>NC_141135.1:26486131-26796297 GCF_053477565.2 Lygodium microphyllum
TTAGAGAAATGGTTCTTATAGGGGCAGATTGACTTGATTCATGTGAAGACTGAAGACCAAGTAGCAAATATATATACCAAGTCTCTTGGTAAAGAAAAGTTCATATATATCAGATAGCTACTTGGAGTTTATTAGATGGTTTGAGCTTGAGGGGGAGTGCTAGAATATCAAGCTCCTGTTACTCTTCATTCAGTCTGTCTTTATGTGTGTGACCAACATTAGCTGGATACAATTGTACACGTGTGTGACATTCAATAAGTCAATGTAGTTAGTGACTTAACCACAGTTAGTATTGGTTAGTCATACCTATGTGTGTAAGTCTCTTTCAGTTAGTATGATGGAAGAATAATGGATGAAGAACAACAATGAGTTGAGGCTCATCTTCCACTCCACTCTGTCTCTCTCCCTCTCTTCCAACAAGTAGTACACCACAGCTCAGACACTCATAGAGAGTTAGGTATCCTATGGATAGATTAACTTACAATGGTTACTTTGCAAATAATTATGCTTATATGATAACGGTTATGGAAGTTAAGGAACCTACCACTTATGCTGAAGCAATGATGGATAAGAATTGGTGCACAGCTATGGATGAGGAAATAGATTCCTTAGTTGAAAATAGTACTTGGGATCTTGTTCCACTACCAGGATGGAAAAAATACCATTGACTAAAAATTAGGTCTATAAGATTAAATGCAAGTCGGATGGTAGTGTAGAGAGGTACAAAGCCAGATGGATCTCACTAAAGGTTATGCTTAGCAGTATGGACTAGACTACGAAGAAAATTTCAGTCTTGTTTGCCAAGATGGCAAGCATACAAATAGTGATTGCATTGGTTCTCCTCTGCTAAAGGCTGGAAATTGAAGCAGATGGATGTCAAGAATGCTTTTCTCAATGGTGACTTGGAAGAGGATGTTTATATGGATTAGCCCAAAGGATATGTACACCTTGAATTTCAGCATTATGTATGCAAATTGAAAAAATCATTGTATGGGTTGAAGCAGGATCCAAGATCTTGGCATGAAAGGATCATTAATTACTTGCAGAGTTTGGGATTCACAATTGGCATAGGGTTGATCATAGTCTATTCCCAAAAAAGATAGACATAGGCTTGGTAGTGCTGGTTATTTATGTGATGACTTGATAATCACAGGTGACGATGACTTTGTCAAGATTGTGGGAGAGAAGGAAGGAGTCTCACTTGTAGCTTTCTTGCTTGCACAATGGGGGAATACACACACAGGTGGAGGCTGAAAATAGTTTTCCTCTTCTTAGTTGTGTAAGCCAAAAAGCACACCAGTACATAGAAATAGAAGA
Source organism: Lygodium microphyllum (assembly GCF_053477565.2). NCBI lineage: Eukaryota > Viridiplantae > Streptophyta > Polypodiopsida > Schizaeales > Lygodiaceae > Lygodium > Lygodium microphyllum. The sequence goes on from NC_141135.1 coordinate 26,487,449, forward strand.
ACCCTATATATGGGTCTCAAAACCAAACTCAACTAACGAAGGTGGCATACTAACTGAGCCACAAACTAGCGTAAATAAGGATAGCTGTCATCTAGCTATTATTCATGGGTGGTGTACCAACCTCATCTACAGCTAACAAGTCGGTGACATAAATGCACAACGGTCACCCTGGCATATCACGAGTGGAGCTCGATATCTCAACACTCCCCCTTGAGCTCAATCCCAATTCCTACACATCAAGCAGGTCTCTGAACTTGCACAGCTTCTCTGCGCCCAATGCCTTCATGAATATGTCAGCTACCTGATCCTCTGTGCTGATATAAACTAGATCAATAAGACCTAGTAAAACCCTCTCCCGCATATAGTGATAATGCACCTCAATGTGCTTTGTTCTAGCATGATAGACTCGGTTATTTGCCAAGTGTATACTACTCATGTTGTCACAATAAATGACAACTGGCCCATCTGTAGGCTGATAATAGCTTATGCAACCAAGCTACCTCACATGTAGCCATTGCTACACCCTTGTACTCAGCCTCTGTGCTCGACAAGGCAACTATAGGCTATTTCTTGCTGCTCCAAGTGACTGTAGCACTCCCAAAAGAGAACACATATCCACTGGTAGATTGTCTATCAGAAGTACTACCATCCCAATCAGCATCAGTGTATCCATGCAACTGTATATGAATCCCAGTCTCATAAAATAGTCCATACTGCAATGTGGACTTCACATACCTGAGTATACATCTAGCCGCATCCAAATGTGGTTTCCTTAGAGCCTGCATAAACAGACTTACCAATCGAACAGTATAGCTCAAATCTGGCCTGGTAATAGTCATATAAATCAAACTTCCTACTATGCGTCTGTACATAGTAGGGTCTTCGAGAAGCTCACCTACATCTGCGCTCAGCTTCACATTTTGCTCCAAAGGAACTGAAATAGGCTTACAGCCTGTCATCCCATATTTGGACAGCATGTCCAATCCATACTGCCTCTGCAAGAGTCATATTCCACTTGGTGATCTAATCACCTCAATGCCCAAGAAATAACGCAGCTCTCCCAAATCCTTCATCTCAAACTTCTGCTTCAATAGCATTTTCACATGAAGGATATCTTCATCACTATCACATGTGATAATCAAATCATCAACATAAATGACAAGCAGCATAATACATTTGTCTGTTTTTCTCACATAAAGTGAGAAATCTTCCTTGGAAATCTGAAATCCAATAGTGACAAGATATTGTCCTATCTTGTCAGACCATGCTCTAGGTGCTTACTTCAAGCCATACAAGGCTTTCTTCAACCTGCAAACAAACTCAGGATGAACAGCATGTACATAACCTGGTGGTTGCTCCATATATACCTCTTCTTGCAAATCACCATGCAAGAAGGCATTCTTTACATCCATCTGATGTAAAGACAATTCCTTTGATGTAGCCATAGCAATGACTGCTCTTACGATTTCCATCCTTGCAACCGGATTGAATGTTTCTTCATAATCAATGCCATATGTTTGTGCATACCCCTTGACTACTAATCTTGTCTTGTATTTGTTCACAGAACCATCTGTATTGTGCTTCACCTTATAAACCCACTTACAACCAATTGCATTCTTATCTTTAGGCAAATGTACCAATTCCCATGTAGCATTTGCTTCCAAGGCTTCCATTTCTTCATCCATGGCTTTCTCCCATTTTTCTTTTCCCATGGCTTGCTCAAAAGAAGTGGGTTCTGGTTCCTGTATCTCTTTGACCATATAGGCATAGTGAATGGCTATAAATCCATCATATTTCAGCCTATCCACAGGATACCTAGCTCTGGTAGACCTGCGCAAAGTAGGTTTACTCCTAGGTGCTCTCAAAACATCCCTGGTCTTCCTTACTCCAGGTGTAACAATAGAAGGAATACCCAACTCATCATCAATGCTCTGTTCTGAGCCACTGGATTCACCATCCACATAAGAGTGACCCGCATTCACATCAAACATGGGCTGATCTACCTTCTCTTTTCCTTTTTGTGAAACCTGCATACCACTATCTGTATTTTTTTTAGGAGATTCTCCTGATCTCAATCTGCTTGTCCATGGCGAAGAATGTGAACCACTGCTAGAGGACACTCTAGGTCCACTAATATTTTGTGACTGTTGCTGTGAATTCTGTGCAGCATTACCATTTTGTGCATCTACATCATCAATCACATTTACTAGTTTATACCAACTACTCATCTCATAAAAAACATCTCTGCTCAACACTGTAAACTTACGAGTAGAAGGGTTATAGCGTCTATACCCTTTCTACTGCAGAGAGTAACCAATAAAGATGCACTTCTCAACTTTTGGATCCAACTTGGATATCAACTCATCTGGCACATAAACATAGGCAATGCAACCAAAAATCTTCAAATCAGAAATATCTGGTTCCCTACCAGTATACTTCTCCTCTGCAGTCATCCCATGTATTGCTGTAGTGGGAGTCCTGTTCATTATGTAGACTGTTGTAGCAACTGCTTCAGCCCAGTAAAAATTTGGCAAGTCTTTTTCGTTGAGCATGGCACGAGATGCCTCTCCAATATGCCTGTTTTTCCTTTCTACAATTCCATTTTGTTGTGGGGTATGACTGCATGAATATTGCTGCTTTATGCCATGCTCCTGCAGGAACCTTGCAAACTCATTTAAGAGGTACTCTCCCCCTCCATCTGACCTTAGGTATTTTATTTGCAGGCCTGTTTCTTCTTCAACCATAGCTTTAAGAGTTTTGAAATGCCCAAACACTTCACTTTTCTTTTTCATAAAATACACCCAAACTTTTCTGCTATAATCATCAATAAAAGTGACAAAATAATGACAGCATCCAATAGATGCAGCTTTAGTAGTCCACACATCAGAGTGGATTACTCTCTTGAACATGTCTAGGAAATGGTTTCCTTGCCTGTTTTCCAAATTGACAGGCTTCACATACCTTATGCATTTCTGCAACCTTGAATTTAGGCAATCCTGTAACAATATTTTGGGCTTGCATTGATTTAAGTCGTTGTACATTAACATGACCAATGCGGTTATGCCAGATATCAATATCTGCAACTACACCGGTCCCATTGCAAGCATTGCCGCACTCAATTCAAACATGTTTTCATCCAATGTAAACATTCTACCCTTCTTCTTTCCTTTTGCTATCAAGCGACTTTTATTTTTCATATCCCAACAAAGCATCCATGAGAATTAAATCAGATCTGCAAGCCCTGCTCAACCATTTGACCAACAGAAACCAGGTTCTTGGTGATATTCGGGACATGAAATACATCCGATAGGTATTTCTTTTTCCCATCCTACATAGACAAAGGAATATTTCCAATCTGCACAATAGGATGTGCAGTATCATCACCAGTCTCCACAAATCCTGGTTTTTCCATTTTCCTTGCATCCTGCATCCATTCTGCATGGCCTGTCATGTGGTTTGATGCACCTGAGTCAACATACCACACATCGTTGCTTTCTTCTGCACTTCACAGAATTGGTCATGTGCTGCACCATAAACAAATGCCCATTTCTGTCATCACCCTATCTACTAGAAGATGCATAATTCCCTTGTTGAAATTTTCCATTCATGATGTCATTCTGCTTTTTATAGCAGTCTTTAGCCATATGACCCATTTTACCACAGTAGTAGCATTCAACATTGCTGTTTGCATTTTGGCCTCTTTGCGATCCACCACGACCTCTTTGGCTCCCCCTACCTCTAGAGTTACCACGTCCTCCTCCATAGGACTGGTTTTCTTGAGTTTGCTGCATATTCTGATTTCTTCCACGGCCTCCAGATCGGCCTCCTCTACCTCTGCCTCTACCTCTTCTAGCATTTAAGTAGAAGACAACTTCTTTTGAAGTTCCTCCTGAAGAAGATGCACCACCATTTCTCTACTCCTCAGAAATTAGAAGAGCAATCAACTCCTCAAAATTAGGAAATTTTTAACAGACGGAAATCGATGTTCGAAACTGTGCATAATCCTTTCCTAGACCATTCAAGGTCAAAGAAACTAAATCATCATCTTCCACTGGCGACCCAATGGAAGCAAGTGCATCTGCAATCTTCTTCACCTTCATGTGGTAGTCATTGATGCTCATACTTTCTCTTTTCACATTGTGCAACTCTTGCTTGAGCTGCATTTTCCTGGCTTGCGTATTTGTGCTATACATTTTTGACAAAGTATCCCACGTCTCCTTTGGCGTACTTGTATCCTGAATATGCACAATCATAGAGTCTGAAATACTGATAGACAGCCAGTACATAACTTTTCTAGCTCTCTCATGCCATCCTTTAAATGCCTGCATTTGCTGTTGATTGGGAACATAAGGAAGAACTGGTTCTTCTTCATTTCTTGCAATGAATTCCCAATATCCTTTTCCCATAAGGAAATTCGTCATTCTAAACTTCCATGCTTGGAAGTTGTTCTTGCCAAGCTTTTCAGTGACAATCTGTGAAAGAGAATCAGATGCCATTACAGAACATTGCAAAAAATTCTGTCACTGCAAAAAACACAGCTTCAGCCTCACAAGGGAAAATCTGCTAAACTGACGAAAGTGGTATTTGACCACACAGTCACTTCCTAGTGACGATTTTGCATCAACAGGCAACAGGGATGATTCTGTAACTCCCAATGTCTTTGCGCATAGGGATACAATGCAATTTCTCTTGCTACTGCCCTCTTGCTACACCACGAAGGGCATCTCAATCTAAGACAATTCACTCTTGCACTTTCCGGCTGTGCTACCTGCAGAGACTTTCTTCCAAACTCGAAAAATGAAAGCAACACTGGTCCTCTTACCAAAACACCGCGAACTTGGTTTGCTTTCTTGAGCTCCTTATCACGAACCAGGCTCTGATACCATGTCAAGATTGTGGGAGAGAAGGAAGGAGTCTCACTTGTAGCTTTCTTGCTTGCACAATGGGGGAAAACACACACGGGTGGAGGCTAAAAACAATTTTCATCTTCTTAATTGTGTAAGCCAAAAAGCACACCAGTACATAGAAATAGAAGAACCCTATATATGGGTCTCAAAACCAAACTCAACTAACTAAGGTGGCATACTAATTGAGCCATGAACTAGCATAGATAAGGATAGCTGTCATCTAGCTATTAATCATGGGCGGTGTACCAACCGCATTTATAGCTAACAAGTTGGTGACATAAATGCACAAGGATCACCCTGGCATATCACGAGTGGAGCTGGATATCTCAACAGACTTTGAGATACGTAATGTTATGAGAATGCTGAAATCTGAATTTGATATGAAGGACTTAGGTGAGATGAAGTACTTCTTTGATATTGAGGTAATTAAGGCTGACAATGGTTTATGGCTGATGCAAAAACACTATGCCATGGAAATGTTGAAGAAATATGGCATGACTGAATGTAAACCACTTAATACATCTCTTGATTAGAATGTCAAGTTGGATATTAACATTAGAGCTGAAATTAATGATGTGACTATGTACAGGTAGATGGTTGGAAGCTTGATCTACTTAACCATCACCAGGCTTGATTTGAGTTATGCTATTGAGCTCATAAGTCAGTTCATGCAGAAGCCCAGAAAGCCACACTTGGATGCTGTAAGACGGATTATGCGGTATGTAAATTTCACCGTAGATCATGGGCTGTTCTACAAGAAGGATAAGGCCTTGAAACTCATTGGTTACACAGATGTGGATTGGGTAGGATGCTCATATGATTGCAGGTCTACAAGTGGTTATGTCTTTAGCTTTGGAAGTGGGATGATTAGTTGGAGTAGCAAGAAGCAACCAACTATTGTTCTTATATGACAAGGAGGATTATAAGTAGGCCACAAGGATAGCCAATAAGTCCCACAAAGCTACACCATCTCAACTGCTGAAGAGTAGGACCACACCATTAGTACCACTGCATGATGGCTAGGAGCTCTAGCAGTCAACCTGTCCCTTTCCACATTCCATCTAAAATATTTGAATTCTAAGGGATTCTTGAACACCTAATGAGAGAGCTATAATTGGTAACCCAATTTCCAACCTCAAACCCTGCTATGACCTCATGGAGGAGCTAAAGTGGCAATGGACCAAAGTACATGACTTCAACCTATTGTACAATTGGACACAAATCACAAACAAAAGAAGGGTAAGAGTGGAAGCCTAGGAAATGATGAGAAGTCAAAATATGATGATTTGGATGATAAGTACAAAGACTACTCCTCTACAAATGAGGAAAGTGAGGAAGAGGCCAAGACAATAGAGTACGATATAGATGGCTGAGTGATTGAATGGATATGCATAGACTCAAAGTCATGGAAAGCCATTATCTTTAGGATCAAAAGAGGAGTCATCAAGATGAAATGTGAACCACCTAGGTGCAATAGACTATGAGCAAGCCAAATTAGTTAAACCTAGTATGGTACCACTCTTTAGAAGTGAATCGACCTCAGAATTATGACCAACAGAGGAAACTCCTTTAAGCGAAGGTTGTGAGTTTAACTTTGAGAATGAAGTGAGCTTTGAAAGGGATCTAGAAATACCCCAAGCACCTATTAAGACCAAACCCACCAAAGGGGACTTATCACTCCACCTAAGGTGTAGGCGGTTGAAGGGGGAAAAGAGGAGGCAGTCAAAGGGGTCAAAAGTTGAAGAGCAAAGGAAGTTCCAAGATCTACTGAAGTGCTTCAAGAAGTTTAAAAAGGGTGACATGGTAGTGATCTTGTTGGGAGCTAAGAAGCAAGGATAGGTAGGAAAAACATGGTAGTGATCTTGTTGGGAGCTAAGAAGCAAGGATAGGTAGGAAAAACAATAGAAGGGCCTGCTAAGGTCAAGGAATTTAACTTAGCAAGGGAAAGGGAAAAGCCTCGACCCATGTTCATAGTAGAAGAACTGACTGAGAAAGAGGAGGATGATCTCCTCACTCTCCTATGAGAGTACATGGATGTGTTTGCTTGGTCCTTAAATGAACTAAAAGGAGTAGATCCAAGGATCCTGACTCGTAACATCCCTATGACTCCTTTGATGCAACACCATTTAAGTAGTGACCATACCCCATGAATCCGAAGCACACATATGCCATTAAGGAGGAGATAGATAAACTGTTGAAGGTTGGATTCATCTACAAAATCAAGCATACAGACTAGATGTCACCTACATTAATTGTCTCAAAGAAGAATAGAAAGATTCAACTATGTGTAAATGATAAAAAGGTCAATGCGGCAACTAAGAGAGATAGCTCTCCACTACCCTACATGGAGCACATACTTGAAAAATTAGAAAGAAAAAAGCCTTCAATTTCCTTGATGGCTTCTTAGGCTACTAGCAAGTATAGGTGCATCTTGACAATAGACATAAGACAACATTTGTGACCAAATGGGGCATATTTTCCTACATAGTCATGCCATTTGAGCTAACGAATGCACCAACTACCTTTTAACACCTCATGTGTGCCATTGTCAAAGACATGCTTAGGTGAAATTAGAGATATTCATTGATGATCTATGTGTCCACTCTAGTTGGAGGGAATACCTAGATAAACTTCGTGTAGTCTTTGAGTGGTGGATACTATATAATTTCTCCTTGAACCCCCTAAAGTGCCAATTTTGGGTAAAACGCAGATGTGTCCTAGGGCACGTAGTGTCTAAGAATGGCATTCCCATATATTGCTTCTCCAAATTCAAAGTCATTGTTGATTTGCCACCACCCAAAAACTATAAGGGAGTTCAGTGTTTCTTGTTGGGACACATGGGATACTATCATCGACGATTTGTTCTAAACTATGCATTAATCCCTAGTCCTCTTTACAAATTGTTGATGGTATTTGATTGAACCAAGGAATGCCAAGATGCCTACCAGGAAGTAAAGAAGGATCTTATGATTGCACTGATCCTAGGAGCCCTAGATTGAAACATCACATTCTACATGCACATTGATGCATCAAAGTTCACTGTGAGAGCTATTTTGTGCCAACTAGTGAACATAATGTGGATTATCCTATGAGCTTTTCTACTAGACAACTCAAGGATATAGAGATGAATTAATCCACAATGGAAATGGAAGGCCTAGATATGGTGTTTGCTATAAAGAATTTCTATCATTATCTTTTAGTTACACCCTTTACCTTCTTCATTGACCATCAAGCTTTGCTTTATTTTTGGTGAACAAACCACCTTGCACTATAGGAAGAATAGCTAGGTGGTTACTTTTCTTCTAGAAATTGACTTCTTTGTGGTTCTACACAAAGGTAAGTAGTACTACATGGTAGACCATATGTCTCACATACCCACATGAGAAGCTGCTGAACAAGGCATCATACACAACTTGATCTGCATCTTTTTAGCATGTCTAGTGAATGCAACCTATTTAGGGCCGATCCAATACCATATTGGGTAGATGACATAGTCCAAATCCTAGAGCATGGATTGCCTAAAAGACCTATAGAAAAAGCTAGGCTAAAGCACCTTATCCTCAAGATTCGGCCCTATCATTTAATAGTTGGCCAACCCTTTGAAAAATGGAGAATCGACTTCATTGGGACGATCAGCTTGGCAAAGCAGTACTCACAGGAGAAGTACATAGTTGTAGATGCATTCTCTCACAAAATGGGTGGAAGCTAAGGCCACCAGGAAGAATGACGCTAGGACCATGGCTAGATTCCTTTGGGAGTAGGTGATCTCACAATTTAGCTACTCCATCAAATTAGTTATTAGTGATCAAGACACACACTTCATTAATGAAGTGATTGCCCATTTACTATCCACCTTCTTGATCATCCATAGAAAATCTTCACCATACTACCCTCAAGATAATGGTAAGGAAGAATCCACAAATAAGATCTTAGTAAATGTTCTGACTAAGGTAGTCTCCACCTGGTGCAGTGACTAGGATAATGAGCTCATGATAACACTATGGGCCTATAGGATAGCTTATAAGATAACACCATTCAAGCTGACCTATGGGACTAAAGCAATCCTATGATGTGAGTGGATTTCTTTGTTCCAAGCTTGAGAGTGGTAGTTCAAGAGAGATGGGATGGAAAGGAAGCATGGAAAAAACCCTTGGTAGAGTTAGACCACCTATTTGAGACCTGATTCCTAATGACCCATGCACTGATCTGCAAGAAGACAAGATGCAAGAACTCATTTGACAAACATGTCAAACAATGCGACTTCAAGAGTAGGGCCACCTAATGCTATTGTACTCTATAAAGGGCCATAAGCAAAAGATGAAGTTCATAGGATTGGGACCTTTCAAGGTTCACAACATCAATCAAATTGGCAATGTAGATCTTGAGACTCTAGAGGGAGAGGGCATAGGCTTCTTTAATGGTAGTCACCTCAAGAATTCCTATCCTCCAATGCATCTACTGCACAAGCCTCCAATGTTGGAACAACTAGTGAACGTAAAAGTCACCACCATCATTGAGATAGGGGATGAGGATGAGGAAGCAATAACACCTTGCCTATCTGTGCATATCAGTCACCTATCCAGAAGACACATGCCTTTGATGCACTCATTGATGAGGGAGCTAACTTTAATATTCTTACACATAACCATTTGATGGGACCTAAAATGGGCCGGCACTGGCTCATGCACTAGCCGGACCTCTATCATGCGCTCAACAACCCCACGGCCAGGAGCGTGGATGACACATACATCATCTTCCTAAACATCTTGCATTTGTATCACATCTTGTAGTCCAACTCTAACCCAATTAACACTCCTCAAAGGGAGTCCCTAGCACATTGCCCAATGGCACGAAGTACAAACATAGGAGGTCCTCCCACGGCTGATTGCCGCTACCTCACTGTGACTCTCCTACATCTTGGGGATTGGCCCCTCGATGCGTCGCAAAACGTATATAACACAATATCGCACATAGTTCCCTCAAGGTACCAATTGATCGTATCCAAGAATATACCATTTTCCTCACTTTCTTTCCCTTAGGACCCAACGCCTAGCCTACAGCTTGGACAACCTCACTCACTCAACGTTGGTCATGTTCCTCTAGAAAGCAATTGCCATGCATCCAGGAGATATTGTCTGATACCTTCAAGTTTCTTTATGATTTATGCAAGTAGTGAATGCCCATGTGCTCAAACAATTAAGAAAAGTTAGCATTTGTGCTTAGTACAAAAACATTCTTTCAATGAATTTGACTATCGCTCGTATGTGGTGTTGCATGAACCTAGCACCGAGAAACCCTCGTGCTACTAGATTCTTAGTTTTCAATTATTGACAACCTAAATGGTATGCATAAAAACCAACAAACTTTTCATCATTTCATTCAGCATTTAAACACCTTTTATAAACTCTACCCCCTCACTCGTTTAGGTTGTGCATTATTGATCGGTTTAGGGTTCATTTTCCATGTTTTTTGTTGTATAAAAACAATAAACACTCACTAAAACATAAAGGTAGGGCTGAACTGAGGCTAAATCTCATACTTCAGACCCTCCATACATCCATGAACATGGTTCTTATTTTTCCTTAATTTTCAGCACTCAAAATTTATTTTTTTTCTATTTTTTTCAATTTTCCCTATTTTTCTTGTATTTTTGCAATATTAAATAACTAAAAATACAAAATGGGTTGTGGGCTGTGGCCCTTAGGTTCATTTTCAGCAAAAACACAAATTTAGTTGGTGTGTCTTATTATATTTTCCATTTATATATCAAAAACACCCGATTTTTCCATATTTCGTGTGTTTTACGGGTTTTACACCATTAATTTCAGTCACAACACTTATGATTTTCTGATTTTCTGAGCATAAACTGATCAAACTCATAGTAAACAACAACATAATGTATAATCATCCCATAGGAACAAGTATTCATAAAGAAAATTGCATAAAACATCAATTTCCTTTGTAAAAATGAAATTACCGTTCTTTGTGGGTTGCGGGTTTTTATTTTCCATGTCTCAGGATTGATTTCCAGTAGCCATTAATGCTCATGACAGTCCACAATCAGCAATCTTCATTCCTCTTGAACCACGGAGCAATCCGGTCTTCATTGGACAAGCATCTGTCTCCATTCTTCTTCTTCTTCTTCACCACATGAATCTGCCCTTAGAAGAGAGAGAGGGAGGAGAGAGAAATACTGAAATCAGAGATCTTCATAGAGACCACCATCGGAGAAGTGAAGCTCGGCGATATGACCAGCATCCAGAGGGGATTCACTACCAATAATCATTGGGGGGTTGCATTGAGGCTGGAGATTGATCATGAAGCCATGGAGCGCATTTTTCGAGCGCAGATGGCGCCATCCCCTCCATGATTCTTGCTCCTCTCTTTTTGCATGAAAGTTTTATGCCACATTAAAAGTTGGGCTCCTAAGGGTCACTTGCCCATTTTGGCCAAATTTTGTCCACCCCTTTGCATCTTGACCGGTTTCTTGGCCATTTCCCCGTCCCGACTCCGAATTGAGCTTTGAAAAATCCTGGGCATCCGGCTCGGCATCCCGCATTGGATGGTAACTCTTGTCAACCCACATGACAGTCTGAAAAATGATGAAAAATCAACAAGTGTTGCTCGGGCACCTTTAAAGCACTTTGACGCTTAAAATCGTCCTAGATTGAGCCACCACCTTCGACGTTGAATATTTTTCCCTTGATATTCATAATTTTTAGCTATTTTTAAGAACTTCTCGGCATCAAAATTCTGCTCTCACCATTGGGCCCTCGTTGGTTAGCCCTAGTTGCAGTGCCTATAAACACTAAACTCGGCCTGTTTGGGGGAAATCTTACTCGTTGGAAAAATGCAAAGTAGCCATCTCTATCAAGATTGAAAGCCTATCTTCCACATACTAAGGCTTTCGGTAAGGAAATGCTACTAGGATATGTATTCAAGAAAAGAGTACACTACAATGTCAATTATGACTCATAGTGTATTCACCTTGCCATCGGCAATGTTCGAATAGTGATGGATTTTAGTAAGGGCCGTGCCACTCTATCTAAGGTTGCAATGCCACTGATAGAGGAACATATTGTTGCCAAGCCTAAGAAGGGGGTTCATGACTTGTCCCATCCCAACAAAGCAAATCAACTGCAACCCCTAGTACACACACCCAAGATTACTCAGCAGCAGTAGCTCAAATGGGTATCCAAACAACAATTTCCATCATCTAGAAGCCAAGCCACATGAACTTATAATCCTAGAACCTCAAGCCCTAGGCCTAGGAGACAAAGTTGACACTATAGAAGTAGACAAATAGCCAATGGGTCCCCAAATCCCTATTGCATGCTCAAGGCTATTACAAACGAAACAAATGGATTTGGTTGCCCAAGGCTACAAGTGGCATGTGTGTCCCTCAGACACCGCCTTTTGATCCCATTTCCACAAGACAATAAGCCAACTAGGAATGAGAAACCAATTGATCCAACATGTACCAAATCCATAGGATCACAATAGGTCTATTGATCAAAACCATAGCCCTCTACACCAAAACTGACTCAATTTGACACTTCTAGTGTCCCAACTATTCCATAAGTAGAAAGTAGTGTACCACAACTAAGTTGCAAGATCAACTCATCGTACAAGTGGCCGACAAACATCCTACTAGCCAGTCCATGAAGTAGGCATCGGTAAGTTATCCATTACAATCAAACCCTAACCTCCTGCACACCTTAGACCCTCCTATGAGTGAAGATCTATCCTTACTTTCACTACAAGGATTTGGGCCACTAGCGACGCCGATTAGTGATGGCGGATAGCGGCGTCGCTATTGGCGTCGTTATTTGCGTCGCATTTGCGATGCAAATAGCGACGGGCCATAGGGAAAAAACGTGGCCGAAACTCGAGCGTGTTTTTCATTTCTTTTGCTCCATTGAGAGTTTTGAGAGCGAGAGCGAGGGAGAGAGTGACTGTCATGAGAGAAGGAGAGGAAGAAGACTTGCCGCCGCCGCCGTTGTTCGCGAAGGAGAGGAGGAGCCTTCAACGCAAAGAGAAGCCGCCCCACGCTCGCCATATCTCATCGGTGAGTCTCCCTCTCTCTTTCTCTTGCTTGTTCAAGGTTTAAATCACTCTCTTTTGCTTGTTTAGGAGAGGAAGTGAAAGAGAAAGAGAGGGAGAGGGAGAGAGAGGGAGAGAAAGAGAAAGAGAGGGAGAGGGAGAGGGAGAGGGAGAGGGAGAGAAAGAGAAAGAGAAAGAGAGGGAGAGTGCATTCTCTCTCTCCCTCTCCCTTTTGCTTGTCTAATGTTTAAATCGCTTTCTTTTTTGCTTGTTTAGGAGAGGAAACGAGAGAGTAAGAGAGAGGGAGAGGGAGAGGGAGAGGGAGAGGGAGAGGGAGAGGGAGAAAGAGAAAGATAAAGAGAAATAGAGGGAGAGGGAGGGAGAGTGCATTCTCTCTCTCCCTCTCCCTTTTGCTTGTTTAATATTTAAATCACTTTCTTTTTTGCTTGTTTAGGAGAGGAAACGAGAGAGTAAGAGAGAAAGAGAGGGAGAGGGAGAGGGAGAGGGAGAGAGAGAAAGAGAAAGAGAGGGAGAGTGCATTGTCTCTCTCCCTCTCCCTTTTGCTTGTTTAATGTTTAAATCACTTTATTTTTTTCTTGTTTAGGAAATGAGAGAGAAAGAAAGATAGAGAGGGAGAGAAAGAGAAAGAGAGGGAGGGAAAGGAAATGAGAGAGGGAGAGAAAGAGAAAGAGAGGGAGAGGGAGAGGGAGAGGGAGAGAAAGACAAAGAGAGGGAGAGTGCATTCTCTCTCTCCCTCTCCCTTTTGCTTGTTTAATGTTTAAATCACTTTCTTTTTTGCTTGTTTAGGAAATGAGAGAGAAAGAGAGATAGAGAGGGAGAGAAAGAGAAAGAGAGGGAGAGGGAGAGGGAGAGGGAGAGGGAGAGGGAGAGGGAGAGGGAGAGGGAGAGGGAGAGGGAGAGAGAGAAAGAGAAAGAGAGGGAGAGTGCATTGTCTCTCTCCCTCTCCCTTTTGCTTGTTTAATGTTTAAATCACTTTATTTTTTGCTTGTTTAGGAAATGAGAGAGAAAGAGAGATAGAGAGGGAGAGAAAGAGAAAGAGAAAGAGAGGGAGAGGGAGAGGGAGAGGGAGAGGGAGGGGAAGGAAATGAGAGAGGGAGAGAAAGAGAGGGAGAGGGAGAGGGTGAGAGAGAGAGTGTGCATTCTCTCTCTCACTCTCCCTCTTGCTTGTTTAATATTTGAATCACTTTCTTTTTTGCTTGTTTAGGAGAGGAAATGAGAGAGAAAGAGAGAAAGAGAGGGAAAGGGAGAGAAAGAGAGGGAGAGGGAGGGGAAGGAAATTTAAGATAATAGACTTATCGATAATGGTATGCAATGTGCTTTGCCATGGGCCACGTACATTGGTGACTCTTTAAGATGGCTTAAAAATGGTCATGTCCTTCATAATTTTCAAGTAGGGGATCTAATTGTGATATGCATAATTCATTGTTTTTGTATTAACTTTATAGGCATAACAAATTAGAAATCATGCCAACTAGTCAACGGAAGGACTAAAAGAAAATGATACCCTAGCTAATGGTCATTACGGTACTTCATCAAAATGAACCCAAAAGTATTATTATAGAAGAAGAATCCCTTAAATTGAGTATAGCATATTTTCTCTCAGGTCTTATGACTATGAGTAGAATTGATTGAAATAAATTTTATTACTATAGTTGATAAATTTCATAGATGATGCACATTAATTTTAATACGCGATCCTAGGACAAAAAAACCACATTTCTAAGATGCTTTTTGTTAAGACTGATTTATTATTAGACTAAGAGATCCTCAATGATGCTCAAAATGGATTACTTATACTCAAAGCCCTCTAGTGCAGTTTTTTACAATAACGAATAATTATCTACCGGGACAAACAAATCCTTGAGCATGATACAAGGCCGAGATATAACATCGGAAAATCTCTCAACTACTATATACAATGCAAGATTTATGGTCAACTTGCAACTTGACGTACATCTCCATAAAGCTATCCATTTAAGCCTCGTTTGCTGTAATGTAGATAAGATGGAAAACGAAGAAGGTCTTATTGTTCAAGACCGCAAGACGTATCTTAATCAGCGTGTCCCATGTCCTTGCTCTCAATGCAAGTTGGCAATTAGACGAAAACGTTGATTGTCTATAGAACACGTACGATGATTTGGCAAGTTTCAATCTGAGATCATTGATCAGACGATTCTAGATTTTCAGCAAACGGTAATTTGAAGTTAATATTAATCACGCATTGTACTCACAAGATAATTGAAAACCATACACAATAAGATTGGGTCTTGTTGGCAAATTTTCTATCCAGGGGAGTGATGTCTCGACCTAAGGGGGAGTGCACCCTTTGCGGCCAATTAGAAGAGTTCGTGGACGTGTGATGGATGGATTGCAGGAGCCAATCCACCACTCGCAAGGCCCATCTATACCATCAATGCCAGAGGAGACAGACAACCTTCCCAACCTACCTACAATCTTGGAGCCTGAGATGGAGGCAATGATCAATGCATTGATTCCCATGGATGTTGAGACATCTGACCCGCTTAGAGAGGAAGCATCCATACCATTATATGATGGGTGCCGAGTATCTCGGTTGAAGATATTTCTTGCACTCTTAAGTGTGCAAGCAAAATATGGTTGGAGCGATACGAGTGTGACTAAGTTATTCAGGTACCTTGCACATAGGCTTCATTGATTTTAAAAAAAAAACAGTATTATTGCAAACATTTGTGCTTTTTCAAGGCGTTTTATGATTTTTTTCAGGTTATTGAAATATCATATATTACCACCTGTAAATACCATGCCTAAGTCTCATGAGGATGCACGACATGTTTTACGGAAGCTTGGCATGGACTACAATAACATCCATGCATGTATCAACGACTGCATATTGTTTCGAGATGAATAGGAGACTATGGAGACATGTCCAAAGTGTGGTGCTCACAGGTATTGACAGGACTTGCAAGGGCAAACCATCCCTCAAAAAGTTCTCAGACACTTTCCGCTCATCCCCCGCATAAACCACATGTTTTGCACGTCTGGCATGGCAAGCTTGACAACGTGGCATGTGCATAATAGGTCTACGGATGGAGTTCAATGAATATCAGTGGATTCGCGCGCATGGAGCCACATTGACTCTACCTTCCCAGGCTTTGCGCGAGAGCCAAGGAATCTTCGGCTCGGTCTTGCCATGGATGGTGTGAACCCATTCGGTCTGCGCTCGACTTCTTATAGTGTGTCGCCTATAGTGCTTGTCAACTACAACATCCCTCCATGGCTTTCTATGAAGAAAGGACATCTCATCCTTAGCTTGCTCGTCCCGGGCCGCTACAAAGTAAAAAATATGGACGTGTATCTTCGTCCATTAGTCGATGAGCTTAAGATTTTGTGGGAGGAGGGGGTCACTGTGTAAGATATGAGTAGGCGCGATGGTCGGCGGTCAGCCAACATTCGAGCCATTCTCATGTGGACGATGCATGACTTTTCGGGATTGGGAGAGTGCTCAGGTGAGAAGACCTCCATTCTCGCTGGTAATATCTATATTTTATTTTATTCAATCAAGTATTCACTAGGTCGTGGCTCACCTTACAGGTCTCGTTACCTCAGGTTATCATGCATGTCCATTGTGTGGGCCACAGTTAGACTCCCGAAGGTCACAAACCATGAAGAAGATGGTATATCAAGGACACGCCGCTTTCTTACCGAAGGATCATGAACTCAGGGAAGGTTTTCTTGGATGACCTCCAGCACGTATGAACGCTGCAAGCTAGTATGAGCTGAAAATGGTAAACCCGGAATCACATCCAAATAGAATGCGATGGTTCTCAGTTTTCTACGAGTTGCCATATTGGACCCACTTACAGGTCAACCACTTGTTGGATCCCATGCATATTTTCAAGAATGTGGGCAGCTTGCTATGGGACCACATCACAGGAAAGAGAGACACTATAGGGTCACGAATGGATTTGAAGGAGGTAGGTAAGATGGAGGCACTTTGGCCGCAGTCGAGTGCTGAAAGGGGAGTGCAGCTTCCTCGCGCTCCCTGGGTTTTGTCTACCAAAGAAGAGCGCATTGTGAAGCAAGTAATCAAGTCTATCCACACTCCGACGGGTATGATGCGTTCTCTCAGGTCCGCATTTTCTAAAGATGACCAATTGTCGGGGCTGAAATCCCATGATTGGCATAAGATATGTCAGGTTTGTGAACAGAATGGATTGTAATTAGTGTGGGCATTTTTCAATTTGAAAAGTGACCATTATTTATAATGATTTCTCATTTGTGGCAGTTTGTCCTACCGATCGCGATCGCAGGATGCCTTACTCCAGAAAATCGCAGGGCCATTTACAAGTTGTCGACTTTGGTGCAATGGATCTCACAGAAAGAGATTAAGACGTCCTCTATTGAATCTGCAAGGCGGGGAGCAGTTGAGATAGACTGTCTCTTTGAGAAATACCTGCCCACTAGCATGCTCACGATACAAGTTCACCTTCTTGTGCATCTTGTGGACGAAGTGGAGATTGTTGGGCTTGTCCATACGCGGTGGATGTTCTTTCTGGAGCGCTTCATGAAAACCCTGAAAGGCTTTGTGCGACAACGAGCTCATCCAGAAGGTAGCATGGCAGAAGGTTGGTTGGTGTCAGAGGCGTTAGTGCATATCTCACAATGGCTACCAACGGTGGAACCAGACAATGAAATGCTATGGACGCTGAAGGACGATGATAGGCTAACTGGAGATGTGGTGGTTGGAAATGGGGTAGAAAAAAGAATGGATGCCTCAATGGAAGAGAAGGTGAATCGCTTTTTTATGTTGCACCATGCCTCCATGGAGACGTGGCTCGCCAAGTAACAGATTGCAAGGCAAGATCGAGAGAAAGCGCGAGCTGAATTCCGACGCAGTACGCGTCACCGACCGATTCGATATCCCGAAGGCATGGAGGAGATGCCGCGGTTTATGTCAACACGATGGCTGCATGGATCCTTGATCGCAGCATCCAGCGAAGGGATAGAGGTCTCAATGGAGGAGTGGGAGTTCTCGAGGGGATGTAGTCCAAAGGTAATGAGGGGTTTAGAATGTGTCGTATCTAAATTTGCTTGCTACATCTAATTTGAGTGTTTCAATGTACAGTACAAAATATATAGTGCAGCGTGGTCACGTGGACGGCATTTTCACGTGGAGCGTATTGAAAAAATGCGCTCCACAATGGACTATGGTGTCATGGCAAGGTTTGAGCAAGAGAGCCGGTGACGAGCAACGGATCCGAACACGGTTGTGGATGAGATGGAGTATTTTGAGAGCTTGCAAAGTATTATTACGGTGGATTACTGTAGCTTCTCCATGATACTATTCGATGTGCAGTGGTTCAAAGTGGTACTTGGAGGAGTTGGAGCAACAGTTCGACGAGCTCCATTTGGATTTCTCGAAATAGATTCCGAAAAAAAATGGACGGATTTGCACGACACCTTTGTGTTGCCGGTCCATCGTGAACAAGTGCAAAGAGTCATTTGCTTGCTAATTGTAATATGACATGGTTTATGTCACAATGGTTTGAACTCGCTTTGTAAGTGTTTGTGAACAGGTAATCTTCTATCCAAACCCCCGACAACCTCGATGGTGGTATGTTATACCTTTAACTCCTCGAAGTGCGAGAGCATATGATCAAAGCGATGTTCCTGGCATAGATGAAGAAAATATGCAAATAGAGGGGTCGATATTACAAGGGGTGGAGGCCACCGCAAGCTTGGAGCTGGCATCAGCTAACAATGATGGAAATACAAAAGTCCAAGAATTTTTTGAGAACGAGGCAGACTCATTCTTTTGTGGTGACATGTCTATCGACCTTCCAGTGTATGCAGAGTTGTGTCAGAAGATTAACATGGGACCATAGAATACTTCATTCTTGGAGAATTGTATTACTCAATTCGTTGTTTAGATCTTCCATAAAGGTACATAAGATATGCATTTTAAGAGGGATTTGTCAAAAATGATTTATATTACTGTGCTTTGTATAGTTTAAATTGATTATTCTAACGTCATTTTTTATCTATACAGGTGACATTTTTAGGATGAGTCCAGGGATGAGCGATGAGGAGTTTCAGGACATGATGGCACACATGTCTCCAGTTCAGCTCGCGAGATTCAGAGAGATGGCAGACCAGGAGCTGTCTCGTTCTTCGTCAGGGCGCTCTGCTAGATCTGCTTCAGCGCATTCAGATGCTTCCACTTCAAGCAGCCGATCTCGACGCTCACGACTTGGGCCAGAGGGAGGGACTGCATTGGGATCAGGGGGTGCTGCTGTGGAGACACAGACGTGGTGTCTCTGTCTCGTCATTCAGCTGGAGCTGCGTCACCTCTAGGATTTGTCATACTTGTGGGGACATCTACTCCAATTACTCTGGCTTTTGCGCAGCCGTCAGCAGGTGGCACACCTTTTGGTGGCACCCCTTTGAGTGGCACTCCGAGAGAGGGTACCCCTGTCGGTACACTGGATGTACAGGGGTCTCCTTGTATGCCCAGGAGCGTGGACGGAGATGGGAGAGGACCCATCTTAGGCGGACTCCTAGGGGTTATGGATACCTAGTTGATAGTAGGTCAGGAGCCATCATCATGAATGATGAGGGGAGGAGGGTGATGGCTCGTATGAGGGAGTTGTGCCAACAAGTTTTTCGGCACAACGTCCTGGATCATTGGAAGAACATACCGGAGGGGAGCAAGGACTATATAGTAGCATCCTTGCACGAGGAGTTTCCGGTGCCAGCCGCAGTAGATAGATTCTCTACGGGCTGGATGATGGATTGCATGCGTACATACATGTCACATAGACGATCTGATGCATGCAAGGCAATCAAGAGTGGGGCTGCAAAGCCCGAGTGGTTAGATGCAGACGATTGGCGCCGACTGAGGGAGGAGGCTACAGATTTGCCAGGACGTTGGAGTCAGCCGGGAGGCGGCGAGGGCACGACTCGAGGCCGGAGTGGTGCATCATCTTGGGAGTGGCGGCCACAGGTCATATTTGGAGGACTTTGTAAGTTTCTCTTTTGTTTTGCTTATTTATTTTTTTGAAATATTCTTTGTACTGACAATCATGTTTCTAATAGTTAGCATTTTGTTTTCTTTGTAGCACTCCATTACAAATCGCGATCCGCAAGGCCTTGAGACTCGATATGCAGAGAGGCACGGTCTCAATGCATTGATCAACCGATTGTATAGACGCTGTGGCGCTATAAGTCACTCATCTTTCTTGTCCGTAGTTACCATGAGATATTTGAATGCATTGTTGTATGGTGGATTGATATGTTGTTTCTTTTTCTGCAGAATCCGTTCGATGCTCCTTTGCGGCGGGACGAGCTTTCGGGGGATGAGGATTTCTAGCTCGCCCTTGGATCCTTGGAGCTCACACACCTTTAGTTTTTAGTCACCTGATCTATGTAGACATTTTCTATGTATTAGTGATATCCTTTCATAATTGTACCAATCGCATTTTATGCGATCATGTATTTATTTCATGTATCAGTTTTATGATTTCAGTATACATTCTTTTTGTTTGCAAACGCTTTGTATGCAGTAGTGCAGAAACTATTAAGCTGCCCTGCCACAATTTTTTTTTTCCCTGTTACCATCGCTATATGCGTCACAAATTTACTGCTTGCATCGCTATTGACGTCGCTATGAGCGTCACAACTTTACTGGTTGC
Organism: Lygodium microphyllum; assembly: GCF_053477565.2. Taxonomy (NCBI): domain Eukaryota; kingdom Viridiplantae; phylum Streptophyta; class Polypodiopsida; order Schizaeales; family Lygodiaceae; genus Lygodium; species Lygodium microphyllum. The sequence goes on from NC_141135.1 coordinate 26,508,090, forward strand.
ATCGCTATATGTGCGTCGCAAGTGCGACGCAAATAGCGACGCATATAGCTGTCAAGATTGTGGGAGAGAAGGAAGGAGTCTCGCTTGAAGCTTTCTTGCTTGCACAATGGGGGAAGACACACAAGGGTGGAGGCTGAAAACAATTTTCCTCTTCTTAGTTATGTAAGCCAAAAAGAACTCAAGTACAAAGAAATAGAAGAACCCTATATATGGGTCTCAAACCAAACTCAACTAACTAAGGTGGCATACTAACTGAGCCACGAACTAGAGTAGATAGGGATAGCTATCATGTAGCTATTATTCATGGGCGGTGTAGCAACTGCGTCTGCAACTGACAAGTCGGTGACATAAATACACAACGGTCACCCTGGCGTATCACGAGTGGAGCTCGATATCTCAACACTCCCCCTCAAGCTCAATCCCAATTCCTGCACACCAAGCATGTCTTTGAACTTGCGCAGCTTCTCTGCACCCAATGCCTTCGTGAATATGTCAGCTACCTGATCCTCTGTGCTGAGATAAACTAGATCAATAAGACCTAGTAAAACCCTCTCTCGCACATAGTGATAATGCACCTCAATGTGCTTTGTTCTAGCATGATAGACTGGGTTATTTGCCAAGTGTATACTACTCATGTTGTCACAATAAATGACAACTGGTCCATTTGTAGACTGATGCATATCATAAAGTAGCTTATGCAACCAAGCTACCTCACATGCAGCCATTGCTGCACCCCTGTACTCAGCCTCTGTGCTTGACAAGGCAACTGTAGGCTATTTCTTACTGCTCCAAGTGACTGTAGCACTCCCAAAAGAGAACACATATCCACTGGTAGATCGTCTATCAGAAATACTACCAGCCCAATCAGCATCAGTGTATCCATGCAATTGTATCTGAACCCCAGTCTCATAAAATAGTCCATACTGCAATGTGGACTTCACATACCTAAGTATGCGACTAGCCGCATCCAAATGTGGTTTCCTTGGAGCCTGCATAAACTGACTTACCAATCCAACAGCATAGCTCAAATCTGGCCTGGTAATAGTCATATAAATCAAACTTCCTACTATGCGTCTGTACATAGTAGGGTCTTCTAGAAGCTCACCTGCATCTGTGCTCAGCTTCACATTCTGCTCCAAAGGAATTGAAATAGGCTTACAACCTATCATCCCATATTTGGACAGCATGTCCAATCCATACTGCCTCTGCAAGAGCTGTATCCCACTTGGTGATCTAATCACCTCAATGCCCAAGAAATAACGCAGCTCTCCCAAATCCTTCATCTCAAACTTCTGCTTCAATAGCATTTTCACATGAAGGATATCTTCATCACTGTCACCTGTCATAATCAAATCATCAACATAAATGACAAGTAGCATAATACCTTTCTCTGTTTTTCTCACATAAAGTGAGAAATCTCCCTTGGAAATCTGAAAGCCAATAGTGACAAGATACTGTCCTATCTTGTCAGACCATGCTCTAGGTGCTTGCTTCAAGCCATACAAGGCTTTCTTCAACCTACAAACAAACTCAGGATGAACAGCATGCACATAACCTGGTGGCTGCTCCATATAGACCTCTTCTTGCAAATCACCATGCAAGAAGGCATTCTTTACATCCATCTGATGTAAAGACCATCCCTTTGATGTAGCCATAGCAACGACTGCTCTTACGGTTGCCATCCTTGCAACCGGACTGAATGTTTCTTCATAGTCAATGCCATATGTTTGTGCATACCCCTTGACTACTAATCTTGCCTTGTATCTATTCACAGAACCATCTGCATTGTGCTTCACCTTATAAACCCACTTACAGCCAATTGCATTTTTACCTTTAGGCAAAGATACCAATTCCCATGTAGCATTTGCTTCCAAGGCATCCATTTCTTCATCCATGGCTTTCTCCCATTTTTCTTTTCCCATGGCTTCCTCAAAAGAAGTGGGTTCTGGTTCCTGTATCACTTTAACCATATATGCATAGTGAATGGCTGTAAATCCATCATATTTCAGCCTATCCACAGGATACCTAGCTCTCGTAGACCTGCGCAAAGTAGGTTCACTCCCAGGTGCTCTCAAAACATCCCTGGTCTTCCTTACTCCAGGTGTAACAATAGAAGGAATACCCAACTCATCATCAATGCTCTGTTCTGAGCCACTGGATTCACCATCCACATAAGAGTGACCTGCATTCACATCAAACATGGGCTGATCAACCTTCTCTTTTCCTTTTCGTGATACCTGCATACCACTATCTGCATTACTTTGAGAATATTCTCCTGATCTCAATCTGCCTGTCCATGGCAAAGAATGTGAACCACTACTAGAGGATGCTCCAGGTCCACTAATATTTTGTGACTGCTGCTGTGAATTTTGTGCAGCATTACCATTTTGTGCATCTACATCATCAATCACATTTGTTGGTTTATACCAGCTACTCATCTCATCAAAAACAACATCTCTGCTCACTGTAAACTTACGAGTAGAAGGGTTATAGCATCTATACCCTTTTTGTTGTAGAGAGTAACCAATAAAGATGCACTTCTCAGCTTTTGGATCCAGCTTGGATCTCAACTCATCTGGCACATGTACATAGGCAATGCAACAAAAAATTTTCAAATGAGAAATATCTGGTTTCCTACCAGTATACCTCTCCTCTGGAGTCATTCCATGTATTGCTGCAGTGGGAGTCCTGTTCATTATGTAGACTGCTGTAGCAACTGCTTCAGCCCAATAAAAATCTAGCAAGTCTTTTTCATTGAGCATGGCACAAGATACCTCTCCAATATGCCTGTTTTTCCTTTCTGCAATTCCATTTTGTTGTGGGGTATGACTGCATGAATATTGCTGCTTTATGCCATGCTCCTGCATGAACCGTGCAAACTCATTTGAGAGGTACTCTCCCCCTCCATCTGACCTTAGGCATTTTATCTGCAGGCCTGTTTCTTTTTCAACCATCGCTTTAAGAGTTTTGAAATGCCCAAAAACTTCACTTTTCTTTTTCATAAAATACACCCAAACTTTTCTGCTATAGTCATCAATAAAACTGACAAAATAATGACAGCCTCCAAGAGATGCAACTTTAGTTGTCCACACATCAGAGTGGATTAATTCCAATGGCTTCTTACTCTCTTGAACATGTCTAGGAAATGGTTTCCTTGCCTGTTTTCCAAATTGACAGGCTTCACATACCTTATGCATTTCTGCAACCTTGAATTTCGGCAAACCTGCAACAATATTTTGGGCCTGCATTGATTTAAGTCGCTGTACATTAACATGACCAATGCGTTTATGCCAGATATCAATATCTGCAACTACACCGGTCAAATGTGCAAACATTGTTGCACTCAATTCAGACATGTCTGCATCCAATGTAGACATTCTACCCTTCTTATTTCCTTTTGCTATCAAGCGACCTTTATTTTTCATATCCTCAACAAAGCATCCATGAGGATTAAATCTGACCTGCAAGCCATGTTCAACTATTGACCAACAGAAACCAGATTCTTGGTGATATTCGGGACATGAAATACATCGGACAGGTATTTCTTTTTCCCATCCTGCATAGACAAGGGAATTTTTTCAATCTGCACAATAGGATGTGCAGTATCATCACCAGTCTCCACAAATCCTGGTTTTTCCATTTTCCTTACATCCTCCATCCATTCTACATGACCTATCATGTGGTTTGACGCACCTGAGTCAACATACCATACATCGTTGCTTTCTTCTGCACTTGTCACAGAATTGTTCATGTGCTGCACCATAAACAGATGCTCATTTCTGTCATCACCCTGTCTACTAGAGGATGCATAATTTACTTGTTGCAGTTTTCCATTCATGATGTCATTCTGCTTTTTATAGCAGTCTTTAGCTATATGACCCATTTTACCACAATAAGAGCATTCAACATTACTGTTTGCATTTTGGCCTCTTTGCCATCCACCACGACCTCTTTGGCTCTCCCTGCCTCTAGAGTTACCACGTCCTCCTCCATAGGACTGGTTTTCTTGAGTTTGCTACATATTCTGATTTCTACCACGGCCTCCATATCGGCCTCCTCTACCTCTGCCTCTACCTCTTCCAGCATTTGAGTAGAAGACAGCTTCTTTTGAAGTTCCTCCTGAAGAAGATGCACCACCATTTCTTTGCTCCTCAGAAATTAGAAGAGTAATCAGCTCCTCAAAATCAGGAAATCTTTCACGAACTGAAATGGATGTCCGAAACTGTGCATAATCCTTTCCTAGACCATTCAAGGTCACAGAAACTAAATCATCATCTTCCACTGGTGACCCAATGGAAGCAAGTGCATCTGCAATCTTCTTCACCTTCATGTGGTAGTCGTTGATGCTCATATTTTCTCTTTGCACATTGTGCAACTCTTGCTTGAGCTGCATTTTCCTGGCTTGCGTATTTGTGCTATACATTTTTGACAAAGTATCCCATGCCTCCTTTGGCGTACTTGCATCCTGAATATGCACAATCATAGAGTCTGAAATGCTGATAGACAGCCAATACATAACTTTCCTGGCTCTCTCATGCCATGCTTTAAATGCCTGCATTTGCTGTTGATTGGGAACATCAGGAAGAACTGGTTCTTCTTCATTTCCTGCAACAAATTCCCAATATCCTTTTCCCATAAGGAAATTCCTCATTCTAAACTTCCATGCTTGGAAGTTGTTCTTGTCAAGCTTTTCAGTGACAATCTGTGAAAGAGAATCAAATGCCATTACAGAAGACTACAAAAAATTCTGTCACTGCAAAAACCACAGCTTCACCCTCACAAGGGAAAATCTGCAAAAGTGGCGAAAGTGGTATTTGACCACACAGTCACTTCCTAGTGACGATTTTGCATCAACAGGCAACAGGGATGATTCTTTAACTCCCAATGTCTCTGCGCACAAGCATACAATGCAATTTTTACAGTAACTATTCACCAACCTGTAGAACAGTGGCTGCATAGCATAAAACTGGGCCTTTTCCTGAGTGCGTGCAGAAAACTTCCGCCTCCAAAACAGGCCCCGAAATGGCCTCAATTCAAAAAAACAAGGTCTCCGAGGGCTAAAGCCCCTTCCCGCAGCATATACTACCCTCTTGCTTCACTGCGAAGGGCGTCTCAACCTGAGACAATGCACTCCTGCACTTTCCGGTTGTGCTACCTACAGAGATCTGCTCCCAAAATAGAAAATGAAAGCAACACTGCTCCTCTTACTAGAACACTGCGAGCTTGGCTTGCTTTCTTGAGCTCCTTACCACGAACAAGGCTCTAATACCATGTCAAGATTGTGGGAGAGAAGGAAGGAGTCTCGCTTGAAGCTTTCTTGCTTGCACAATGGGGGAAGACACACAAGGGTGGAGGTTGAAAACAGTTTTCCTCTTCTTAGTTGTGTAAGCCAAAAAGAACTCAAGTACAAAGAAATAGAAGAACCCTATATATGGGTCTCAAACCAAACTCAACTAACTAAGGTGGCATACTAACTGAGCCACGAACTAGAGTAGATAGGGATAGCTATCATGTAGCTATTATTCATGGGCGGTGTACCAACCGCGTCTGCAACTGACAAGTCGGTGACATAAATACACAATGGTCACCCTGGCGTATCACGAGTGGAGCTCGATATCTCAACAATAGCGACGCATATAGTGATTTTTCTATGGCGTTATCAATAACGACGCTTTTTGCGATGACGGGGGCAAAATTTTTTGTTTGTATTTTCGTCGCTTTAAACGTTGGTATAAGGTCCATATCTTGTAGTGTTTGGCCTCAAACCTAGCCACAAATATGAGGGATGACATGGTCACTTGCATCAGATGCTTGGATGACACCATCATCATGTTTGCTAAAAGCTATGAATGGTTGAATTTAGGCCTCCTAGATGAGCCATTAGCAATGGATGTATGCTCCTTGCCATGCACCTAGGAAGAATATGAATGCATGTTTGTCAAGATTCCCATGGAAGCTAAGGAATTGATTGTCACCCAATGACATTTCTTGAGAGTAAACTCTTAAACAATGGGAGCTGATTACCTCCTATAGAGCAAGAGCAAAGTCTCTGCAATAAATCAAGAGCTAGAGGAGCTAAAAAAGCTAGGCGATTCTAAATCTTCCTTCCTCCAAAAATGGTATATTATCCATCTCCAAAGGGAACAAGAGGGCTACCAAATTATGACCAACCGAGCAGTGATGTGCAATCAAAACCTCTGACTACGACCCATGACTACAACCCAATTCTACCTTGTTTAGGGTCTTGGCCATCACTTGCAATAGAGTGTTAGAAGATCATGCTATGGTCCACCTGTATTTGGACCAAATCCTAACTAAGGAAGAATTGTACATCGCTAGCAGTATTAACTCTGGTGACTTCCTAATTGATGTCTTGACCTACATTACACATGTAGGTATTAGACAATATGACATGGACTGCCACGCCCACTTAGAGTATGACCCACATTTCTATGATTGGCTCATGAATAAATAAAGCCCAACTAGCTGGCACTTAATGCCCTTAACCCTTCATCTTCCAATCCTAGGAAGGATCTTCATCATTCTTGAAAGGGGGGAGAGGGTAATGTGGATAAGAAAACACGACTTGAATCTCAAACTAGATTTCAAGAGAAAATAAATATAGTTAAAGTAAGCTTGTACTTTAGGAAAATTTTCATGAAGTTCTTCCTGGAATGTGTGTACTACTAGTTTGAAACAAAAATTTCATTCTATACTTGAACATTTCACAAATCCCTAATATACATTTGTAATGCTCTTATCTTTTTGTAAAAATTCATTTTAAGTGAAATAATAGTGAGTTGTTGCATCATGACAGGAACCTGAGATGGTAGGGCACCATGACAAAGGTAGCAAACTTCCATTCTTGAAAGAGGAGTAAGTCAAAAATGGCCTAGCTACTGCTGAAACAAGAGCCTTTAACTAGCTCAAATACAGAAGCATTCAGAACCTAGAAGACATGGTGATAGAGGAGTAGGCTGTGAAATAGATCATCAACCAGTGCAACCTTAGCAAGTATCTGGAGAAGGTCATCCAAGCTATCAATTACAACAAGTGCACAAAGTTCCTGCAACCCTTCGATTCCAATAGGAACCGTGGCACAGTGAGAGAGTGAGGGAGGGAGAGGATACCCAAATAGTAGAAGTCGAGTTGAGTCCTGAACTCGTGGAAAGGGATTTGGGACTTGTCAAGAAGCCCAAGGAGTAGCCAAAGAGAGGCATCTACAACATGTTGGGGATGAAGTGTACACAAATGATGGGATCAATTTAGCCGACATCCCCAACCCTGACATCAGACTACATGTAAAAATGGTCCACGCAGCAGGTTGAGAGTCTCCAGCTTCCAAAGATAAGACAACAAGAAAAAACTAGTGACCAAAGTGGCCAACATGGGGTTCAAGCGTGTGCTAACTACCATAATCAAGGAAGCTATGGGAGATGTAGAGAGGGAAGAAGTGGTGGAAGAAAAACCTAAGCGCTCACCAGCCCAGGGGTCACTAGTGCATTCAACCATTAAGGTGAGCACCCTAGTTTCATTCTCTACCAAAAACTTGGGGGATGAAGAAATTGCAAGAGTAAACAAGGAAGAAGTAGAGCATGCAAAGAATAAGGAAGCTCAACTCCAAGCTCAGCGACAATAGGAGGGTTCCAGTGAAAGAAGTGTTAGTGAGTGAGGTGAGGAGGGATTTGTCCCATCGAGTTAAGGAGAAAAGCAAAATATTATGTTGAGAACTCCAATAAAAAATAAGGGAACTATAGTAGAAGGGGACAAAGACTTGGAAGTCGCATAGAAAGAATCAAGGAAGCTAGAAGAGGAACGAAAGAAGAAGCAAGAGAAAGAGGATGAATGCCTGTGAAAGGCCAAAAAAGAGTCTAAAAGGCCTAAATAAGAATGAAGGAGAAAGTAAAAAGAGGAGGAAAGGCTAAAAAGAGAAGATGATGAGTAGATGGCTCTTGCCCTTAGATTGTTAGTTGAGCAAACCTCCTGATCAAAGAGTTGGTAAGGATGAACATAAAAGATGCACTAAAGCACCAGTGCTGCAATAGAAGCAGCTCAAGGACCTATAGCGGGGCAAGCAAGGGGAAGGCTCCATTATACCAACCACCACATGTCATGGTTGCCACACCTACCACCACACAGGAAACTAGAGAAGCTGCAGTGAACCAAAACAATGTGATGACTTGGATACAATACTTAGTCAGCATAGTGCAGTAGCTTGGCCTAACACCAAGTGGAGTAGCCCTAGTGCCTGGGACAAAGAGGTCAGTTGCTATAGATACAAAGTCAAGAAAAGACCTCAAGAAGCCTAGAATAGAAGACTCAATGACATACAAATAGAATCCTAGAATAGAAGCCTCAATGACATCCATACGCTCGGCCTCAGGTAAGTTACTCATGAATATATGTGTGCATCACGTGGGTTCAAAATAAAGTATTTTTAAAATACCATTTTTATACATTTTTTACATACAGAAGGGGGTGATATAAAGGGATTATTTATAGATTGAATAGAAAATGGTTATGTTTTATTCAAGAAAAATTCACAGATAAGGATATTTCTAAATAGGCCTTGAACACATGTGATGTAGAGGATGTACATATAGTAACTTCTGTGAGCCCTCGGCTATGCCAATGCCAATGAATTATGATGAATACGTAAAAGAGCTACTAGCCTAATTGAAAAAGGTGAAGGAAGAGAGGAACACAGTGTTGGTAGAGTTGGAGGTGAAAATAGATGCATTCTCAACTTATCAGATTGAAAAGATGCGACAAATAGCCACTTAGTAGAGAGAAAAATAAATGACCTGAAGAAGGAGTTGGAGGCAAAGAAGGAAGAAGAGAGTGCAAAAGAGCCCCATGATGTGAAGGCAGGGGAGGAGATATGGCTGGATATGGATATCTCAATCCTCTTACAACAAAATAAGAACATGAATGAGCACCTGGAGAAACTAAAGAAAATCATAGAAGAGCTCATCAAGGAGCTAGAGAGAGTGAGGACTCAGGCCTATGCAGAGTTTTATAGGGAGAAACATCAAAAGGAATAGCTACTCAAAGAACTGCATGATGCTAGGGCACTGAAAGATGAGGTGTTAGCTAAAATAGTGGCAAAAGTGTAAAACTGACTCCATGTGACATTTCAAGAGCAAAAACATCTAGAAGAGTAGCTAAACCACCAGAGACAGTATAAGAAGAAGATGCTTGAGACTTGGAAGGAGCACGAATAGATGGTGATGATGTTGTCTTAATACTAGAATCAAGGCATAGAAAAGATGGAGGAGAAGTACAAGACTTGGAAAGAAAAGAGTGCTAGAAGGCTTAGCAACCTTACCGAGCACCTTGCTTTGGCAAAAAGTGAACGAGTCATGGCATTAGCAAGGGCAGAAGCAGTAAAGGTAGGGAATAGAAGTACGTAACAAGCCTTTCTTAATACCATGTTGCATGTGACCCAGGCTGAAGGTGAGGACATAGTTTAAAGGATAAAAACGAAGTTCGAAATTACAAGGAGAGCCATAAGGTATGGTCTCCATGAGCACACCCCCACAACCACCAGCACTAGCTTATGTGGCGCAGAGTAAGAATGACAATACTTGACATGTTGGGCTCTTGACAAAAAGAAGCTAGTGGAGTTAGGGTTTGGAGAGCGAGAAGAGCAAATGCAATGCTCTGTTGAAAGGCCAAGAGAGCCTATGGTGTAGGAAGAGGGACCAAACTTTGAGCAAGGCCAAGATAAGGACGAGCAACCATGTGAACCTAGCTCACCATGGTAGGAGATGCCACCTAAAGATCTCGAGGGAAACACAGTTCCAAAATGTAATGTGCCCCCTCCTCAAATCGCGGGACATGTCTTAGCAATTCATCAAGAGATATATCTAGAATATGCTGCCTGGCACTCCCAAGGAATGACACGGGGTTTGCCAACTAGTGTCTCTCAAGTCTGCCCCGCAACGGAACTTATCTGGCCGTTCCCACTAGGATCGACTTGAAGTCTAGGTTCCTTGTAATCTGTTCTTCCTAACAACCTTCTAGCATCGGTCTACAACTGCTCCACTTTGCGCAGACACAACTAGGGCAAGCAGACTCATACCGCACTTGGTTCAAAGAGAATGGGAAACAAGAGGGATGCATCACTCGACCTCTCTACCCGTAGGGCATAATCCCATTCCAGTCCCCTAAAATGGTATGAATCAGGATTTTAACTTACAAGTTCTAAGGTCCTTGTCTATCTAACGTTCACATCAAATAAATTCCATTGAGGAAAGCTCTTAGCTAACCGAGACCACCCTGCCGTAGGATGGACCCGACGGTCACATCCACCATGCTTCCCTCGAGGGTTATTTTAGTTATCTAATTACCTATCACATTATGTTTGACAAATAAAAGCAGCTTCCTTAATTAACTCGTTAATCACAGCTTCTTTTATGTAATTTAGGGCACAAACACTAAGACAATATAAAACAAGATCAAACACTTTCTTAACTTATCTTTAGATTAATGTTTGTCTCCCGCCCATACAGGAGGATTAAGTGTCCCTTTTTGCCTCCACATAAAAAATCCTTTTGTCTCTTGGAAATAAAAACCCAAAGGTTTATCCTACCAAGATTCTGCCCTGTAACTAGTATCCAGAGCCTTAGGATCCCATCCTGAGTCACGTAGAACACTTGTGTAGGGTCCGAAGGCATTGGGATTTACGGCCAGAGCCCCCCTGGCACCAAAGCTTCCTCCTACGCCAAGTAATTTCCATAGAGAGAGACCTCTCGCGGGGGTTTGGTCCACATTCCCATCACGGATTCATAACCCCCTTGGTTAGGGTTTGGCGGTTCGCAGGGGGGGTAGCTAGCGCCATCCTTCCTTAATTATCCCTTTGGGAAATCATCCATAGCTGAAGCAACTAGCCCAATAATATTTTCTAGGGAAACATCCCTTTTGTTCCCACGGCAATTTATCCTTACGGTTTTTGCCATGAAAATATAATCACTTGGATATTCATCCAAAACCACAGCCAATCCTTAAGTACCCTTTCGGGAACAATTGAGCTGAAACAACTAGCCTAACATCCTTTAACTAGGAAAACATCCTTTTTGTTCCCATGGCAATCAGTCATCACAGACCCGGCCATGAAATCATCAATCACACCCCACTTGGATTAACATCCAAATCCACATTAACGAACAGTTGAATGCACAACCTCTTGCTTCAAGGCATCGTAATCCCATTGCATGCACAACCAGAATTTAACTTGGATGTATCAAAACACTTGCTCAAGGAATTTACAACCTTTTCTAAGGTAGAAATCCTTCTAGATCCTTTAAATGATCTAAGTGGTCTTCCCCTTGATCCTGATTTGATCAAGGCTAACATTGCCTTATTGTTTCAAACATAGATAAGTTAGGTAGTTCGTACAATATTCCTGTTAAGGTGAAGTTCCTTTCCTAAATACCCTAAGCACTCTTCCTTAGGTCAATTGCAACCCGCAAGATCTGATACCTTGGGAATTGGGGTTTTCCCTAAGTACCCATTTTCTTGTAAGGAACAAGAATCTACATAGTCGAATGCCAATTCAACTTGTGCTTTTCGAGTTATGGATTGGTGATCCACCCTTTCCAACGACCTTAGCATCAACTAGGTCTTCATAGGAATTTTTCCCTAGACAGTTTACCTATCTAACTCCTAAATGTTGTTGCGTATTGAGTCCACTAGGACGTCCTTACCCTCGTATGTAAGCCTTCCCTTCTTGATTTTGATCCGCAGGTGTTGAGACATTAGCAAATCCACTTGATTCGGTCTGCTTCTTTTCCCCTTGGGCGTTTCCTTGTGGTAACTTAGTCCTAACTCAAAGCATTTGACTGGTCAATCAAGGCAACAGACAAGCCTTTATTCGCAACCCATCCAAGAGCCTTTTATCCTTCTAGTTCTTTACTCGTCTCTCTCTAACCAAGTAAAGTTAACATACTTGCCAATGGAAGACTTTCACCTAGGCCTTCAGAATATAGTCTAGATGCATGCGTCCCTTCCATCTCTCTTAGTGCGATACTATGCAAAATTCTCCAATCAACTTATCCATCATACACATGGTGCGTTTAATATATTAGTATATCCTAAATGACCTTTAACTCTCTTCATACCTGGCAAGGAATACTTATTCCTAACACACCGGATCTCATGTGACTTGCATATATGAAAGTCTAGGTTTCTATCCATTGGTGCAATTGCATCCTATGAATGGAAACTAATATTTCACATGTTTAATTTTTATGTAGATGCAAATCGTGATTTTTATTGGTTAATTTAAGCATTGCTCTACGCGAAGGTCTATCATTTTATGTAAAAATTTATGGAAACCTTATCATTTCATGTGCATGAATCCATGCAGAATCCACTCTATTTGTCCACTTGGCTCCCATGCAATCATCCCATATTTGCAATATTTCATGCAACAATATTTCATGTACTAGGCTAGTCAATATTTCATGCAACTCATGCACTTGACGTTTCATGATCATGCACTTTAAGTATGAAACAAAAACCATGAACAATAAGCAATAATAATAGTGGGAGGGTTAGAGGACACCCTTTTTGAATGGGTAGTCAATATCGTCTTGCTAGGTGTCACGAGTGATCCATGGACTTCCGGTCTCATGCATCCGCGTAACCCTGAGTGTCCTTGATTTCTCGATGGCCGCGAACGAGTCTTCGTGCTTGACCTTCTGATTTCTCTTCAAGTTCTCTTCTTTCTCATCTTCTTTTTCTTCTCCCTTCTCTCCCTCTTCTTCTCCTTATCTCTCTCCCTTCCTCCTCTTCTTCTCCCTCTCCCTCTCCCTTCCTCTCTCCCTCTTCTTCTTCTCCTTCTTCTTCTTCTCTCTCTCTCCCTCTTCTTCTCCTTCTTCTTCTTCTCTCTCTCCCTCTTCTTCTCCTTATTTCTCTCCCTTCGTCTTCTTCTTCTTCTTCTTCTCCTTCTCTCCTCTCTCTCTTCCTCTTCTTCTTCTTCCCTTCTTCTCCTCCTCTCTCTCCCTCTTCTTCTCCTTCTTCTTCTCTTTCTCTCTCCCTCTTCTTCTTCTTCTTCTTCTTCTTCTTCTCCTTCTCCTTCTCTCCTTCCCTCCCTCTTCTTCTTCTTCTTCTTCTTCTCCTTCTCCTTCTCTCCTTCCCTCCCTCTTCTTCTTCTTCTTCTTCTTCTTCTTCTTCTTCTCTCTCTCTCTTCTCTTTCCCTCTGTGCTGATCAGGGGGGGTTTCATTGCAGACGACAGAAAAGGGGGGCTATCCAGGATGATGAGGGCCGCTGCTTACCAGCACAAAGGGGGGGCACTTGTCCAAACCGAGGAGGGGAGGGCTTGCTGCCTTTTGATTGTTGGGGGGGGGAGATGGCTTATGAGGGGAGGAGATGGCGCTCCCTGCCATCTGGGGGGCTGCATGCCCCCCTTCTCTCACTTCACTCCCTCTCTCTCTCTCCCCGACGTGATGTCGACGGGGAGAGAGAAAGGGATAAAATTTTTTTCAAAAAAATTTAAAAATTTAAAGGGGGGTGGTTCGCATGGGGAAGGCATGGGGGCACACAGGGGATGTTACATTCTCTCCTCCTTAGAGGAATCGAGATGTCCTCATCTCGAGAGAAATTGGGGAAGATAAGCACTAATGGGGCTTATGACCTGTAGGTTAAGACCCACCATGCATTCGCTGTGCTACTCTTAATGTTTCAAGTAGTACACTCATATTATTTGAATTGACCATAGGTACAAGAGTAGGATTTATTCTCAATTGTGTTACATGTCGATTAAGCTTCTAGGAATTTTAGTCCTCCCAATAAGGTTTAGTGGGCTCTTAGATCTTTGTCTTCATCTGATGTGTTTATATATCCATAGACTGTGCCTGTGCAGCGATGTGCCCTATCTCTCCACACGTATGGCATCTCTTATCCTGATCTCCATAGTCATCTTTGCTACATTTGCCCGATTTAAGTTCTTGGACGATTGGATTTTCTTGGAGTAATGTGTCTTGCAAGTCCTTTGGGGTGCATTGATTCCAATCGAGTGTTTATGGGTGGATTCAACCCAACACAAAATTTTGACACCTATTGTGTCATATCCATTGGGGGTGCATACTTTAGGAGCGAAACGAACTTTGAATAATACCCTTCAAGGGATAATCCTAGCTGCTTCAAGTCATAGAATTCATTCATCTTTTGTGTGTAGTAAGCAGGTGCCAAATACCTCCCTCGCACAGCTTTCTTAAGCTTATCCCAAGTGACTGTCCCTTTCGAGATCGCTTGGTCTTTGCACCACTATTTCCACCAAAGTCTCGCTTCACCTGTAAGCTTAAGTTTGGCGAGCATGGCTTGGTTAGCAGGTGCAATTCCTGCTGCCTCAAAATAGTCCTCCATGGACTCAATCTAGATCTCAACGTTAGCTTGAACAATCTTTCCCTTGCCATCAAACTCGAGTGGCTTAATTTGCTTGAGAAGAAATTTCTTATCTTGTATGCCAGCATTCGTGGGTGCAGAAGGTGCCTGACAATCAAGCCATACCACTTAGGTTATTTCTGTTTAGGATATGTCTATGAACTGAACATTAATCAATCATGTATCATTATGAAGTTTTGCTCTAATACCAACTGTAACGTGCCCGCTCCTCAAATTGTGGGACATGTCTTAGCAGTCCATCGAGAGATATATCTAGAAAATGACACCCGGCACTCCCAAGGAATGACAAGGGGTTTGCCAACTAGGGTCTCTCAAGTCTGCCCCGCAACGGAAGTTATCCGACCGTTCCCACTAGGTTCAGGTTCCTTGTAATCAGGTTTTCCTAATAGCCTTCTAGCATCGATCTACAACTGCTCCACTTTGCACAGGCACAACTGGGCCACATCAGACTCATACTACACTTGTTTCAGAGAGAATGGGAAATGAGAGGGATGCATCACTTGACCTCTTTGCCCATAGGGCATAGTCCCATTCCGGTCCCCTAAAATGGTATGAATCAGGTTTTTAACTTACAAGTTCTAAGGTCCTTGTCTATCTAACATTCGCATCAAATAAATTCCATTGAGGAAAGCTCTCGGCTAACGGAGACACCGTGCCGTAGGATGGACCTGACGATCACATCCACCACGCTTCCCTCGGGGGTTGTTTTAGCTATTTAATTACCTACCACATTATGTTTGACACATAAAAGCAGCTTTCTTAATTAACCGTTAACCACAGGTTCCTTTACGTAAATTAGGGCACATACACTAAGACAAGATAAAACAAGATCAAACACTTTCTTAACTTATCTTTAGATTAATGTTTGTCTCCCGTCCGTACAGGAGGATTAAGTGTCCCTTTCTGCCTTCGCATAAAAAATCCTTCCGTCTCCTGGCAATAAAAACTCGAAGGTTTATTCTACCAAGATTCTGCCCTGTAACTAGTATCCAAAGCCTCAGGATCCCATCCTGAGTCATGTAGAACACTTGTGTAGGGTCGGAAGGCATTGGGATTTATGGCCAGAGCCCCCTCTGGCACCAAAGCTTCCTCCTACGCCAAATAATTTCCATAGAGAGACCTCTCGCGGCGGGTTTGGTCCACATTCCCATCGCGGATTCATAACCCCCTTGGTTAGGGTTTGGCGGTTTGCGGGGGGGTAGCTAGCGCCATCCTTCCTTAATTATCCCTTTAGGAAATCATCCACAGCTGAAGCAACTAGCCCAATAATATTTTCTAGGGAAACATCCCTTTTGTTTCCATGGCAATTTATCCTTACGGTTTTTGCCATGAAAATATAATCACTTGGATATTCATCCAAAACCACAGCCAATCCTTAAGTACCCTTTCGGGAACAATCAAGCTGAAACAACTAGCCTAACATTCTTTAACTAGGAAAACATCCTTTTTGTTCCCATGGCAATTAGTCATCATAGACCCGGCCATGAAATCATCAATCACACCCCACTTGGATTAACATCCAAATCCACATTAACAAACAATTGAATGTACAATCTCTTGCTTCAAGGCATCGCAATCCCATTGCATGCACAACCAGAATTTAACTTGGATGTATCAAAACACTTGCTCAAGGAATTTACAACCTTTTCTAAGGTAGAAATCCTTCTAGATCCTTTAAATGATCTAGGCGGTCTTCCCCTTGATCCTGATTTGATCAAGGCTAACATTGCCTTATTGTTTCAAACATAGGTAAGTTAGTTAGTTTGTACAATATTCCTGTTAAGGTGAAGTTCCTTTCCTGAATACCCTCAGCACTCTTCCTTAGGTCAATTGCAACCCGCAAGATCCGATACCTTGGGAATTGGGGTTTTCCCTAAATATGCATTTGCTTGTAAGGAACAAGAATCTACATAGTCGAATGCCAATTTAACTCATGCTTTTCGAGTTATGGATTGGTGATCCACCCTTTCCAACAACCTTAGCATCAATTAGGTCTTCATAGGAATTTTTCCCTAGATGGTTTACCTATCTAACTCCTAAATGTTGTTGCGCATTGAGTCCACTAGGACGTCCTTACCCTAGTATGTAAGTCTCCCCTTCCTGATTTTGATCCGCGGGTGTTGAGACATTAACATATCCACTTGATTCGGTCTGCTTCTTTTCCCCTTGGGCATTTCCTTGTGCTAACTTAGTCCTAACTCAAAACATTGATTGGTCAATCAAGGCAACGGACAAGCCTTTATTCACAATCCATCCAAGAGCCTTTTATCCTTCTAGTTCTTTACTCATCTCTCTCTAATCAAGTAAAGTTAACACACTTGCCAACGCAAGGCTTTTCACCTAGGCCTTCAGGATACAGTCTAGATGCATGCGTCCCTTCCATCTCTCTTAGTGCGATACTATGCTGAATTCTCCAATCAACTTACCCATCATGGACATGGTGCATTTAATATATTAGTATATCGTAAATGACCTTTAACGCTCTTCATACTTGGCAACAAATACTTATTCCTAATGCACCATATCTCATGTGACTTGCGTATATGAAAGTCTAGGTTTCTATCCATCGATACAATTGCATCCTATGAACAGAAACTAACATTTCATGTGTTTAATTTTTATGCAGATGCGAATCGTGATTTATATTGGTTAATTTAAGCATTGCTCTACGTGAAGGTCTATCCTTTTATGTAAAATTTTATGAAAACCTTATCATTTCATGTGTGTGAATCCATGCATAATCCACTCTATTTGTCCAATTGACTCCCATGCAATCATCCCGTATTTGCAATATTTCAAGCAACAATATTTCATGTACTAGGCTAGTCAATATTTCATGCAACTCATGCACTTGAATTTTCATAATCATGCACTTTAAGTATGAAAGAAAAACCATGAACAATAAGCAATAAGAATAGTGGGAGGGTTAGAGGACACCCTTTTCAATTGGGTAGTCAATGTCACTTGCTAGGTGTCACGAGCCATCCATGGACTTCCGGTCTCATGCGTCCGCGTAACCCTGAGTGTCCTTGATTTCTCGATGGCCACAATCGAGTCTTCGTGCTTGGCCATCTGATTTCTCTTCAAGTTCTCTTCTTTCTCATCTTCTTCTTCTTCTCCTCTCTCTCCCTCTTCTTCTCCTTTTTCTTCTCCTTCTCTCTCTCCCTTCCTCTTCTTCTTCTTCTTCCTCTCCCTTCCTCTCTCCCTCTTCTTCTTCTTCTTCTTCTTCTTCTCCCTTCCTCTTCTTCTCCTTCTTCTTCTCCTCTCTCTCCCTCTTCTTCTCCTTATTTCTCTCCCTTCCTCTTCCTCTTCTTCTTCTTCTCCTTCTCTCCTCTCTCTCTTCCTCTTCTTCTTCTTCCCTTCTTCTCCTCCTCTCTCTCCCTCTTCTTCTTCTTCTTCTTCTCTTTCTCTCTCTCCATCTTCTTCTTCTCCTCCTCTCTATCCCTCTTCTTATTTTTCTTCTTCTCTTTCTCTCTCCCTCTTCTTCTTCTCCTTCTCTCTTCTCTCTTTCTCTCTCTTGTCTTTCCCTCCGTGCTGATCAGGGGGGTTTCATTGTAGACGACGGAAAAGGGGGGGTTGTCCAAGATGACGGGGGCCGTTGCTTACCAGCACGGAGGGGGGGCGCTTGTCTTCGTCGAGAGGGGGAGGGCTTGCTGCCTTTTTAAGGTGGGGGAGATGGCTTATGGGGGGGAGGAGATGGCGCTCCCCACCATCTGGGGGGGTTGCATGCCCCCCTTCTCTCACTTCACTCCCTCTCTCTCAACCCCCGACGTGCTGTCGACGGGGAGAGAGAGAGGGATTAAAAAATTTCAAAAAAATCTAAAAATTTAAAGGGGGTGGTTCGCATGGGAAAGGCACAGGAGCACACGGGGGATTTTACACAAAAAGGGTGATGGAAGCAAAAAGGGAGAGAAGAGAGATGGTGGAGCAAGAAAAGAGGAGGCTAAGAGTCCAACCACAACAAGTTCTTGAAGTCTAGATCCCTCAAAGAGAAGAACGTTGTCCTGTAAACTGGGCCCCAGGCACTAGCTGTCTGGGAGTAGTGGGAGAACAAATGCCAACCTTTTGAGTTCTCCTTCCAACCACTACCCTTCCTGCTTAGACAAGGTCATGTCTCTAAGATTGGTGGAGTAAGTTATCATTCTCACACAATGACTAGGAAACTGATGGATAGATGAAAGAGAAAAATACCCTACAAGGTGGCAGAAAGAGCTTGCGGACTACTGGTTGCAAGGTAAGCTTTGGTAGATCCCAAAGATCATCAGTGGAAACAAAGCCCCAACCGAAATGGTGGCAACATGTCTCGGGACTTCAATCTTGATGCTTGGATGGCCTTCAGTAACACCATACCAAAGGAGCGTAGTGATCCCACCTACATGCCATATCTGTAGAGAATAGGGGTAGACTATAACCTAGATGTGTATGGCAGGTATGATTTTTCCAAGTTCTACAATGTGAATGCAAGGAGTCTAGAGGAGTGCTTAATCTTCATTGAGTGGGACATCTTCCCATCCATCACATACCTCCTCAACGAGTTTTCATCCTTTCCCTCCTTCGCATTCATCACTACTTATAATTATCTCAAGATACTCATGATTTTACTCAAGAGAAATCTTGCAACGGAAGAGACCTAGCTACTGGTGCTCTTTTTTTATCTCAATGTAGAAATTGATAGCTGCGAGATGACCCATCTCATGATGAGGGCCATGCTTCTACCTTCCTTTTGTATGGTAGTCCTTGAAGATATGAACGAAAACCACTTCATCAAACAAGTGCAGTCACCCGTTCCTATCAAATGACACTCCTAAACGTATGTATTAACATAAAGTGCTATTTCCAAAGCAGCAGACCCTTCCTTACCAAGTCTCTTAGGCCTCCTTATAAGATAGCTCTTGAAGAGCATTGGGATGATGTCTAGTGTACTCCATCCTAATGTGATAAATATTATTTTTTAAAAAAGAGGAGAGAAAGAAATAAAGAAAAGAAAAGACAAAGACAAAGCACATAAAAAGGAAGAAATTGAATTCTCATGTACCATCAAAGTGCCACATACACTGCATCTAGGGACAATTATATCCCTAGCCCCTTCCTCCACTTCACACTTAGGGCACATCAAGGGAAAAACATGCCTAGGGAGTTTACACTTGTCTACGGTTAGTAGACTTGTCTCCCTAAGTCACATCCACAGTACCTCGCCTTGCACAATTGGGGTCCTCAAGTGTGGGACAACACCACATGCTTGCCTATTCCCAATTCCATTGGCATGGACACCATACACTACACGATGAGGTAGGAACACCCCTACGTTGTGCACTTCCTTTTTCATTTCAGGTACATTCAATAACACATGACCAACCACTGACCTTGGAGGCCCCTGTCACCCACCTGATCTCTTCTTAGCCTCTAGGATCTCACATCCATTTTTATATGCTTCTTCTCCATAGCCAATCTTCCCAAATCCCCATATTCAACCCACATAGAAAACCACGCGAGCCCTCACCAACAAGTGCCATGGGATTGGCACTTGGCTAAGAGGGGGTAATGTTAACCCTGATGCAAAGAAAGAAAAAAAGCCCCGATGCAAAGAAAGTGAAAGAAAATCAAAAGATGCAGGGCAAAGCGAAAAAAGGCAACTCCAAATAGGAAGTTTTCCTACATAATTTTCAAAAAGACGGATACATGGCAAATTAAAAAAAGGCAACTCCAAATAGGAAATTTTTCTACATAATTTTCAAAAAGACGAATCTAGAGCATGGTAGGAGCTATGGAGGTTGGAAGATGAATATAAGACTCATGATGACATAGACAATCGACTGACTGTTACATGAGTGAAATAGGTTCCAAGATGGAATCTTAGACTCATAAACACAATCTTTTGTAAGAGACTGACAATGAAAATGACACTAACTAAAAGAAGAAAGCATCATGATATATTGCATTCAACTCTTGAAAGTGATAGTCAAGTATAATGCTTTATAGTAGTTGGGTGGTGACATTCTACCTCACTTTGCCTATGGGATTCAAGGCATCTCTTCCTAGAGCATACATCATTTGTCATATCTTTCAAAACCCCCCTCAAATGATGAGTTCCTACACTTGTTGGCTTTTGCCCCCCCTACATGATGAAATGACCTGAGAGACTAGCTTGTTGGTAGAGTCTAGTCAAGTTAAAGCTTGGAACTTTACATCTTTGGCAAGGGTTTTGTTTTACAAAGCAAATTCACTAAGGGAAACATAATCCACTATGGGAAAACACAAGATCCACTATGGGAAAGATACAATGAAAATTTATTCAAAACAATCTATCAAAGTTGTTGTCAATAGCAAAAGCATCTTCTACATCTACTTCATTTAGGAACTGATTTTGATGGTTACCATTTTGCACCTATTGTGCTCATTTCTTGTGGAAACATTCACTAGCCATGTGCCTAGTTTTAGCAAAATAATGACATGTGACACGATCCTTGTTGGTGTTGAATCCTCGTCCATGTCCTTTTGCTCCATAAGTTCCCTTAGTGTACAAGAGATTGTCCTTTGAGATGGTTTCTTTTGCATCCTTGTTTTTAACTTTACTTTCTCCATCAAGTAGATAATTCTCAATGTATTTGAGTGAGAGATTAGGAACATTACTTAGGGTAGACATAAGTTTCTCATATGGCTCTTAATTTACACTTGCTAGTAGCATCATCTATGTTCTTCTTTAAAGTTGCAAGTTGAGTTTTTAGGCTCTTAAACTTGTTAATGTGCATGGTCATAGAAGAACCATCCTTTACATCTAGCTTATAGAACTACATGAGTAATTTTACTTTTTACTGTTTATCTTAGTTCCAAAGATCCTACCAAGCTCATCCCATGCCTTTTTTGCATCTTTGATGCTAGAGATATGGTGCAATACATCATCGGATAGTCCCCAGGCAATGATGCTAGAGCCTTGTTGTTCATATTTTTCCACTCTTTTTTCTTGAGCTAGACTTCTTCAATGAACCTGTCTTCATCATCTTCCTTCTTTCCGTCCGCATCTCCTATATCATCCTTAAATAGATCCAAGAGGTCTTTCCTCATGAGATGGTACATTATCTTTTCTTTCCAAGTGTGAAAGCCTTCACCATTGAATTTGGCTATTTGCTCAAGTTCAGACATTTTGAAGGAAGGTCTTACCGCGAGTATACTTGGGTAGTGTCTATCCTTTTTACAATGAGATGGGGAGGCTTACAAGGGATTTAATCAATTGGGAATTCCTCATTAAAAATCTTCATGTTTGTCATTGGAAGAACTGAAGTAAAACCATCAAATGAATTGTTCTTGGATGTGTCAAGAAATGCAAGTGCCAAGAAGCACTAGATAAGTATTAAGAGATATTATCTTGATGTCAGGCTTGATGATGTCTGATCTTCAAGTAGGTTGCTTGATCTTCAGGTGGGTTGCTTCAAAACTTGTTCTTGAATTTTTCACTTGCTAGAACTGATTAGATTTGAATGATAAGGACTCTAGTTGATTAAGAAGGATGAGAAATTGAAGTGGGAGAAGAGCTTGAGCTTGGTGGCTATGGATGCTTGGTCTTCTCTTGATTTTCTTGTTGACTTGGAGGGAAAATCTTGCTGAGAACTTAAGTGGCTTAGTGAATCAAAGTAGCATGGACTTTTTTGAGTTGAGAGAGGTGAGAAAGTGAAAAAATTTTAAAGCTTGAAATGAGGAAGCTATGGCTTCCCTGTTAGGGGTTAGTAGGTAGCTACAGGTTTCTCTTGTGGTGCAGCTCGTATGAGAATAATTTCTTGGATATATTTTATGGGGAGAGGTCTTGGATATGGAGCTTTAAAAGCCCTAGAGGTGTAGAGTAAACTGCAGCATGCGGGAGGAGAATTGATGGTATGAACAACCAGACAGGACAGTGACGATGAATTTTAGCAATGTCGGCAAGCTGCAAAGTGGCTAATGTCTCACTGTGATGTGCCAGGGAGAAGTGAAGGGAATCAAGGAAGAGAACTCTAGAAGGATGCTTAGAGAGATAAGGCTTTTAGAGAGAGATATAAGAGCTCAAAGTGCTATAGATCCAATATGGCTACGGTTGCCAAACAGAGAGTGTGAAATTCAAGTGAGAAATTGAAGTCATGCATTCAAATTGAGCTCACCTGAGGTTGAGCAAAGCTAAGATGAGTGAGAGGAGAGCTGAGACATACTCGATTGAGCTCTGATACCATGTCAAAAAGATAAATCTAGGGCATAGCAGGAGCTATGGAGGTTGGAAGATGAATACAAGACTCATGATGACATAGACAATGGACTAACTATTACATAAGTGAATTAGGTTCCAAGATGGAAGCTTGGACTCATAAACACAATCTTCTGTAAGAGACTTACAATGACAATGACACTAATTGAAAGAAGAAAGCATCATGCTATATTGCATTCAACTCTTGAAAGTGATAATTAAATACAATGCTTTATAGTAGTTGGGTAGTGACATTCTACCTCATTGTGCCTATGGGATTTAGAGCATCTATTCCTAGAGCATACATCATTTTTCATATCTTTCAACAATAATGGTATCTAATATATCACAAAAATATCATTTAAGCACTAAGAGCTAATATTAAACCTGAATTTAAAGTGCAAAAGTGGTCTAGGTGCCGTAAAAGTGGTGTTTTTGGTGCAACATGTATCGATCATCACAAATCAAGGATCTAGAGTTTTCCTAGGTCCATTTCGACATCCAAAATCCAATGCAAGTGTCCATTCATCAATCGGAGTCTATTTGACACCCCATTTAATGGTTGCAAGGTTTGGTGTTATGAAATAGCTACCTAATCCAAAATTCAGAAAGAAAATGATAGAGGCCAGGATTATAGTTTTTGATGCCATAAGAAGTCACTCATCCAGTCAGATTGTGAATTTGAGGTTGTTTGCCCCTCCATTTGTCCCAAAACCACTTCTAAACAATGTGAATACATGAGGGTCAAACCGGTCTTTTTGCAATTAAAGATTAGTGAGGCTTAAACGAGTCTAATTGCATGAACTCAATGAAGGGGAGGAGGAGTGCCATCTTTTCAATGCCACATTTTTTATTTAAAAAATGGATTTCTGGCAATTGGAATTATGCCTCCTCCTGTTGGAACTAAGATGCTGCAATTTTCCGCTCGATATCACTAGGAAGAGAATCGATGCATTAAATGAAAAGTTCATATTTCAATGTTTCTCTCCTCTATCTCTCTCACCATAATCGTTGTTGGTATAGGTTGAGAGGATAAGGGGGAATGGATGTTGGTTCGTGATGAGATATGAGGAATGGAATAAGGGAGCATAATAAGCATTGGTAGCTATCTAATGGCATTAATCACTTTGTTTTTCAAAATATGATGTGTTGTGTGTGCGTAATTTAGCATAAGTACCAATTTATTGCATATTATATCGTATCTTTTATGTCTATCATGGAATATGTTTGAAAAGACTTGAATCATGTTTGTTGATGTTTGAAATCATTAAAAAAGTAGTCAATTTCACTCATTTATATAAAAAATATTAAAGTTGCAAAACTTGAGATGTGGGATTTAATGCAAAAATAGAGTTTTTGTTAGGCTTAGTAGATTTGATGTTGTTCCACATGGAATAATAATTGATATGCTGATGGAATATAGTCCATACTAGTAAAGAGATACTAATAAGTGGCAATTTTTGAACCTTGGTTAATAGGGACCTAGTTCATTGGTATATGCCAAAAAGTGTCAAGATAGATCCCATATATAGATATAGAAATCATCAAGACAAGATTAAATGATAATAAAGAGATAAAAGCGCTAGATAGAGATAATTAAGAGGTGTTCTCCTAAGCCTAACAGTCTAATATTGCTATGAGTAGTCCAATATCATTTTACAAGTGAGAGGTCTTATTAACCTAATTAATATCTAGTGAGTCCATCAGGGGGAGGAGGAAGATCTACCATTCCCCCTTTCTTAAAAAGTCAGTCTACTTTGAGTGGGAGTATAGCCCCTCTAGTACCAACCCTTACAACAAACATGATTGTCATGATGGCGCAACCAATTGTGATACCTACAAGAATGGCAGATTTGCTAGTGTTTGGCTTTTCTCTACCCATTTTTAATGGGTTAGCAGATGTGAAACTCCATATTAGTGAGCTCTAAAAGTTAACATTTTATTGCCGAATCCATGACAAAGGATATATTATGATGTTCTTTAATATGACTTTGAAAGGAAGAGCGGTGATGTGATATCATGGCTTGGAAGCTAGAACCATAGTTATGATAGATCTATTTTATGTAGCCTTTCGAAGAGAGTTTTCCCTTAAGAGAGATGGTCAATATTGGCTGTGTGTTTTGAAAATGACATGCTAAGAGCCTCATGAGAATGCTTGAGCTTATGCCAAGAAATTGAAGGTGGTGTTTTGCAAATTCCAAGACTCTATGCCCATTCCACATGTTGCCCAACTACAGTATTTTCTACATGGATTGGATTTCAACATATAAGTGCAGTTGAGTAGTGTTTCTCTCACTAATATAGATACTGCCATTACATGAGTGGAGGAGATAGAGTCATGATTACATGTGACCTAAGCATCTAGGGCAAATCTCTGTTCAAGTCTAGGTCCTAATAATAATTTGGAATTACCTATAACTAGTGGAGGTCAAGATGTGATAAGTCCACCTATAACAAATCCTAATGCAAGAGGAGGCATTATTTATGGGGATTTTATAGAAGCAAGTATCTGAGGTAAGCATGATTGGGATAAACACTTGTATGTAACTGTTTGGGATTATAATATGACATTTAAAAGACCTACAAGCTACACCCCTTTCAAATTAGTATATGGAAAAGAGTGTATTTTACCTTTGAAGATTGAGCTACCTACAGTAAGGTTTACTTTCAAACATTCTTTAGGTCAACAAGAAGCATTGCAAGAAAGGTTCACTTCCCTTGCACACCTTTACAAGATTAGATTACAAACCTTGTTGCATTAGGAAATAGGGAAGAAGCAAATGAAAATACTTGTAATATCTCTCCCATACCTCCCCCCATGAGAACCCCCCCTTTTTTCATTTTTTTGAAAATTTTTTAACCTCTCTCTCTCTCTCCCCCTGTCGATAGCATGGCGGGGAGAGAGAGAGAGACAAGGGATATGAGTGGGAGAGGGGGGCATGCACCCCCCAGGTGGAGGGGTGGCGGTCGTTAAAAGATGCACTTATGCAATAATGTCCTAGTTGCATCTCACTTATAGGTTAAATATAAATCGCGATGTTCTTGTGCGTTGGAAGGTTTGCATTGGAAAATTTACATTGGAAAGAATGAATTATGTGTACACAATGCATTTGTGCAATAAAAATCCCTTGTAACAACCGTAAATAGGTTAACTCATAGAGGGATATTTAACTAAAGGTTAGATAGTTGCTATGGAGAGGAGTAGAAGAGTTATATTTTATTTAGAATTCACATAAGCAACTGCATTCTTATTCGCATGACTTGCATGGGAAGAGGAAATATTATGTTTTTATAGCATTATAAATTTATGTAGCATAACTTGCATGCATAAGCAACTTGCATGTATGAAAGGAAAAAGGGTTATATTTTAGTTGGTGAAAAGCATATAGGATGCAATACACATGAAGTGATAGTTACATTCAATATGAAAAGATAGGCGCTTGCAAGGTTGATCCAACGATCTCGTACTTAGATCATTCTATGCTGCGAGTGAGAGAGGATACCAGGCCTTAGGACATGGATACCAGTAATATCGACAGACAAAGGGATGTAATTCCTCAAGATAGGCACTGCTACCTATCTCGAGCAACTAGTCTGCAAGGTCAGATGCTATTGCAACTAAACCATAAAATGCTACTAGTACATCTTAGGCCAAGGGAGATGAGATCTAACTACAAGCTAGATTTGTTAAGAAGTCAAGTAGTCGACCTACTACAACTCTCTCTCTTGGGGACCGATTTGTCAAACTTAGGAAAATTGTGAATTGCCAAGAAGCAAATTGACGAACGGAGGACGACGGGGTTGCCCATGATCTATTTTACAAGGAGACCTAAGGTAAGGATAATTGGGGTCGGTAGGATACAAACCCTAGCCCAAAGAAAAAGGGGAAACAAGCAACCTAGCTTGCCAAGCCCTTGGAATCTCGCCAAGTCATGAACGATCTAGGATCGAATGCTGGGATTATTTGGGAAAAAGGAATCACACCTTAGCAATTGGTCGTACGAACGACCATAGAAATGATCGTGATTGTACACTTAGGTACGTTGTTTGAACTTCTTTGCTCAAGGAACTAATTCAAGGCCAAACAATTAATGCTTCAAGTTAATAGCCTAGAGGGAGAGGTAGGTTCAATTACCTCCGACTGCCTGCGTGGCCCTATCCAAGGGGGTTGTTAGCCGCGCCGGGTACATGGACCAAATTCGACACGAGAGGTCTCTCCGTCGGTGCTGCTTGGAGCGGGAGAACGCTTGGGTGCCAGGGGAGGCTCTGGCTATAAATTCCTTGCCTCCGAACCCCACACAAGAGGCCGACGTGACTCGAGATGGGATCTCGAGGCCCGTGTACTAGTCTACGGGCGAAACTTGGAGCAACAATCCTGTTGATTGTTGGGATAGTCTTTGGGTAAGATACTTGATGTATTCTAAGAATATGATAAATAAAGATCAGATATTTGAAAAAGGAACTTGCTTGACTTTGTTTTTTTAATGTCAGTGCCTAATGTCAAGAATTGTGTGGTGGGGGGATTTGCTCAAGATGCTGTGCCAAACACACACAGAATGCACAAGGAGAAGCTCACTGAAGAGACAAGAAGAGAGATGGAGGCCAAAACGTTTTCTTGCTGATTTCTTCTTCTTCTTCCACACACTTTACAATGTACACAAAGTGTAGATAAGATACAACATAAAAGGAAAAGGGCCTACTACGTCAAACAATGCATAACCAACTACACTAGTCGACTGGTGCTATAACTATGTCAGTTGTAAATAGGTGTAACAACTTGAATATAGTAAGTAACGAGTCAGTGGCCATGTGAGAGTCATAATGACCACCGACGTGCTAAGTGTAGATGTGTGGACCCATCTAACTAGGCAGTCCATCATCAATGTCCACATGTGTTGAGCTTGTCATCTCAACACTCCCCCTCAAGCTCAACTGTATCTTTCTAGCTCCAAGTAAGCTTCGAAACTTTTGAAGCTTCTCTATACCCAATGCCTTCATGAAGATGTCAGCTATTTGATCTTGTGTGCTGACATACACCAAGTCAATCTCACCAGCTAGTACCTTCTCTCTCACAAAGTGGTAGTGTACCTCAATATGTTTTGTCCTGGCATGGAACACATGGTTCCTAGCCAACTGTATACTACTCATGTTGTCACAATAAATGACAACTAGACCTTCCACCTGCACATCTAAATCAGCCAATAACTTTTGCAGCCATACTACCTCACATGCTGCAATAGCAGTACCTCTATACTCAGCCTGTGTACTCGGCAAAGCAACTATAGATTGCTTTTTGCTGCTCCAAGTAACTGCTGCACTACCAAGAGAGAACATGTATCCACTAGTAGATCTTCTATCAAACATACTACCAGCCCAATCTACATCTGTGTATCCAAACATCTGTACATCTGTACCTGCCTCATAGAAAAGTCCATAATGTAATGTGGACTTCACATATCTCAATATGCGTCTGACCAAATGTGGCTTTCTAGGTACTTGCATAAACTGACTCACAAGACCAACATCGTAGCTCAAGTCTGGCCTTGTAATGGTCATGTAGATCAAACTTCCCACTATCCTCCTGAACATAGTAGGGTCTTCTATCTCATCCCCAACATCAACACTTAACTTTACATTCTGCTCCAACGAGACTGAAAGTGGTTTGCATGCTGTCATACCATACTTGGACAACATATCCAAGCCATACTGTCTTTGGGATAGCCATATACCATCATCACATCTGATCACCTCAATGCCAAGGAAGTAACTTAGCTCACCTAAATCCTTCATCTCAAACTTCTTTTTCAAAAAGTCATTGAGTTCAGCAATCCCACTATCATTATCACCTGTAATAATCAAGTCATCCACATAGATGACTATGATGACCAAACCTGCATCTCCCTTTCTCACATAAAGTGAGTGATTAGCATCAGAAACATAGAAGCCAATATTGACAAGATACTCTCTGATCTTGTCAAACCATGCTCTACGTGCTTGCTTGAGCCTATAGAGTGCCTTCTTCAACCTGCACACATACGTGGGATGCTCTAAATCTTCATAACCTACTGGCTGATCCATATACACTTCTTCCTGCAAATCACCATTCAAGAAGGCATTCTTCACATCCATTTGCTGCAACCTCCAACTTTTGGTTGCTACCAAAGAAATCACACATCTGACAGTTGCCATCCTAGCAAGTGGATTGAAGGTTTCTTCATAATCTATGCCATATGTCTAGGCATAGCCTTTTGCAACCAACCTAGCTTTGTACCTACTAATAGAACCATCTGCATTATGCATAATCTTATAAACCCAGTTACATCTAATAGCTTTCTTGCCCTTCTATAATGATACTAGATCCCAAGTCTTATTGGCCTCTAATGCAGCCATCTCCTCATCCAGTGATGCATCCCAATGAGCATGACCAACACCCTCCTCAAAACATGTGGGCTCAACATCCTCAATCACTTTCACCATATAAGCATAATGGTGAGCTGCATAACCTTCAAAAGAAAATTTGTTAACAGGGTATCTCACCCTGCTAGACCTGTGTACCACTGGATCACTCAATGGAGTCTTTGCATTGACGCGTGCTCTCTGCACACCTGGAGTCCTCACTGAAGGAATGCCAACCTCATCATCCAAGCTCTGTGAGCCACTCGAGTCTCCATCAAGAACTACATTGATGCCTTCTGACACTTTATTCTTTCCTTTGTCTTTACCTGTAGTGCTACTAGATGCACATGAAGATGTAGAGCTACTCCTTAGTCTCCTAGACCAAGGACTACCAGATGATGTCTCTGGTCCACTAAGAGTCCGTGATTCTTGCTTTTCATCCTGCACATGAGTGTCATGATCATCATCATCATCTAATGCATCACCACTAGATGCATACCACTATGATATTCCTTGCGAGTGCCAGGTGGTGCTATCTAGACTCCCCTCCCGATGGGCTACTAAGATGTGTCCCACAAGTGGACAAGCGGACACATTATAGTTGGTATCAGAGCAAACCAACGAGATCTAAAGATTATAAGGGTAATTAATGGAGGAAAATAAAGGGAATAAGGGGATAAACATGGGAGGGTGAGTAGAACAGAGCAGTGTTTTCTATTGAAAACATTTCTTTACTCACTTATGGATGCTGGGTTGCAAAGTCACGAAGCATGGAGCAAGTTCTTGGTGTTCCAGATCATGTTCATGACTGCAATGTATGCTTCAAGTTATCATTAGAGGCTTGGCATGATGAATATTCTGGACCGCATCTATAATCCTTCGCCCCTATATGCGGAGCAGAGATGGACGTGAGACTCAAGAATATACTACATAGCAGCCTATCGACTCACGTACATTCAAAACAACTTGAAGATAATAAAGTGGATGGAGTATTTAAAGATTGTGAAGTTGTTCATCTTTGTCGAAGCTTGCGTAAATGCAACTTTGCATGTTAGTGGTCGGCAAGTCAAGAAAATAAGTATGTCTATGAAGAAGTGACCCTGGTGATCTCTGCTGACACAATCAAAGTGCTAGGGTGCTACGAGAAGAATGGGTATCAAAGGAAGGGATACCCCAAGCTTCCTATGACTTATTGTTTCCTGAAAATCCATGACCCCACTCCATATTATTATTCCATCTTTGTAGCCAATTGTAACCAATCCTATTTTCCCCAAACTAATGTATCAATCAACCTGTCCTACTTATCCAAAATAAATGCACTCAAAGGGATATGCCTTCATGAATAAATAAGACTTTTTACAATTGTCTATATTGTTCATAAATGTGAACTGAGGTGTTAAGTGATTAAATCACTTAGCTAAAAAGCTATGCTAGTCATATTAACATAATATGGGAATATATGATAAGATGTTAACATAAAGAATCTTATTGTTCAGATGCAACCCCAAGCACAGGTTCCAAATCTGACTCTTGCACTAAGTTCAAGTGTGGCTCAAGAGAAGAAATTCATTCTCAAACAAATTAAGCCACCCGAGTTTGATGGCAAGGGAAGGACTGTTCAAGCTGGTGCCGAGATCTGAATTGAGTCCATGGAGGACTATTTTGAGGCAATAGGAACTGCACCTGCTAACAAAGCCATGCTTGCCAAACTTAAGTTAAGAGGCGAAGCGAGACTTTGGTGGAAATAGTGGTGCAGAGACCAAGTGATCTCCGAGGGGACAATCAGTTGGGATAAGCTTAAGGAAGCTGTGCGAGGGAGGTATTTGCCAACTGCCTATCGCACACAAAAGATGAATGAATTCTATGACTTGAAGTAGCTAGGATTATCCCTTGAAGCATATTATTGGAAGTTCATTTCACTCCTAAAGTATGCACCCCTAATGGATATGACACAGTAGGTGTCAAAATTCTGTATTGGGTTGAATCCACCCATAAACACTCGATTGGAATCAATGCGCCCAAGGACCTACAAGATGCACTCATTCAAGCTGCTCCAATAATACATGAGATGCAAACCAAACCAAGAAACAATAGGATTTGGCCTTACAAAGATCAGAATAAGGGCATGTCTAAGGCTCAGACTAGGAGAGCACAAGGTCAGAATCAGGGCCAAAGAAAGAAATCTAGGGTCAATGCTATCAACAACTTTGTTCCAACACAAAGCAATGATCGCAACCCATGTTGCTTCCATTGCAACGAGCCTAGACACTTCAAGAGGGAGTATCCCAAGCTTGGCAGAGGGCATCGCCAGGGGTAATTCCAAGGTCAAAATAGAGCCGCTCATGGCCAAGGAACCACCGTTATGGCCAGAGGGAGAACCTCTAGTGTTTCCAACAAGGAGCTGGACAATGAAGAAGATCCATCCATGGATGCTAACATTGAGAGGGCAACGACTCACACCACTCTTCACAAGAAGGGTCCGAATCGCCAATTCTCGGTGATTCAAACTCCATCAAAATATCAAGGTAAAAGCTTCAAAACCTTGATTGACTGTGGCAGTATACATTCCTTCATCTCACCAATCTGTGCAAAGAGATTAGGGATAGCCACAATAGATGCCCCTACCTTACTTGTGGAATTAGCAAATGGTTGTGAGGTCACTTGTACTAGGCAAACTGCTAAGGTGAAATTCCTACTGGGTGAGAAGTCAACTTCTGTGAGGTTCAGGGTAATGAGCCTAGGTGTCCACGAATGTTTACTCGAAATGGATTGTCTAATACCCAATGATGCCCACATCCACTGTAGGAAGGGCCAAGTCTCCTTCCCAAATTCTAAAGGGGAACTAGTCACGACTCAAGGTGAGGCTGGTAAGCCAAAAATACAGTTGGCAAAAGCAACATGGATAATTAAAGGTGTTCAAAAGGGGCTACCTATCTATCTGATTAAGCTGAATAAGCTAGATCAGAATCATGAATCTAGAGAAGAACCTTCATGGTTAAAGGAAGACGCAGACGTATTCCCTAAAGATCTGACGGAACTTGCTCGCTAAAGGGAAGTCGATCACGCAATCAAACTTGTGCCAAGAGCTGCACCAATCGCAAAGAGGCCATATAAGATGTCTACCCTGGAAGCTATCAAACTGAAAGAGCAACTCAAGCAATTGTTAGATCAAGGCTACATCTGTCCTAGTAGTTCTCCATGGGAAGATCTAGTGTTGTTCCAAAAAAAGAAAGATGGAACGCTTTGCCTATGCATTGACTACAGAAGGTTGAATCAAGCAACCATAAAAAATAAATACCCCATTCCAATAATAGATGAATTACTTGACCGTCTTCAAGGGGTGAAGATCTTCTTAAAGATAGATCTTAGATCTGGATATTATCACATAAGAATCAAAGAAGAAGATATTTCGAAGATTGCATTTAGTACAAGGTATGGACACTTCAAATTCCTAGTGATGTCATTTGGGCTAACAAATGCTCCTGCTACCTTCAACAGGTTAATGCAGGATATCTTTAGGCCCTATCTTGATGACTTCATTCTCATCTTTTTTGACGATACCCTAGTCTACTCAAAACAGGGAAAGAACCATGAACCCCAGCTTTGCATTGTTCTTGAAAAAATGAGAGCACACAAGCTTTATGCCAAGAAGAAGAAGTGCACATTTTTCAAGCGACTGATTGAATATCTGGGATTCATTGTATCAGCAGAAGGAATTTCAGTAGATCTAGCTAAGGTCAGAGACGTTCTCGAATGGCTAGCACCAACTTTTGTCAAAGAAATACATAGTTTTCTTGGGTTGACAAGGTGGTACAGAATATTCATCAAAGATTATGCTTTGATTGCAGCACCTCTGACTAATCTACTAAAGAAGCAAGTAGCAATTGCATGATCACCTTCTAAATATACCAGCTTTGACAAACTAAAGCAAAGCTTAGTAACAACACCTATCCTAAAACTTCCTGATCTTAGTAAGGAGTTTGAAGTGGTAATTGATGTTAGCGCACTTGCTTTAGGATGTGTACTTATGCAAGAAGGTCATCCCGTAGCATATTCTTCAAGAACACAATATCAATGAGTTTGGGAATCTCCCAATTCCCATTTTTTGAATACTAAAAAGGTGGCACCCATATAATATGCCCATAAGTTTCTCAAAATCATATGATGTGACCTATCATTGGAAAGTGTTTGAAAAATGGAATCTATTGAGCTATAGAGCTCTTGATTTGGAGTTATAGTGTTCAAGTTATAGCAAATCCAAAGATTTGACCATGTGTCCCAAACTTATGGAAAATTTCCATATTCTCCAATATGATGTTCAAGAAAATTGAAGAGCCATGAAAGGAATTATGCTACCCACGACCTAGAGTTGTTGGCCATGCTCTCAAACTTTGGAGACATTACTTGCTAGGTAACAAATTTTCCTTAGTAACAGACCACAAGAGTCTTAAATGGATTTTCACCTAGAGTGAGCTCAATATGAGGCAACATTGATGGATTGAAGTGCTGGAAGAATACGATTTTGAAATCAAATATAGGCCTGAAAAAGAGAATGTAGTTGTCGATGCACTCAGTCGCAAGGCATTTCTAAAATCTCTCATTTTGAAGATCCATCAACAACAATGTCTCTAGCCACAAAGGTATCAATTCCAAACAACTCAATTCTTGAGCTAGCAAAAGGAGCATATCATGACCTAGTCTACCAGAAAATGCTAAGGGAGATCCCCATCAAGGATCAAGAATCGAAGATAAAGACAAAGTATCAAGAATTCTCCATCACTAATGGACTTGTCTACTTTAGGACAAGATTATGTATCCCTACAAGCCAAACTCTCAAGCAAAAGATACTTTGGGAAGCCCATGACTCCCCTTTCTCAGGGCATCCTGGTTATGCCAAGACCCTTCACATGGTCAGGAAGAGCTATTTGTGGGAAAGGCTCAAGGGAGACATACTCAAATATGTCACAGAATGTTTGTCTTGCCAACACATTAAGGTAGAGCATGTTAAAATGCCTGGGAAATTGCAACCACTTGACATTCCACAAATGAAATGGGAGTTCATTAGTATGGACTTTATTGTTGGCTTACCCCAAGTTCAGGGAGGATATAACTCTTTTATTGTTGTAGGAGATATTCTCACCAAGGTCGCACATCTCATCCCTATCAAGACAAACTATAAAGCCTCAGACATCGCAAGATTATTCATCAAGGAAATATTCAAACCTCATGGGTTACCTAGAAGAATCATTAGTGATTGTGACTCTCTTTTCACATCACACTTCTGGAGGGATATCTTTGAGGCTATTGGAACTCAACTCTGTTTCAGCACAGCTTACCATCCCCAAACTGATGGTCAAACAGAACGAGTCAATCAAGTCATTTAAGATATGCTTAGGGCATACTACTGTCGTGAACCCAAAAGGTAGATTCAATACTTACCACTGGTTGAGTTTGCTTACAATGCTTCTTACCAACAAAGTATTCACATGACCCCTTTTCAAGCATTTTATGGGCATGACTATCGTACCCCATTAAACTTCTTGGATCCAACTTTGAGGGTAGAAGCTTCAAGGCAAATGCTGGAAGACATGGACAATCAAATCAAATCAATAAGACAAGACATTCAAGCTGCCAAGGATAGACAGAAGGCCTATGCTGACTTGAAACGACAAGAGAGATCCTTCATCAAAGGTGATATGGCCTTCATCCATGTATGCCTTAAAAAGAGTTCATTGTCCTTGGGGGAGTACAAGAAGCTAAGTTTGAGGTATTGTGGACCTTATAAGATCATCAAGTGCCTAGGGCCTAATGCTTACAAACTACAGCTGCCCACAACTCTAAAGATTCATAATGTATTCCACGTTAGCCTATTGAAAAAGTATCTACCTAATCTGAATCATGTACTTGATTATCAACAAATTGTAATGCCTAGCAAAGGAGTCCTTGAGCTACAGCCTGATAGAATCCTAGATGTTAGGGAGAGGCATTTGAGATCAAGGACCTTGAGAGAATACCTCATCCGGTGGAAAGATTATCCCGAAGAGGATGCCACCTGGATGGATGAAAATACTCTCAACCAACAATACCCCCAGGTCTTCTCGAGATGAGGACATCTTGATTCCTTTAAGAGGAAGAGGATGTAATATCTCTCTCGTACCTCCCCCCATAAGAACCCCCCTCTCCTTTTTTTAAATTTTTTTAAAAAATTTAACCTCTCTCTGTCTCTGTCTCTCTCTCTCTCTCTCTCTCTCTCTCTCCCCTGCCAACAGCATGGCGAGGAGAAAGAGAGAGAGAGGGAGGGAGTATGAGTGGGAGAGGGGGGTGTTAACCCTCAAACAAACAAAGGTGGAAAATGCGGAAAGGCTGAAGCACAAGAC
This sequence comes from Lygodium microphyllum, assembly GCF_053477565.2. NCBI lineage: Eukaryota > Viridiplantae > Streptophyta > Polypodiopsida > Schizaeales > Lygodiaceae > Lygodium > Lygodium microphyllum. The sequence continues at coordinate 26,543,482 of NC_141135.1, forward strand.
AAGGCCAAGGCAAAAGTGAAACGGAAGACGAAGGCGTTCCAAGAAAAATATGGAAACACAAGAAGCGCAGAAAAGTCCTAAATAAGTGAAAAAGGCACACAAGGAAAAGCGCAAGTCAATACTTTTGTAAAAGAGCGCAAGTGCATCATGATTTAATTTAAGGAGCGCTGTGCAAATTTCCAAAAGGGATTTATGGTTTTGTATATAAAGTTGAAAAGTGAATGAGAAGCTCATTCTTGTGTGTGGCCAAAAGTGGCTCTCTTCTTCTTCTTCTTCTTCTTCTTGCTTGCTTGAGCTTGTGCTTGAGAGAGGAAGTGTGAGTGTGTGAGGGTGAGGGATCGGGGAGGAAAAGCTCTCCATCTTCTCCTCTCTTCTTCTCTTCTCTTCTCTTCTCTTGTCTTGCTCGTGATGATGGAGCTTGGAGTGTGGAGCTTGAGATGGAGATTGCTTGAAGCTTGCACTTGGATCATGGAGCTACCACAGTGCATGGGAGAGGAGGTAACTCGATCAGCATGGAGGTAAGCTCACTACACCCATAGAGATGGATGGAGCCTCAGCTATGTGAGAGGTAGCCATTAGTGCTCGGCTTGGAACACTTGAAACAATAAGTGGTCCGTGGGTCTTGGCGGTTGAGCGAAAGCTCCCACAAGGGGCATGTATCCCCCAGGTGGAGGGGTGGCGGTCGTTAAATAGTCCTCTCCCCCCCATAAAACACCCCCTCCCCACTATAATAGGGGATCCCCCCCTCCCTCATGGTCTCAGACGCAGTGCCCCCCCTCATGATCTGCACCAACGTTCCCCCCCTGCTCCACCTAACAACGCCGCCCCCCCCTCCGCCTAACATGCGGTGCCACCCCCAGGCTGCCAAGACGCCGCATCCCTCATCAACATCATTATCATCTCCATCTCCTTTCTCAGCATGACCCCTATTAGATAATAAGAAGAAAAAAAAAAAGCTTCCAAGAAGCTTCCACAAAAAAGCTTCCTAGGGGGTGTTTCACTCGCAGACTGCAGGACACAACTCACTTGCGAAGGCAATTCTGTTGCGGGAAGGAAGGACTGCCAGTTTGCAGAGAATTTCAATACACCCTCCACCTGCCTGACTTATTCCCAAGTCCCGATTGCGATGTCCCCAAAGCGCCACACAAGAGGAGCATACGCGGGAGTAAGAGGAGCGCATGTAGGAGTCCCCACCCAAAGCACAAGAATCGATAATACCCCTCCTGCAGATGTTTAGGTTGTTGCGTTTTTGAGTATGCGGTTTAGGTGTTAAAAGATGCACTTATGCAACCATATCCTAGTTGCATCTCGCTTATAGGTTAAATATAAATCGCAATGTTCTTGTGCGTTGGAAGGTTTGCATTGGGAAATTTACATTGGAAAGAATGAATTATGTGTACACAATACATTTGTGCAATAAAAATCCCTTGTAACGACCGTAAATAGGTTAACTCATAGAGGGATGTTTAACTAAAGGTTAGATAGTTGCTATGGAGAGGAGTAAAAGAGTTATATTTTATTTAGAATTTGCATAAGCAACTGCATTCTTATTCCTGTGACTTGCATTGGAAGAGGAAAGATTATGTTTTTATAGCATTATAAATTTACGTACCATAACTTGCATGCATAAGCAACTTGCATGTATGAAAGGAAAAAGGGTTATATTTTAGTTGGTGAAAAGCATATAGGATGCAATACGCACGAAGTGATAGTTACATTCAATATGAAAAGATAGACACTTGCAGAGTTGATCCAACGATCTCGTACTTAGATCATTCTATGATGCGCGAGTGAGAGAGGATACCAGGCCTTAGGACACAAATACTAGTAATATCGATAGACAAAGGGATGTAATTCCTCAAGATAGGCACTGCTACCTATCTCGAGCAACTAGTCTGCAAGGTCAGATGCTATTGCAACTAAACCATAAAATGCTACTACTACATCTTAGGCCAAGGGAGGCGAGATCTAACTACAAGCTAGATTCGTTAAGAAGTCGAGTAGTCACCCTACTACAACTCTCTCTCTTGGGGACCGATTTGTCAAACTTAGGGAAATTGTGAATTGCCAAGAAGCAAATTGACCAACCGAGGACGACGGGATTGTCCTTGATCTATTTTACAAGGAGACCTAAGTTAAGGATAATTGAGGTCGGTAGGGTACAAACCCTAATCCAAAGAAAAAGGGGAAATAAGCAATCTAGCTTGCCAAGCCCTTGGAATCTTTCCAAGTGGCGAACGATCCAGGATCGAATGCTAGGAGTATTCGGGAAAAAGGAATCACACCTTAGCAGTTGGTCATACGAACGACCATAGAAATGATCGTGATTGTTCACTTAGGTACATTGTTTGAACTTCTTTGCTCAAGGAACTAATTCAAGGCCAAACACTTAATGCTTCAGGTTAATAGCCTGGAGGGAGAGGTAGGTTCAATTACCTCCGACTGCCTGCCTAGCCCTATCCAAGGGGGTTGTTAGCCGTGCCGGGTACATGGACCGAACCCGCCGTGAAAGATCTCTCTGTGGGTGCTGCTTGAAGCAGGAGACACTTGGGTGCTAGGGGTGGCTCTGGCGATAAATTCCTTGCCTCCAAATCCCATACAAGAGGTCGACGTGACTCAAGATGGGATCTCGAGGCCCGTGTACTAGTCTACGGGCGAAACTTGGAGCAGCAATCCTGTTGATTTGCTAGGATAGCCTTCGGGCAAGATACTTGATGTATTCCAAGACTATGATAAATAAAGATCAAATATTTGAAAAATGAACTTTCTTGACTTTGTTTTTTTAATGTCAGTGCCTAAGTTACGTGAAGGAACTCATGTTTAAATTGGGTAATTAAGAAAGTTGCTTTTGCATGTCAAACATAATGTGGTAGGTAATTAGATAACCAAGCAACCCAAGGAAAGTGTGGTGGATGTGACTTGGGTCCGTCCTACGGAAGGTTGGTCCCTGTTAGTTGGGAACTTTTCTCAAAAGACATGATAATGAGATTGTGAAGACCTAGAGTTAGTAGAGTTAGAATCCTGATTTATGTTGTTTTAGGGGAGCGGAATGGGACTATGCCTTACAGGAAAAAAGGTTGAGCTTCATATCCCTCTCATTTTCCATTCTCCATGAACCAAGTGCAGCATAAATCTGCTTCGACTCTGTTGTTCCTACGCAAAATGGTTCATCTGGAGCTCGATGCTAGCTACTTCCTAGAGACTTAGCTGATAGGAAAGAAACCCTGACTTCAGGTCGGTCCTAAGTGGGAACAGCTGGATACTTCTGCTTCGGGGTAGACTCGAGAAGACCTAGATCGCAAACCTTGTGACATTCCTTGCGAGTGCCAGGTGGTGCTTTCTAAACTCCCCTCCCGATGGGCTGCTAAGATGTGTCCCACAAGTGGACAAGCAAACACATTACAATACTTGATTATCTTTTTGCTAGGAAGTATAAATTTTCGAAGGGTCAATTGGTCCCATATTATGATGCCCATCGTAAGCTATTTTTGGATGAGTTAGAACCCAAGTGAAATGGCCCTTATAAGATTTTTCACATAGCAAAGAATGGCTCTACAACTATTTTAGCGGATTTGCAAGGGATAGAGTTCAAAACTAAAGTAAATTTCAACAAATTGAAGCCCTATTATATATAGGGGTTGACGTCGGGACTTGGTGCCTTTGTAAGTCCTTCACGATCTAGATTAAAATTGCAAAGGGTACCAAGTCTATTGGATGGAAAAAGTTATTCCTTATCTTGAGCATCCATATTTAGAACAATGCTACCACCAAGTCAAAGTAATTTGGTGGAGTAGGGGTTATCACATTACTAAGTGGCAAGATGGATCTTTCACGTGGGACATTCAAGTCTATTGCCATTATTGTCAGCAGGTTCTTACTTGTGCTCCCATTGAGTTTAGTGAGAAAGGAGAGATTGTACCTACCTTACACCCTCTCTCTTGGTTAGACTTTGATATTATAAGTATGAGTAGGTTGATTTTCATGGCAAGTTACATCAATGAAAACTTGGTTTATATATTGTATTTTAATGGATTTTCTCGAGGACCTACTAAGCATGCGAGTATAGGGATTGTCATAAAAGATTCCTATCGGCGAGTGGTTTTGAAAATGGGAGTGTATTTAGGCACTTCTCTTACTAATAACATAGCGAAATACAAGGCTTTGCGTATGGGGCTGAATTTAGCTAGACGTAGTGGTATTCACTAGTTATTGGTGAAAAGTTACTCTTAGTTAGTGATCAACCAATTGAATTAGACCTATAGTGCGAGGGATCCCATTGAAAGGATGTAGCACCATGCAGAAAATTGCTTTTGCAGACTCCCTGACTAATTATGCATTTGTTGAGGATATCTTTCTCAACTGTGGTCTTGAGGAGCTTTTACAATTTCCTTCTAATATCATACCAGGGCTACTATGGGGATTGCTTGGTTGCTAACATGTCCTATTTTTGCCTATTGATAGTTAGTATGGATTATGAGCTGGGTAGTGATTAACTATCTTCCTATTCTTTTATTGTACATCGGATCATTTAACAACCTATTCATTGGAGTCCCCTTGTCATTTATGTAGGGAGCTTAGCTAACAATTTGATGCATTTAGTACAGGGCCAAGTAGCCCATTCCCTTGGTCCAGTTTTTTTCTTCAGTAGGGTTTATGTGGGGACCAAGGATTTGGTTTCAATAGTAGGTTGTTGAAAGGTGTGCTTTATAGTTGATCTCATTAGGCCAAGAGGGAAATTTATTTTGTAGTGAAATATCATATTTCATTAGGCCAAGAAGACTATGTGTCTATTTGGTGCAGGTGCATTTAATGGTTCTTTGTTTTAGTGTTGCACTAGACAAGTTTGAAGGAGCACGAGGAGGGAGCCAATTGCTACATGGATGATTTTTGTAGCTAATCCAAGTGATATCTTTCATTTCCATGTTATTTTCCCTTAAGCAGAATGTGTGATATGTATTTTGGGAAAATTTTCTTTCTTTTGCTGGGGATCGCCAATCAAGGTATGAAGTCCCATGATTAGGTAAGATGTGGTTAGAGAGGTTTAAGTAGTTGTGTGCCTCTTCTTGTGGAGACATTGTCGAGCATGTAACGAGTTGTTTCAGAGGGTAGTCCTAGTGACATTGTCCTTCTAGCCTACCAGGAAGCTACTTCTAGGAATCCCTATTAGTTGTGAGGCAGTTAGGGAAGCTTGATAAATGAAAGAGAAAAATGATAAATGTATCTATAATATATATCATATGGAGGTATGTAAAAAGGGGTTCTAACCCTTGGAATAAGAAAATCAAAAGAAAGAAACTTTTCAAAGAGCTGATGTTCATCGCCTTGCGAAGGCTTGGTAGGTTCTAGAGGACAAGTCAAGACATAGGGCCAATGCCTTGTCTTCATGGGAGTGGCATTTTACCAAAAAGGAAATGAGGATGGTTGGAGTGAAAATAAAAGTGAGTGAGAACAAAAAGGAAAATCATGTTGCCTTGTAAGAACTTGGCAGGTTCTTGGGTATTGTGAAGACTGGAATTGAGACTAATGCCATGTTCTCCTTGGGTCACAATAATATGCTCTCAGCTCCTCCTTTCTAGCCATCTAAGTACAAAATAAAGAAGAATAAAGATTATGCCAAAAGTCAGACCACCATTTAGGATGACCCCTTTGATAGTTCTTTTAACCAGTTTGTGTTAGAGCAATTGATTAACAACTAGTTGATTCAAAGAGAGTTAGAAATGAGGGGACTAAAGTTGACCCCTCTATCCATATTGTAAAATCTCACATTGGAAGATAATGTGGAGCCAGTTTCTAAGATACACACCCTATATTACATCAATGTGCTAGCTCTATTTCTTTCCTTTCTAGTTGAAAAGCACCTAACTTATTAGGTCCACCCTTTTGTAGACCACTTTCATCGCGGAAGTAGTCCACCCTCTTTTTATGCACACACTTCACACATTCTTTAGTTTTTAATTAACCTAAATTAGTTACTTTAAATGCTTACAACTAGCTTAATTAACTAGCCTTTTTAGAATTGGGTTCATTCACACAAATTGTTGTACAAATACACCAAAAAGGACTACAACCCTTTGGACAAATTTCCATTCATTTTAAATAAGATAACAATACATTTATTATTTGGCCATTGAATATTATGGCCCAATAATTTGAGTACAAAACTACCTACATTGGGCATCCACTATTCATCCCCTAATTAGTATGAGGGTCTTCTAGAACCTTTCGGGCTTAGGTGGCTTGAATCAAAATAAATATGGGAGAAAGTGTAGAGATAGTGCTTGTTGAATCGGATAGATTTTACCACTAGAGTGTGTTCACTAGATTAGGGGCTCAGACATAGGTGATTTTTAGCCAATATGCTTGTTATAATTACAAAAAAAGTAGGGAATTTTTCTTAGACTAAAAGAGGCTTGCTTGATTCCTATCTTGTATACACTAAAAGAATGGGTTTTGGGATCAATTAGCACGGTTTGGGTAAGGTATGCGAAGGAAATTGTGCTATAAGAAAGGTGTAACAAGATAGGCTTGTTCTTAGCTTTTGGGTCTAGCCAAGGGGGTTGTGTCCCTAGCTTTAAAGGTAAGTCCAAGGCATGCTTTCAATCTTCTTTCTTAGTTTAGAGGTCATTTTTGATCAGTGAATAGCTATAACCTCTTCCAAGTCCTATTACCTACTAATTTTAAGGGATTTGATTGATTCTAGCTTCATTGATCGGCTCTCTATTTCTATATATAGGTTTATTTACTTCTCTTTTTTGCTCTAAATCCATTTGTGGTTATTTGGAGCTACTTTGGAGGAATAAAGTGAGTAATATTAGGAAGAAATGAAGTTGGAGATGATCCAATCTTCTCTTTGGCTTAATGAATCAGTTGGATTGCTTTATGAGCCATGTTTGATTGGTGAGAAAGGATTGGATTGATTAATTTGATCAAGGTAGAGATGTGGGTAATGTCACAATTATCATGATGGCATGCTTTTCACACAGTGTGACCTATTTTGATGTGTTCCATCAATCTTTTTATAAGCTTATAAATAGTTTTATAATATAACTATTATATTCAATATTATCATTTCTATCTTACTTGGCCTATTTCTCTCCTTATTCTTTCTAATCTTGTGCCCTCTCTTTAAGGTTTTTAGCCTTTCTCTTGTGTCATTTTCTTTATTTTGGTATCAAATTATCCTTCATGACTTATAAAATCATGGTAAGTATTTGTTCTAGGTAAATTGATAGTATTTAGAATCTCTAGGGTGTATTACTAAGATTTTGGGCACATTACACATCTTTATATTCAATGGACTTGGCACTTCTAGAACTCAGTCTCTCAGTATTTACACTTTCCTTTTCTTTTTCTTCAACACCTTTGAATTCTACAAGCGTGATTCCCTTTCAATGAGGCCTAGATGATGGCAGCATTGATTGAGCTTGAAAATTGGTTGGTGAGACAAAAAATGTATATCAGAAGATGAAAAATGTATATTAGAATGCGGCTAAGAATATGATATTAAACATGATGTGGAGAAGCGTGAATGAGCTAAGTGGCCAAAATAATGTAGGTTGAAAAGATGAGGATATGGCAAGTGAGAACAAGAGCTATGAAAATGATAAATATGATTATTTAATGGTATGAGAGTGGGACCAAGGGAATGGGTAAGGATGGTGGTGGAAATTTTTGAAAATAAGGGATGGTAGATACTGGAAGGGTGGTAGTGCCAAAATATATGTGAATAGGGTTTAAGAATGAAGTGATGAGGCTACTTAATAACATGAGAGTTGGAGAAAATCTAAGAGAATGGAGGATTCAAAAGGCAATAAACAAGGTGTTTGATGGGAGTGCAATTGATGATAAAGGTAAGAAAGGAGGCTAAATTTCATGTGGGTGAGGATTTTGAGATGGGGAAGGAAATGTGGAAGGCTTTTGCCAAACATATGCTAGGAATGTATTGAGAGGATGAGGAAGATGATGATAATGATAATCATGATGACAAAAAAGAAGACGATGATGATAATGACCATGATGATGAAGACAACAACAATGACAATGATCATGATTATGATGATGATCATGGTGATGATCAGGATGCATTTGGTGAGGATAATGATCAACTAGATGGAGTGATATAGACATCCATCACCATTGATTGCAATGATGGTGCAAGATGAGAAGCATTCAAGGGGCGTAACAATTGGTGGTGGTGTGACAAGGATAATGTGATTTGGTAGGCGGTTGAGTCTAGGTATTAAAAACTAGGCTTCAAGCTTATTTGTGTTTTGTGCACACGCATGTGTGTGTGTGTGTGTGTGTGTGTGTGTGTGTGTGTGTGTGTGTGTGTGTGTGTGTGTGTGTGTGTGTGTGTGTGTGTGTGTGTGTGTGTGTGTGTGTGTGTGTGTGTGTGTGTGTGTGTGTGTGTGTGTGTGTGTGTGTGTGTGTGTGTGTGTGTGTGTGTGTGTGTGTGTGTGTGTGTGTGTGTGTGTGTGTGTGTGTGTGTGTGTGTGTGTGTGTGTGTGTGTGTGTGTGTGTGTGTGTGTGTGTGTGTGTGTGTGTGTGTGTGTGTGTGTGTGTGTGTGTGTGTGTGTGTGTGTGTGTGTGTGTGTGTGTGTGTGTCTAGTAGGCCCTCTCTACTCCTTTGTTGCACCCAGTGCCTACTTGCTTTATAGCTATGGTTAGTGGTGGCCCCATGCCTACCAATAGTTTTGTAGGGCGACAAGATCTACTCTTGGTACCACTAGGGAGTACATGGTTCTTGATGTAAGACCTTACCAAACCATCACATATATCAAGAACTAATTTAAAAATGCTTATCTATAGGTATATCACAAATAAAATACAACATTTTCCTATTCAACATGATAATATACGCATTAAGTGTTACTCCTTTGTATGTTATAAAATTCTCAAAATTGTATTGATAAGTCCATGTGATGGAGGTACATATATATCAATTACACCACCCCATGCCCCCCCCCCCACCTGAAGGTGCCTAGAGTTCACCATTCTTTTCCCCTTAAGATAAGGCCTTGAGGGTAGTAGGGAGAGAGGGTGGGGGATTCTCAACATCAAACATGCATGTACATTGATCAATTCTGGAGTGTTAGGTTATCATTGGTTAGTATGTATAGTCTTTTCCTTAACCTTGGGATTTCCTTAGTTGGCAATCACTCGACATTTACTGAATTCTTAGGCTACCTAATCCAAATATTTTGAGGCTACATTTATGTTTATCTAATTATGACAATTTACCCTTATGAAAGATAATTTCAAACATGATAAATTTTGAAAAATAGCCTTAGAGAAAATAGGCTTAGAGAAAGTAGAAAATTTAATTACATAACATTTTCCTTCTTAGCACTCATCCATTTCTAGAGCCTTCTTATGAGGACCTTATTACATCTAAACTTCAAGTGATGAGGTTCTTATTGCACTTTAACTATCCTCTCTTTATACTTATGTATAAGACATTTTGCAGTTAATGTACATGAATATTTCAAAGGTACAAGATTGAAAAATGAGTCATGTTGGTTGGTGTGTTGATCTGTAACACCATTTCTATCAAGCTAAGTTGGATTTAGATATAATTTCCTAGTTCAATTTGGTATTATATTAGAAAGTTCAAGTACTTAAACTTGAATAGAAACAAGGATGCAACATAAATGCTTGAATTCAATTTCAAGTGTTCTTATTAGCTTACTATTGTTATTCCCAAAGATAATGGAATGAGGAAACAACCAAAACACTTAACTCAAATGCTTGAATCTTCTAGATCTGCCATCACATAGGGAAATATCTAGTAGAATAGGACTTCTTCTCCAATTTCACTCAAGGAAACAAATGTTACCTATAGGATCTATGTGTGCTATTCAAGTTAACTATTAGCTTAGCCTTAAAGAAAGCCACTACTTCATTGATACTGTATCATGTTTGCATTATCTAATTAAACTTTTCTCATAAGTGCACTTTTACGAGGGTCAAGAACTAATATAAGAGCTAGAAAAGATAAGGATGGGTCCAAATCACTTTAAAATTTAATATTCCCACCATGATCTTCATTGAGATGACTTTTTTAAATATTGAAAAAGTTATGGTTCTCTTTCTAACATCTCCAAAAATAGGTTAAACAGAACTAGTTCTAATGCTTGTGAAAAATACTTTCATTGTTATGAAGGAAAGATTTGGGTTGAAGCACACTATGAGTTGCATTCTTCAAAATCAAACTTTGTTTTCAAGTTTCTTCTAAAATGTTCAAATAACATAGAAACCCACTTTGAAAGAATCAAGGTAGGTTATGTTATATGCTTAAGATAAGACCTAGGAATCAAGTATGTATCTCAAAGCTAAGTTTGTGGTGCACATAAGCAAAATAACAATGATAAACATAACTACTTAGTGCTTAAGATCTAGATGATATTTTTTAATTCTTTCTTAGGAGCTACAATCTTTTGTAAAAATGGTTCTTTGAAAATAAACTTTTGAGAAGGAGACATATTTAGAATGGTTTTGGATAATATAAGCATGGTAATCATGCTAAAGCTAACTAATATTTGAGTTACTTTCACAACCTTAATGAATGAGGTTCTTTGTCCATGCATGGCTTACCTTCTTGTAAATAACATACTTGTGCATATGAAAACTATCCAAGAAATTGTGTACAATGTATGAAAGTATCACAACATGTATGCCTACAATAATTTATACCCTTTTCAATTTGATATCTATAGAACTAAATAATAAATAGTCAATGTCTAGAAAGTGAGTAGAATAAAGAAAGGTGGTGTTATTTGATATCATTAATACTTCTAAAAATGTGACTCAATTGGGATTAATCTCCACATACAAAAATTACATAATAAAATATTATGTTACAATGTATCAAATTTTTGAAGGCTTAAACTCTCAATTTTTACTATGAAATTATTAAAATCCTTTTATAAGCTATGATTATAGCAATTTATTGAATAATGTTAAATCTTTATCAATGATAGTTACTAGGTATGTATTATAGTATGTATGATATAACCTATATTGTTGCATTACCTTTTAATGTTTCCAATTAGGTATGTCCTATAGTAACTTTGTGATAAGCCTAACTTGAGCATTATTAAACTAGTCAAAGAACTCTCTATGATTAATTAAGATAGACAAGGTTGTGGCAGATCTTTCATATTTTAATAGTTGGTTTTAGTTATTTCACCATGGCCTCTTAGCTTCCTCTTTCTCAAGATCCTTCCATTAGAATACTAGAGAACAAGGTTCTACGAAAAAAATACAACCATGGACTTTGAAGAGTACATCTTAAGAGCAATAGCATCATTTCAAGGAATAAAAGACTAAATTGATGTTAAGCTAAAAATAGAAAATCAATGGTGTTCACTTACACTAGAATTGAAAAAGGTACTATACTAGTGGTGCATTAGTGCTTTATTAAGATGTCCTAGTTTATTTCAATCGTTAATTAAGAAGCAAAAACTAGCCAATCCATTGATACCAAATGTGTGAGGTTAGATGTAATACTAGGGTTATGGACATTGGATAGAGATCCAAAATTTTGTGATCTAATGTTTATACTTCTATGAATGAGCTCTTAATATGATAACATTAATAATATGAAAAAACATGTGTAAATGATCATGTGATAGTCTTCACATTTGTAGGATGGATCACAATACAAACTCAAAAGAAACATATTAACTTGAGCATTATGCTAACCATGAAATATCTATTCTTCTTAAGAAGGAAGTTCAACTATCTTATTAATATCTCTAGGCCACCTTCTCAAGAATTAGGCTTAAATGTCGCATATTGTCATACAAAATGTTTGGACCATGCTAAAGGACATTAAAACAATTATGTTGTTAAAGCTTTCCTAGAATAGCCAAATTGTTATTGCCTTCTCAAAGTCCATGAGAAGCCTTATTTGTATTTAAAAATATATGTTGCCAAGTTTCATGACTAAATTCTTAACTAGTGCATTAAAAAGCTATTTTTGAAGCCTAATCCATGAATATATTTCATGAAGCAGTAGCCATAGATGTGTAACCAACAATAGATGTGTATAATATTATGCCTAAGATATGCATTATTTGAGCATTGAGTACCTTAGCATAAATGCATATAATGCCATATTATGCATATGATTTGTGAAATCATATTGCATGTGTTGATATTTCATGTCTATGATTTGGAAACACTACATGTCTGAAGTTTTTTCCCTTTGGTTTAGTCTTAAGTACATTTTACAAACAAAGTGGCACCTTTTTTTGTGTAGTGATGCCAAAAGTTTATGGCTACAAGCAAAATTTTCTTTTCATTCAATAGAAATTCTCAATCTCTATGTTATGATATGCCAACATGCCAGAAGAAACATTATTATCGAGCCACACAATGATAAATTCTTGCTTAGAACACATAAGTTCCTATATTTTTGAACATTTGCCACAAATATACTTTAATTGAAAAGGGAAGTAAGGTAAATTATTTGGATCAATATGCAAAATTCCATTATCAATTTGAGTTCCATAGGTGTCTTGATTTTGACCTTGTATATATCACTCTATGTTTTGTTTCATAATTAACTTGCCTTTTGAAATTATATAAAGTAATATCTCATCGAATCTTTCTTGTAACTATTTTATAAATGGGCATAGAAGTGCCAGAAGGCACTTTTATGTCTCATTAGATGATTAGACTCCTACAGCTATTTGAGAAAATGATTAAAGTTAAATTGTTGCTTGCGTATTTCCATATGCTACTAGTGTGATGTGAAGAACTAGGCATCTCATTGCCATATGTTACCAACATGAGCAAAATAACTTGAACATATTGAATTTCACTTTTATTATTATCAATGGCATGAAAAGAATTGTGAATATTTTTGCAACAAATTTCACACCTTTGACTGTGAGTTTTACTTGAGTATATAAAAAGCCTCAACAAATATCACGTAATAGACTTGATCTCATATGTGCAACAAAATTTCTCATGCATTCTAAGGCCTCACATCCATTGAGGCTTGTATGTACATCTGGCTCACTTGAAATAGATAATCAAAGATACCATAAGTAACCCCAAAGTGTTTACTACTTTTAGTTTTTAACGTGCATTCTATGAGAAGACATCATTTGTGCTAGGCATGGTTTTAATGATAAAATTCATCAATTTCTAGTGTTTTCAAAATATCAAAATTATGGCTTGAAAGTTGTGTGAGCTTAGTAAAATAATTTTTGAAAGAATATTTGCTACATTATGAAACTTTTTGAGAAAATATATAGAGAGTTCACCATGAATTCCAAGGATACTTTGTGTATAGTAACATTTTAGAGTATATTATTGAATGTACATGAGACATATTCTAAAACTTTTTAAATCATGAATTTAATGTTGACTTGAGCTTTTGCATTAGATTAGGTATGTTTTAAAGTACAAAGAGATGTATAGCCTTTCTAGAGAGAAATGATTGACCATCAACTCACACAAGATGAAAGAAGTGTTAAATGGAGTTGACCATCTATACCTTCTCACTTGTTCACCTTAATGCTTTGTAGTAAAGTACATAATTGAATACTAAGATAACTAATTAGTTAACATCATTGGTAGCTCTTATGCTCGATTAGCCATTCAAAAATTAAATGTACACTTAATCACTCTCTATTAACTTGTGTTGCCAAGCTCCTCATGTCTCATAATGCAAGAAATCATTGAGTGCTGAAAATGTTGGTTTATAAATACCTTAATCTTTTAGATCTCTCCATGTATTGGCCTATTTTTCATTGAATATGTGCAAATGCCAATTATCGTCAATAAGAAATTTGTCATATATCATATTGTTTCCCTTGAATTATGATGCTATATAAGTGATCCTATGCAATATAATTACTTTCATCTTTTCAAGAAGCTCTACACTGTAACCATGTAAATTCCATTTCATATATACATTGATGACACTAGCTAAGCAAACAATTAGTTGATAATGGCTCTCAAATTTAAAACAAGGGTATTGATCATGCTATCCTTTTGAAAGCGTTGATCGTATTAACTTGTAGTAGAAAAGAAACGTTTATGGCTATACGAATCCCTTTAGTTTAAAATAATGTTGCTTTGGTCACATTCATTTTTTGAAGATCTTAAGTTCTATATTAGGAAAAATCATACTTACATAAAGGCTGAACCATCCAAATTAAAAAATGCAACTACTTTGATGTTATTGTACTCAACCCTTTTGAATAGGTTCAATTAGGTCATATTATGAACATAGAGAAGACTCGCATATTTCCAAGATCACTAGCATCTTAATCTTATGTTTTGGTTTCATCGTTGGACTCTCGATCTCTTCATCAAGGTTTTTGGACCCACTATAATTTCCATCTCAACTTAAATGATTTGATGAAACCTTACCAAATTCTTTTATTCTACAATCTATAGAGAAACGAATGTTTGTATAGGCAGTCAAATAGTTACACAAGGTTACCATGCATGAATCAATCCTAGTGTTTAAATGATATTATTTTGTTAAACCACTAATAGCAAATAAACATTCTTAACATTTTGAATAGCAACAATAATATTCAAAACATCCAAAATGACATTAGATGGGTAGCATATTGATAAAGGAGTTTAAATGTTATTATTTCAAGGTCCTATAATTGACTTCGCTCATTGCAATGGTGTTTCAATCGAAGACAATGGCATCACCTACCATCCTCGCTCTTTTGAGAGCTATATATATAACAATGGAGAGAACATAGAGCAATCCTAGTTGAGGTTTTCTTCTACTATGCTTGCGTTTCTCTTTGCTTGATTCTTAATACTTCTTACAATCCTTAGGTATTACTTTCTTGTAATGCACTTCCATAACAAAAATGTGGGAGCAACACATGTGGAGAATAGAAGTTAGGAAAGAAGAATGAAGGTACATGGAGGGCACTTTTTTTTTCATTTTTTGTTCTTTCTTCTTTTGTTACTTTAGCTAACACAAAGTGGATAACAAATGGCTATATGAGAGTAGGTAGAATGGCACTATAACTGTGTCAATTGTATAGCACTTTATAATTGATAATTGATAGGTAATCATAATAAGAACCATTTTCACATACCACCCATGATAGATGTCATCCATACTATTGGTATTAGTAGAAAATGGCTAGCTTGGGGGATTCTCTATACATATTAAGCTTAAATTCTCAAATAGTATTGGGTAAAGAAAACATGAATATTGCTAGTAATACCTTATAGGCCTAGCAAATAGTCTTGAAACTACCTGACATTTAACGTATGCAAAAAATAGAGATGCAAGGATGAATGTAGTGGATATCCAACTATATCGTAAGTAGAAAGCTTGGTTACTAACCCCTAAAACTTCAAACTTGTACGTAGTAAATGCACATGTGTGTATTATAGAAATTCTTAATTTATTGTGTACAAGAAGTTGCAAATATAGATTAATTCTTAATTTGACTACAAATCCATATATGAACTACATGCATAATAGTTGTAATTGTGATTTCCCCATCTCACACATATAATTAAGCACTGGCACCCATCATTATGACTACTATTGGTTAATCATATTATCATAACATTTATACAACTTTGCTCTTACTATGCTGGCCTTGCTTTTATGCTTACCCTATTTTCCTCAAAAATTGTGTGTAATACTCATTTCTCTCTCATCATTAACATTGAGACAACAAATCTAAAGTTGAAAATTTTTTATTTCTTATTTGATGTAAAACTTGCATAAATGCGTGATAGAGATGCAAATGCGAGAGAGAGAGAGAGAGAGAGAGAGAGAGAGAGAGAGAGAGAGAGAGAGAGAGAGAGAGAGAGAGAGAGAGAGAGAGAGAGAGAGAGAGAGAGAGAGAGAGAGAGAGTGTGTGTGTGTGTGTGTGTGTGTGTGTGTGTGGGAGAGTGAGAGAGATTGACATCTACAAATATGCAAACTAACCTATGAGATAGAAATAGATATGTATTCAAATTAAGGAATTATCATGTTCCCAACTAGAATAAAGAAACCATAATCTAAGAGGAAATATCTAGTTAGGAAACAAGAAATAATTGGGCGGTAATATAATACAATGTGGAGCTAATATAATACATCATTTGTTTTCTCGAGGGGGGGCATGGAGGGCAGAAGGATTAGTATCATCCCAACATATTTCTCATGGGTTAGTCTAATATGGATAAGCTGAAGCATCAAGATATGGATGCTTGATTGTGTGCAAGTATTTCTTGTGTCCTTTGGTGGTGCCTTGAGCAAGGACATGTGTTGACTAATGAACACTTGCAACATAGGGTACACACAAGGGAGAAGCTTGAGAGCACTTTAATGGCACAATAGCAACGAAAACTAGTCCCCCTGACACCATTTTTGTTACATTGTCACATAAGTATTAATATACCTTATTTCATCTTGGATTTCTTTGGTGCTTGGAAGGGTTGACTTTGTGAATTTAGTTGTTGTGCACACCTTGGAATGCCACCTCCCATTGATTGTTTCTCAAAGCTGTCCTATACACAATCATGCCATTGCTCAAATTAAGGCATAGTAAGTACATTGAGATATGAGCTCCACCTTGCTAGTATATGTACATTCTTATCACATTTGGAAACTTAGAGAGACACATTGTGTTATCACAAGTTTATAATGCACTCACAATTGCAACTATTTGAAAAGCCCAAATACGAATGGTACTAAAGGTCTAGTCAATTATGTAATCACAACTTTCCAATCACACTCAAAATTAAGGTCTATCCCAATGAAATTGTGTTCATTTGTCTTAATGGCAAGATTGTTATTCTCTCAACTTCTTCTTTCAGGTTGAAAATTATTGAAGAGTAATATTCTTCACCCACAACTGTACACTTTGGAGCATTTAAGACCTATGATAAAATCAACAAGATTTTTCACTAGAAAGGATTGTGGAAAGATGTTATCAATTATGTTATGAAATGTATGCCTTTCCAGTAGAATAAGGATAATACCCATAAGCAAGGTGGTTTGTTTCAACTGTTGCATATTCCAGAGGGCAAGTGGATAGATATTACCATGGAATTCATTACTAGTCTACCTATTACCAAAAAGGGTTAGAATAGCATTTATATAGTAGTGGATAGACTTACCAAGGCAATCCATTTCATTCCTACTAAGAATCAATTCAATACTTCACAAGTGGCTGGTCAATTCATGGAGCAGATCTTTAGATTGCATGGATTACCCACATGAGATTGTGCATGATAGAGATCCAAAATTATGAGTAACTTTTGGTAGGCAGTATTCAGCTCCATGGGAACTAAATTGGCTCCTTCTATAGTCTATTATCCATAGGCTGATGGTCAAACAAAAAGGGTTAATAAGTGGTTGGAGACTTACCTTCACCATTTCTATCATAATGTACAACATGTTGGGATTCATGATTACATTTGGCTGTGTTTGCCTATAATATCTCCACTCATGCAAGCCATTGGAGTTTCACCCTTTGAGACTATGTATGGTTACAAGTGACCCTTACCCATAATTATTTTTAGTGAGAAGGTTAACCCTCATGGAAAGGAGGAATTGAAAAGAATGCACACCCTTCTTCAACAATATAAGATGAATCTTAGAAAAGCTCAAGATTAGATGAAGGCGTGTGCTGATGAGAAGAGGTGACCTTTGGAGTTCTAGGAGGGAGAGTTAGTTCTCTTAAAAGTACCTAAGTCTCGATATTCAACTTTAAAGGAACACTTGGGATAAATTGGATACCTTATTTGGTGCACAGTCAAAGTCGTCTAAGTATGGTCTATTAATTGAATTTTTCCGACTTGATATGAAGCCTCATACATCCCTGGCATCCCATTTGAACTACACGGAAAGCTTGCTTCCTCAACTTGCAAGGATAAATCTAAAAATGCATGAAGATGTTTGCATTGGTGTCTTGTTAAAAAGTCTACCTCCTGCTTATGATAATGTATCAACCACTCTAACCAATATGCCTGATCCTCAACTTGTTGACATTAAAGCCTCTCTACTAGAGGAAGAAAAGAAACTTAAAAGCAAAGAAGAGCCTAACACTTCAAAGGATGAACAAATGTTATATGTAAACAACAGATACAAAGGTAAAAAGGAACCGCTCTTCTGTGACTTCTGCAAAAGGACCGGACACACTGAGAAGTTTTGTCATGCTAGAAAGGGGTCCCAAAAGGCCTATCTTGCAGCTGTGAAAGAAGAAGAAGACCATGGACCAAAAGATGAAGAAGAAGATGAAGATGAAGACCACCAGTATCGGAAGGACAAGACTCATTAGTCCTTCTACTCTCATTACTCTGATAGACTGTTTTAAAAGCCTTGTATTTCCTTGCCCTAATGCTTCTTACCATAAGCTTTGTAAACTCCTCATGTAACTTGGCTTTACAGTCCCTGTACACTTCATGAGGCCCCTGTTACAGCCTCTGGATGTTCATCATGTTTTGGTGTCCACACTTAGCCTTTTCTGCGACAGCCTCTGGTGTCTACCATGTTTGTGGTGTGCCCACACTTTGCAGGTGGTTCTCATTACAGCCTCTACACACTTTGTGCCTTTCTAGTTGTGATTGAGGAGATGTGTTGAGATTCAGCAATCACACTCACTAAACAGCCTCTTTGTATGGAGCTTGAGGGCCAAGGACATGCAGGCTTACCTATCCCATATGCAAAGTGGTGCCTACTGCAGTTTCCTACTTTCCTATAAAGCATTGTACTTGCTTCCTTTTCTTAATGCAATGATAGTACTCTTTTCTTTTCAGTGAAGTGTCAGTGTCATTGTCCACATACACAAGATTGTGTTTATGAGTCCAAGTCTCAATCTTGGAACCTAATTCACTTCTGTAACAAACAGTGTCTTTGTCTTCTCCATCATGAGTCCACACTTCTCTTTCCATCCACCATAACTCACTGCCATGTCCTAGATCCCGTATCTTTAACAAATCTCCCTCCTATGCCAATTGTAAAATACTAGATGGGTGTAGGCTAGAGGCACAAGACTAGAAGAGGGAAATGAAAAAAAGACCTTGCCACAAGGGTCAGTCATGTAAAAAAGGGATGGGTGCCCATGGGATTTTAGGGTTTGTATACATAAAGTTCAAAAAGTGAATGAGAGCTCATTCTTTTTTGTGTGTGGCAACAAGAGTCTTCTTCTTCTTCTCTCCTCCTCATCTTCTTGCTTGTGTCTGCTCTTGAGAGAGGAAGCGTGAGAGTGTGAGGGAGTGAGTGTGTGAGAGTGAGGGATCAAGAGGGTGAAGCTCTTCACCATCTCCTCTTCTCTTATTCTCTTCTCTTCTCTTTCCTTACACGCGTGGCTATGGAGAATGGAGCTTGGAGGTGGAGGAGGCTTGAGGATGCTTGAGCTCGCATCTAGGATCATGGAGCTACCGGTGTGTGTGAGAGAGGAGGCAACTCGTATCAGCATCAAGGTAAGCTCACTATACTCATAGGATTGACTATGCGTCGGCTAGGTGAGAGATAGCCGTTAGAGCTCGCTTGGAACGCTTGAAACAATAAGCCGTCCGTGGGTCTTGGCAATTGAGCGAGAGCTCCCACATTTGGTTTCATTTCCGGGACCAACGGATTCAAGCTTGAGCACTTACGCGCCTCATATCGAGCATTGAAGTAAGGGATTCATCCCCGAAATGGAGCTTGAGATAGGTAGGAAGTTTGGGTGTTTTTAATCTTCAAAACAAGTAAGTATTTTGGTATGTTTTGTTTGTTTGATGATTGGAAAACATGGAGAAATTAGTTCAGTTCTTTCCTTTCGATTCTTGTTGCATTTAGGGTAGGCTAGGATTAGGAAATCACATTGGAGAAGGGTAGGGTTTACTGTTGCAAAGCAGGGCAAAACAGGGCAAAAATCGTGCAAAACTTCGCAAAAAGCTTGCTTGTGGTGCCTAAGATTGGCAAGTGAGTGATTGGGGGCATCAACACCATACTCGGGAAGGGGCATAAGAGCCAAGAGACCAAAGTAGAGCTCATTTGTGACCATTTCAGTGAGAGAGAGAGAGAGAGAGAGAGCTATTGCCCGATTCGATCCGATCGCACCATCGACGAGCCCACCGCTCTATCCAGGTATATGAATCCCTTCCCCTATCCCCCTAGATTGGATTTGGAGGTTTGTGCTTGATACGATTAAGTAAATCGCAAGAAACGACCAAAATCAAAATCTCACTGTGGACATGCGCCGTGCTCAGCTCCGTCCAAGCGGTCACTTCTGGGCCGAGTCCCAGAATCGGCCCTCGACCTTATTTTGCTCAGCCCACTCGGCCCGAAACCCTAATCAGCCCTCGGCCAGACCTACTCGGCCCGTCCAAGTTGACCATTCGGACCATCGACCAATTCGGCCCTCTGCCACATGTCAAACTCGACCCTCGGTCCAATTGCCTCGGCTCATCCAAGTGACCTAGTCCGAATTGACCACTCGGCCCGTCCGAGCCAATATGTCCGAGTGACTTCGTCCGAGTCCATGCCTCGGCCCGTCTAAGCCTACCCTGTCCAAGTCCCAAATTTGGCCCTCGGCCCATGCGCTTCGGCTCGTCCGAGTGACCCACTCGGACCGTGCAATTCGGACCAGCTGGGCCGAGTGAAAATTTTTATCAAATTCTTAGAAATTTGACATGAGCCGGCTGAAGCTCAACAACGCAAACTGTCTAAAGTCCTTCTGACGCTCAGAAGTCAATTTTGGCACTTGGAATAGACAGAATCGTAGAGGGTAGCCGCTTGGCAGCTTGAAGTAGGCAGCAGCGAGACCCAGAGACCTAGATGCAAAGCGTTGAGCAGTTAAAACATGATTGGCCAAGAACAAACAAGGCAACATACTAGAAAGACCCTGAACCCTGCCAAGGCGACTAGAAAATTTACCAACAAGCCTATTAGGCCCAAAATAAGCGAGAGCACATAAGACGCTTTGAGGTTGTTTGCTGCATTCACCTTGAATTTCCGCACTTGAATGCACAAAAAGAAATTGAAAGACTGGTTGAGCACGTGCACTAGGAGTGACACGCACGCTAGGTGACCATAAATTGAGGATTGTATTCAATAACTAAAGGAACTCACTTAAATAAACCACTCAAGGAACTCACCAGTAGGAGAGGACCCAAGACGTAGACAAACCATCAACGTGCGAGGTAGGATCAAGCAGGTGGCATCAATGACATGGATCTGACAAATCCACTCACCCTGATCAATAGCTTGGTGGAACACGACAACGTGACTATGGTAGAAGAAGGCTTAGACCATAGGTCTAATGAGGAACTCGACTTGAACGTCTTCCCGGAGGCTATTCAGCAGCTAGTCAGCGGCTACGATGCACTCGCCCAGTACGAGCACTGCGGCAGGACGGTAGACGCTATCATCGCAGACCTAGAAGAAGAGAGGAAACTAGCCCGCAAGGCTTTGCAAAGCATAATAGGGACCAGCAGGCTAGGAGCCAAAGGCAAAGCACAGAGTTGCGTGAGGTGTAGCAAGTGATGAACCTAGCAGGAAGAAACCGAACAAATCATAAGAGATCCCTAGAAGGAGACTTGATGTTGAGCGAGCTTCTCATGAAGCAACTGTTAGATAACACGGCAGCAGAGTAAAGTGCCGTAGCACTAGCGACATCTCTGCTTTAGGATTAGGAGCGAACCAAGGCTCAAAGAGCCAGTCTAAAATCCCCATCGTTGCCAAGCAACTCGACAAATACCAACCCCACAACGATCCATACAGCTTTGTAGAGCAGTTTGAACTGCAAAGCCAATGACCTCAATGACCTGATTCAATGCTCTCAAGCATTCGGGCTCTGCTTAGGTGACAAGGGGAGGACTTGGTATACAAGCCTAGATGCCGCAGAACGAGCCAACTTCAGTAGCCTCAAGGATCTCTTCATTAAGAGATTTGCCGAGCCTGGATATTTTGACAATCTGCTAGTGCACTTGATGAACGTCAAGCAGAAAGAGAAGGAGGATATTCGCGACTACGTAACCCATGTGAGGAGTCTCTTTAAGAGAATCCCTTTGGGCAAGCGACCGATAGAAAGAGCAGTTTTGACTATATTCATCAGCGGAATTCGAGATTAGGAGTTATATAAGGCTTTGGCAAGCAATTCGAGCTTGCAGCGAGATGCGCTAGCTAGAGTGTTTGAGGAAGCCATCAGAGTCGATGATCAGCTAAAGGAGCGGAGCTCCAAGAGTACGAACCTAGAAGAGACCAACTCGTGAAGCTTAGAGAGAGCGTCAGCCTCTAGTGAGTGATCGGTCCCATCATCCCAAGATAAAGGGAAGGCCCCCGAGACGAACCAAGACTTGGCTGATGTAAAGATGGAGTTAGCCAGGTTGCAAGACATGTTGAGACGACCAACATGCCCACACGTCCAATGCGTGTACTGTGGCGGAAACCACTTGCCAACTGAGTGTCAAGACCCTAGGTCAAGACCTTGTGCTAGCTGCGGTAGGTTCGGTCATGATGTCGCACATTGTAGATTACCAAGAAGACTTCCGTATTCGCAACCCTACGGCCAGCCTTACCTAGCAACCGAGCTGCAGCCATTCTTCGAAAGGGGAGCCCCATTAGCCCTTCCTGCACCTAATGACATTAAGCCAGCCATTCCTAGGATGGACATAAACCCTACTGGCATACCCAGACCACTTGGTCCTTATGTGACCCATCCACCGAGCGATGCTCCAGTCCACTATGTGGAAGAACCAAATGAGGAAAAAGCTTACATATGCCCTTACGTCTCGCATGACGATGAGGGCAATGCTGTCCTCATGGATTATCACCCCGTGCCGGTGATGGCATTAGGAAGAGGACGAGATAGAGGTCTAGGAGGGCAGACACAGGATCCAATCACCTATTGGACTTGTGGTCACCCTAGTCATATCTCATCACGCTGCCCTGAAAGGGAGCAGCAAAATAGAGACAAGGCTGACCAAAGATATGTGGGGTGCGGAATCACCCATCTCTTCATCAATTGCCCAAAGCGAAAGCCGTCTTCTAGCTTAGCCAATGTACCATCTCTCCCATTGGGGCTGTTTGGAGTCGAGGACCTCGATGGGGAGGTAACACCTATTCCGTTATGGGTCATGATACGTGCCCAGACAAGGCAGGCCGGCATGTCACTGCCAGGACCTAGCAATCTTGGCGTAGCTTCAATAGGGAAGAAAAGTCGCAGGTGAAAGAAGAAGAGGTCAGAAGCTAAAATCGCACTAAAAACAGAGAGTGCTACAACTCTACCTGCTAGAAAGAAGGTCTCTGATGCAGAGCCAGAGACTTTAGCCCCTAAGACGGCCGAAAAGGGAAGCACTAAGGTAGGGGAATACCTGCATTCGAAGCGACAATTAGAGGCCATAGAAAAAGTAAAGGAATGGGTGAAGGAGGCTCAAGAGCATCTAAAAGACACTGAGCCCATCCTAGAGGACAAAATCGATGACCTCTCCAGCATAAGCGCGCCAACCTCACCTCCTCAACCAAAGTTGGGAGAAGCAATTGCACCACAAGGAGTGCCACTAAGGCCAAGCCTTGGTGCTACGGGGCCGTGTTTCAGTCACGATCACTGGTCAAGACAATCTAGGTTAGAAGAGAGACGAGCACCCAATGATCTCCTAACCACGTTGGTGACTACCCCTGTAACACTTAGCCTGGGAGATCTGCTTAGGCAGCACCCCACCCTATGGCAAGATCTTAAGCAATGGGTTGAAGGGTCATGAGAGCAGGTCACGGCAGACCCTCATGACCATGATGCAGAGATACAAATACCGAGTTTGACGCTACACTCTATGCCTAAATCCTTACATGTCAATGCCTTCTGGGAAGGTTCCAAGATGCATGCGGTCTTACCGGTTTTAGCCCTAGGCGATACAATGAGAAAGGGAATCATGGACACGGGAGCTAGGGTTAGTGTGCTTAGCCATGCGGTGCTTCAGACTTGGGGAAACCCGCTTGTCAAAATTGCTAGGTTTAATGTCACATTAGCAAACAGTATGAGAGTCAAGCCATACGTGGTGCTTAAGAATTGGCCAGTGAAGATCGCAGGTGTCCAACTCCCTGTGGACTTTATAGTCATGAAGGGAGTGGACTACGATATCCTATTAGGCCGACCCTGGATGTGCAATGCTAGAGTCGTCGAAGATTGCGGTAACGGCTTGATCTTCCTTGGCAATAGAACGGACGTCGTGAGAATAGAGATGGACACTTGGGAGACCTCACCAATCGACTTAGATGCCATCTCTGCTATGCTTAGGGGTAACACCTAGGTTAAGAAGTCCCATGGGCCGCTGACCAATTATATCCCATGCCCAGAGGACGAGCGGGATTGGATGCAAGTTCTCGCTACAATCAACCTATCGTTCTCTGATCACGAGGTGTATGAGCAAGCCATCAAAACAATCGGCAAGCCTAACGACACACCCTTCGCACCAGTCTACATGATGGTAGGAACCCTTCGGGAGAAACCTAAACCTATCAACTTCCAAGTCCCAACCAATGAAAGGGAACTCCAGGAGATACTGGAATACTTAATGGACAAGCTAGCGGGCAATCCAACTGCAAACTTCAAACCACTCCAGGGTCTCCTGGATGAACCCAAGTGGCAATGGACTAGAGTGCATGACTTAAACCTCATGTATAACTGGGCCCTAGTTCCTGAGATATACCAAGCCCTAGGAGATGACGAGTAGTCTAACAGAGAGGACTCTTGCGACGAATATGAAGACTGCCAATCCTTCAGTGACAAAAGTGAGGGCGAGGTAGACATCGTGGAGTACGACACTGAGGGGCAAGAAATAGAGCAAATACGAGCAGACTCCAAGCCATAGAAAAAGAGTATCTTTAGGATAAAGCAAGGAGTCATGTGCATGGAATGTGATCGTGCCTGGTTGGAACATGTAGGGGCCATAGATCTTGAGCAAGTAGGCTTAGCCCAGCCAGGAACGACATCAGTGCTTAGGATAGAGTCGCCGTCCGCCCACTAGGGGAGACCACCTCTTCTAGCGATGGCGGGGAGTTCAATTCTGAGTGGATAGTGACCCAGAAATCCCTAGGCCGCCTATGGCTAGACGCACCAAGGGGGATCTACCCGTCCACCTAAGGTGCAGATGATTGAGGCAGAAAAAGGCAAAACAACCCAGGGATACGCAAACAGAAGAACAACGAAAACCGCAGGACCTCCCTAAACGATTTATGAAATTCACAAAAGGGGATAGGGTAGTAGTTCTGTTAGGTGCCAAGTGTTAAGGGCAAACGAGTGAACCAATTGAGGGACCAGCCAAGGTCAAGGAGATGAACCTATCCTAGGAAGGGGAAACACCCTGGCCGGTATTCATTGCCGATGACTTGACTGAGGAAGAAGAAACGAGTCTCGTTGCTCTCTTGCAAGAGTACATAGACGTGCTCGCCTAGTCCTTAGATGAGCTTAAGGGGGTAGATCTGAGTGTCGTGACTCACAACATACCTATGACTCCAGATGCAACGCCGATCAAGCAGCGACCGTACCATATGAATCCAAAAAACGCTCATGTTGTCAAAGAGCAGATTGATAAGCCGATGAAAGCGGGATTCATTTACGAAATCAAACACACAGACTGGGTGTCACCCATAGTCATTGTGATGAAGAAGAATCGAAAGATCCGAGTATGCATCAATTACAAGAAGGTGAACATTGCTACTAAGAGAGACAACTATCCATTACCGTACACTAAGCACATGCTTGAGAGAGTGACGAGTAAGGAAGCCTACAGGTTTTTGGACGGCTTCTCAGGGTACAACCAGGTGCAAGTGCATCTTGCAGACAGGCACAAGACTGCCTTCACCACTGAGTGGGGAGTCTTTGCTTACATAGTCATGCCCGTTGGGTTGATGAATGCCCGTGCCACCTTCCAACGCCTCATGTGCGCCATCTTTAAAGACATGCTTTGCAAGGAGTTGGAAGTCTTTGTTGACGACCTCTGTGTTCACTCAACCTAGATAGAACACTTAGACAAACTCTGCGTAGTCTTTGAGTGGTGTCGCTTATATCATCTCTCCTTAAACCCCTTAAAGTGCCAATTTTGGGTAAAGCATGGATGCATCTTAGGGCACTTGGTGTCGAAGAATGGCATTGCCACTGAATTTTCGAAAGTCAGGGTTATTGTCGACCTTCCACCCCCAATCAACTACAAGGGAGTTCAATGCTTCCTAGGTCATACGGGGTACTATCAATGGTTTGTACTATACTATGCATTGATTGCAAGACCCTTGTACAAGTTGCTGATCATCTTCGAATGGACCGAGGCATGCCAACGAGCATATCAAGAGTTGAAAAAGGCTCTAGCCACAACACCAATTCTACGAGCCCCAGATTGGACCATTACTTTCCACGTGCATATCGATGCTTCTAAATTTGCCGTGGGGGCAGTGTTGTGCCAACCTGGCAAACACAACCTAGACTATCCAGTGAGCTTTGCTAGCAGACAACTCATTGAGACGGAAATGAACTACTCGACAATAGAAAGAGAAGGGTTAGCCATGGTGTTTGCTATGAAGAAATTTTGGCACTATCTATTGGCCACACCTTTTACCTTCTTTGTGGACCATCAAGCCCTGCTCTATCTAGTAAACAAACCTTGCGCTACAGGACGCATAGCTCAATGGCTCCTTCAGCTCTTGGAATTTTCCTTCTCCGTGGTTGTACGAAAAGGAAAACAACACTACATGGCTGACCATATGTCGCGCATTCCCATGGGAGAGGCCGCTGGACAAGGCATTGTTGACGAATTACTTGACGCTCATCTCTTTACCCTATCCAATAAGAGAGATTTATTCAAGGCTGATCTAATGCCATATTGGGCAGATGATATAGTCCAAGTTCTTGAACACGGACTACCTGATCGACCGATAGAAAAAGCCCCGACTTAGGTGATTAATCCTTAAGATCTAGCCCTATGAGCTGATCGCATGCCAACTCTACAGGCTGGGGCAAGAAAAATTGTTGCGCAGATGCGTATGAGAATATGAGATGCACGATGTGCTCTCAAAAGCGCACGGTGGCATTGCTGGAGGGCACTTTAGCGGAGACATGATAGCATGAAAAGTGTTGCAATCTCAACTATGGTGGCCCACGCTTTTTCGCGATGCAACCCGATTCGTCAACCATTGTGACGAGTGCCAATGGACAAAATTCCCGATTCGCAAGGATCAGATGGAATTGACCCCTGTTATCGCATGACAACCCTTCAAAAAATGGGGAACTAACTTCATTGGACCCATCACTCCTACTGCCCAGTATTCACAAGCCAAGTATATCATTGTGGCCACGGAATACCTCATAAAATGGGCAGAGGCAAGAGCAACACAAAAAAATGACGCTAGGACGATTGCCAAGTTCTTATGGGAGCAAGTGATCTCACGATTCGGCTGCCCCATCGAACTGGTCAGTGATCAAGGAACGCACTTCATCAACGAAGTGATAGCATATTTCCTGTCCACCTTTCTCATCATCCATCGCAAATCCTCGCCATACTACCCTCAGGAAAACGGCCAAGTAGAATCCACGAATAAGATTCTTATCAATGTCTTGACCAAGGTGGTCTCAGCCTCACACAATGACTGGGACAACAAGCTGATGGCAGCTCTGTGGGCTTACCGCACAGCTCATAAAACGACAGTCGATCAAACCCCCTTCAGGCTGACCTATGGAACTGAAGCGGTTCTACCATTAGAATTCTTCGTTCCTAGCTTGAGAATAGCACTTCAAGAATGATGGGAAGGGAAGGAGACATGGATGCAACGCCTTGTCGAACTTGAGCATCTCTCAGAGACTCGCCTTCTAGCCACCCATGCGCTTATATGTGAGAAGGCCCGATGCAAAACTTGGTTTGACAAGCATGTCAAGCAACGCGACTTTGAACAGGGCGACTTAGTGCTCCTCTACTCGGTTAAGGGGCCCAAGCAAAAAATGGAATTTAGAGGGCTTGGACCTTTCAAGGTTCGTGCGATCAGCTGCACACGCAATGTCGAGCTCGAGACCTTAGATGGTGAGGGTGTAGGCTTCTTCAATGGCAATCGTATCAAGAAGTACTACCCCCCCACCCATCCTTTGCACAAGCCCCCGATGCTAGAACTGCCTGTCAAGATACGAGTGGCCACAATCACGGAGGTTGACGATGAGGATGAGGAAGCCATAGAGCCCGCATACCTCCATATTACGGTCATGGAAAAACAAACGTGTGCTATCAACGCCTTGATCGATGAGGGAGCAAACTTCAATGTCTTAACTCACGATCATTAGACTCAACTTGGCAGACCACAACTTCAACCCACTTATGCAAAATTAAGCCCATATGGGGCCCATTCCTATGCACTTCTCGACAAGTACAGAGCTACCGTTTCTATCGAGTCTGAGACTATTCCAACGGTTTTTTAAGTGTTTCCAAATGCTAAACACACATGTATGGAGTTGCTGTTGGGGTAAACTTTCAAAAAGCAGTCTCACTGCAATGTTGATTATGAGTCGCAGCGCATCCATCTCGCAATAGGCAACGTTCGCATTGTCACGGCCTTCAGCAAGGGCTGCACGACCTCGTCACTGTCTGCAAAGCCACCGGTAGAAATATCCGTAACCAGCTCCAAGGAGGGGGGTAGTGTGTGACCGCCACCACCCAAATTTCATGAATCACAGGCAGCAATAGCAAGACCTAAAGCCCAACATCCTAGATCTCAATGGCAGCCTAAGTAGCCGCAACCACCGCCTAGGAATCGCTGCTCCTATCCTCATAAAACCAAAAACACTAAATCTAAGAGGCCAGGATGCAGTCACAATAAGCGCCGCATGATCAAGCAAAGATGGGTTCCTAAAACCCTCTTGCATTCACAAGGCTACTACATGGGCAACACCTGGCTGTGGATCCCTAAGGCCTACACGGCCAAAGGCGCTACTCATACGCCACCCTCAAGCTTGATCAACCCAAGTCCCATAATCCCTCCAAAACCACAGCCATCCGACCCATCCATGCCTAAACCCAAGGAAGTCACACAAGTTTATCGGCCTAAACAAAAAACTCTGTCACATGTGTCGTCACCTGACCAAATCAACCCGACTCCTCAAATCCACCCTAAATGCAGGAGCTTGTCTGTCATGGCTGCCCCTAATCTACCCAAAATCCAAGCAGCTCAACCCCATACTCAAACACACACCCAACCACAACTCGTCGTTGCCACCAGCGCTAGTTCTAGCAAACCGTGACCACCCGTCGGCCTTACGCCCTCCTATGAATGCAAATCCTTTTTAGCACTAGTCGCCGACCTCACGGAGGACACTGAGGATGACATGGTGGAATGCATTAAATGACTAGACACCACCTTCATGTCATCAGCACTAAGCTATGACCACTTGGACTTAGGATTATTGGAGGAACCCTTTGCAAAACTGAAGTTCAAACCATGCCCTGCTCCTGGGAAACCTTTGAATTCGCACTCGCAAATGCTTCTCGCTCGCTCTGCTGAATTACTCAACAGCGAGATATCCAGGGAGTAAGCCATCAAGCAGCACCTCATCACGTCATACAATCAACGAACCACTTTTGCAATCACTAAGCAAGAAATTAGTGTTATCAAAGCTTGTTGATATCGACTCCCCATTCTTGAAGCATTGGTACACTCTTAGGCTGCAATGGGAAGTCGAGGGGTGCCACATTATGACCAACACTGAGTAGCGCTGCACTATCAAAACAGCGGAATACGACCCCATATATGTCGCACCAACCTCGTATCGAGTGTTAACCACTCTTCGGGGCCATCCCATAGAAGAACACATCAACGGACACCCCTACCTCGACCACTTGTTAACTGAGGAAGAGTTACACATTGCTAGCCATGTCAACTCTGGTGACTTCCTAACAAATGTTCTCACATACATCACACAAGTGGGGATTAAACCCTC
Source organism: Lygodium microphyllum (assembly GCF_053477565.2). Taxonomy (NCBI): domain Eukaryota; kingdom Viridiplantae; phylum Streptophyta; class Polypodiopsida; order Schizaeales; family Lygodiaceae; genus Lygodium; species Lygodium microphyllum. The sequence continues at coordinate 26,573,370 of NC_141135.1, forward strand.
TGATCTGGACTGCAACGCTCACTTAGAGTACAACCCCCAATTCTATGATTGGCTCCTTCACAAGTAACTCCTATGCCACCATGCCAAATTCCCTTGCCTTTCTGACCCTCAATCCTAGGAAAAATTCTTCTCAAGCTAGACGGGGAGGGGGAATGAGTGAGGTAAATCAAATCTCGCCAACCAAATCAAAATTAGTGAAACACATAAACATATATTATGAAAAATAGGCAAAAAGTTAAAGGCTGAAAAGGAAAATCTACAATGGTTCTTAATGAATTCATTTAAAAAGCATAGAGTTTCTCTTTTTCAGCAGTCAACAAATTACTATGTGGGAAGCACCAAAGAAAATTTCGGTTTATGAGACAGGAACGAAAAATGTCGCAACAAGACTGAGCCCACCAGCTTCCATTCACGGAAGAGGAGAGAACGCAGTACAGCATCACCCTAGAGAGCCACGCCTACAACCAATTAAAATTCCAAACTATTCATAATATAGAAGGATTAGTGGCCAAGGAAGAGGCAGACAGGAGAGTCATTGAAAGTTGCAACTTCAAGAAGTACCTGGAAAGATTTGCACAAGAACCCGACCACACAAGCTATGTGGAATTTCTCAGGTCCTACGACCTCGACAACGAATGCAACACTATCACAGTGGGAAGGGGACAGAATGCCAAGCAAGTATTGGTTCGCCTAACCCCGGCCTTGGTGGCGAAGGCACTAGGACTAGAACCAAAAGTGGAAAAGAAGCAGAAGAGAGATATGTACACCTTCCTCTCCACCACCTCTCTCCACGTCCGCATGAACCTGAAAGGGTACATGCAAAGCCACTAATTTTTGTGCAAATCCATCCACTCTCCTTCACCCCTCATTTAGATGAAGAGGATTAGACCTGGCTGTCATTCGTTCCACTACCAAAAAAGAAAAAACTGACGGGACAACATCACCCACTTGCAGAAGCATTTACCACCACATAAAGCACGATCACTACACCTAGGGGTTCTTAAGTTAGGCGTTCCCGGTGGCTTCGGTTGGCCAACTCCACTCCCAATCCCCTAGCCCTTTTTGCTCCCCCACTTCACGCTTAGGGCACATCAAGGGCAAGACACACCTAGGGAGGTAACACTCACCTACGGTTAGACCTGTCACCCTAAGCCACTTGCACCGCACCCCCCTTTGGTACAAATGGGGTCCTCAAGTGTGGGACATCGCCCAGGCTTGCCTGCGGTTAGACCCACCTCCCCATTCCACTAGCACGAGCACAATGCACTAACACGCTGAGCACGTTTGGCTACTCCGACAAACAATGTCACAGCTCCTACAAGCATCTAAGTCTCCAAGTGGCCCTCACCATTGCACCACTTGGCCAATTGCCTGCCAACCTACACCAACACAGAAGTGCCATGGGACTAGCACCCGTTTAGGAGGGGGGTAATGTTAACCCCAAATTGAGATGGCCCCAGGTTGAGATGGCAAAAAAATGAAGAAAAAAGTAAAAAAAACATGGAAAAAGAGCAAAGACACGCAGGCGACCTCCAAAACCAAGCCAGGGTAAAAAGCACAATTTAAATGAAGGGCGCCTCAAAAAAACTCGGAAAACTCTTGTAAAAGAGTGCCAGGTTCGCTCCTGTGCCAATTGTAAAATACTAGACGGGTGTAGGCTAGCGGCACAAGACTAGAAGAGGGAAATGGAAAAAAGACCTTGCCACAAGGGCCGGTCATGTAAAAAAGGGATGCGTGCCCATGGAATTTTAGGGTTTGTATACATAAAGTTCAAAAAGTGAATGAGAGCTCATTCTTTTTGGTGTGTGGCAACAAGAGTCTTCTTCTTCTTCTCTCCTCCTCATCTTCTTGCTTGTGTGTGCTCTTGAGAGAGGGAGTGTGAGAGTGTGAGGGAGTGAGTGTGTGAGAGTGAGGGATCAAGAGGGTGAAGCTCTTCACCATCTCCTCTTCTCTTCTTCTCTTCTCTTCTCCTTTCTTGTGCACGTGGCTATGGAGGATGGAGCTTGGAGGTGGAGGAGGCTTGAGGATACTTGAGCTTGCATCTAGGATCATGAAGCTACCAGTGTGTGTGAGAGAGGAGGCAACTCGTATTGGCATCAAGGTAAGCTCACTACACTCATAGGATTGACGACGCGTCGGCTAGGTGAGAGATAGCCATTAGAGCTCGCTTGGAACGCTTGAAACAATAAGTGGTCCGTGGGTCTTGGTGATTGAGAGAGAGCTCCCATACACACATATTAGTAATAAGTGCCACGTATCACAGACATAGGAGGAACCCCATCGGCTGATTTCCATGACCCCACTGCATCTCTCCTACATCTTGGGGATTGGCCCCTCGATGCGCTGCTTTTACATATAAACACATTCGCCACAAGACTCCTCTCTTTGTCAACGAGATCTAGGAGATACCATGTTTCCTCACTAATAATCTCCCTCAAGAAACAAGACTAACCTACGGCAAGGGAAATCTCACCCTCTCAAACGTGGGTCAACTATAATTCAAACGATTGCTATGCATTTCCAGGAGTTGATACCACATGTATGATTAATGCAATAGTGGATGTCTCATAGTGCACAAACAGTTATGTTTCGAAATCAGCCTATGTGCTAGTATGCAAACAGTCTTTCCATGAGTTCGTATATGCTTCATTGCAAGAATCTAGCACCAAGGCACGAACCTTGTGCTACTAGATTCCTCATTTCCAAATAGGTCATTTCCTAAATGCTATACATAGAAAAAATCAATCAAAATTTGTATTATTTCAACTCTCAAACTGTTGCAAAAAATCTTACTCCCCCTCAAAATTTAAGTTTTGCTTCATTGCATCAGTGTATAGAGATTATTTTGTCATGGTTTAGTATAAAAAAAGAAATAAATCACACACTATGACAAAACAATAGGGCAAACTGAGGCCAAAACCTCATGCTTTGCCCTACCATACATCCACAATCACTTATTTATTTTTTTTGTATTTTTATAAGGCATATTTCTATTTTTTCTCTTATTTTTCCCCATTTTCTCTATTTTTCCAATAAAAATTTGATATATTTTCAGAAATATGGCTCTTGATTCTTAGAACAATAGAAATGTAGATTTTATTAGCATTTTATCCCATGTGTATTGATTTATCCCACCCGAAAACACCAAAAATCCCATTTTCCTCATAAAAATCGTGTTTTATGGGTTTCTAAAAATTATTTCCAACATTTCGCCTTTATGTTTTCTAATTATTTCATCATCCAAGCATAGAACAAACAATAAACAGCATGTCTACCAATTTTCACTCCACAAGAACAACATTGACTCAATCAAATGTAAAAAATAAGCAATTTTCATTTGTAAAATAGAATTACCGGTTTTTTTCCTTCTTTGCAGGTTTTAAAATCTGATGCAAGACTGTAGATCAGCCCTCATTCAAGGCTCAGCCCACCTTTGAATAGCTAATTCTAGCCCTCCATCGATCCGAGAGTGATCCGGTACCATGCCGGACAAGCATCCTTCAATCGGTTCTCTTCTTCTTCATTGGCATGAATTGCCCCTTAAGGGGAGAGAGAGGGAGTAGAGAGAAAGACTAAAAAATGAGATTTTTAAATCCTCCATTAAAGCGGGCAAGCTTACAACCATCCTGTTCTTCTCCCTGTCCTGATCGAGAATCTCCCTCTCTCTCTCTCCAAACGGGTTTGAATCAGAGAGGCATTGAGCAAAAATGAAGAGACGCATTGGCGCTTCCCTCTATTCATAGTTTTTGCATTAGTTTCAAGGCTTATTAAGCCTAAGGTTTAAAACATTAAAATAACCGGTTCATCTTTTTCTATTCACACTGTCTTGCAAGTGGATTTTTCAATTTTGAAGGCCCAAACGAACTCTGATTTGCAATCTGATTGGACAAGCGGCTTCGTGGCGTTGAACTCCATCAATCTAGCCTCTCCCACGCCTTTTACGGCTTCCCGATCTAATAGCTGCTTTATAATGCCAAACCTTGCACGGATTAAATGGAGGGTCAAAAGACCTCCGATTGACGAACCTAGACTTCTCTTGGAGGCTGTCATTATTTTGTCACTTTTATTGATGATTATAGCAGAAAAGTTTGGGTGTATTTTATGAAAAAGAAAAGTGAAGTTTTCGGGCATTTCAAAACTCTTAAAGCTATGGCTGAAAAAGAAATAGGTCTACAAATAAAATGCCTAAGGTCAGATGGAGGGGGAGAGTACCTCTCAAATGAGTTTGCAAGGTTCCTGCAAGAGCATGGCATAAAGCAGCAATATTCATGCAGTCATACCCCACAACAAAATGGAATTGCAGAAATGAAAAACAGGCATATTGGAGAGGTATCTCGTGCCATGCTCAATGAAAAAGACCTGCCAGATTTTTATTAGGCTGAAGCAGTTGCTACATCAGTCTACATAATGAACAGGACTCCCACTGCAGCAATACATGGGATGACTCCAGAGGAGAGGTATACTAGTAGGAAACCAGATATTTCTCATTTGAAAATTTTTTGTTGCATTGCCTATGTACATGTGCCAGATGAGTTGAGATCCAAGTTGGATCCAAAAGCTAAGAAGTGTATCTTTATTGGTTACTCTCTGCAGACAGCAAAAGGGTATAGATGCTATAACCCTTCTACTCGTAAGTTTACAGTGAGTAGAGATGTTGTTTTTTATGAGATGAGTAGCTGGTATAAACCAATAAATGTGATTGATGATGTAGATGCACAAAATGGTAATGCTGCACAGAATTCACTAAAGCAGTCACAAAATATTAGTGGACCTGGAGCGTCCTCTAGCAATGGTTCACATTCTTCGCCATGGACAAGCAGATTGAGATCAGGAGAATCTTCTCAAAGCAATGCAGATAATGGTATGCAGGTATCACGAAAAGGAAAAGAGAAGGTTGATCAGCCCATGTTTGATGTGAATGCAGGTTACTCTTATGTGGATGGTGAATCCAGTGGCTCAGAACAGAGCATTGATGATGAGTTGGGTATTCCTTCTATTGTTACACCTGGAGTAAGGAAGACCAGGGATGTTTTGAGAGCACCTGGGAGTGAACCTATTTTGCGTAGGTCTACGAGAGCTAGGTATCCTTTGGATAGGTTGAAATATGATGAATTTATAGCCATTCACTATGCATATATGGTCAAAGTGATACAGGAACCAGAACCCACTTCTTTTGAGCAAGCCATGGGAAAAGAAAAATGGGAGAAAGCCATGGATGAAGAAATGGATGCCTTGGAAGCAAATGCTACATAGGAATTGGTACCTTTGCCTAAAGGTTAGAATGCAATTGGCTGTAAGTGGGTTTATAAGGTGAAACACAATGCAGATGGTTCTGTGAACAGATACAAGGCAAGATTAGTAGTCAAGGGGTATGCACAAACGTATGGCATTGACTATGAAGAAACATTTAGTCTGGTTGCAAGGATGGCAACCGTAAGAGCAGTCATTGCTATGGCTGCATCAAAGGGATGGTCTTTACATCAGATGGATGTAAAGAATACCTTCTTGCATGGTGATTTGCAAGAAGAGGTCTATATGGAGTAGCCACCAGGTTATGTGCATGCTGTTCATCCTGAGTTTGTTTGCAGGTTGAAGAAAGCCTTGTATGGCTTGAAGCAAGCACCTAGAGCATGGTCTGACAAGATAGGACAGTTTCTTGTCACTATTGGCTTTTAGATTTCCAAGGCAGATTTCTCACTTTATGTGAGAAAAACAGAGAAAGATATTATGCTACTTGTCATTTATGTTGATGATTTGATTATGACAGGTGACAGTGATGAAGATATCCTTCATGTGAAAATGCTATTGAAGCAGAAGTTTGAGATGAAGGATTTGGGAGAGCTGCGTTATTTCTTGGGCATTGAGGTGATTAGATCACCAAGTGGGATACAGCTCTTGCAGAGGCAGTATGGATTGGACATGTTGTCCAAATATGGGATGACAGGTTGTAAGCCTATTTCAGTTCCTTTGGAGTAGAATGTGAAGCTGAGCGCAGATGCAGGTGAGCTTCTGGAAGACCCTACTATGTACAGCCGCATAGTAGGAAGCTTGATCTATATGACTATTACCAGGCCAGATTTGAGCTATGTTGTTGGATTGGTAAGTCAGTTTATACAGGCTCCAAAGAAACCACATTTGGATGCGGCTAGATGCATACTCAGGTATGTGAAGTCCACATTGCAGTATGGACTATTTTATGAGACTGGGGTTCAGATACAGTTGCATGGATACACTGATGCTGATTGGGCTGGTAGCATTTCTGATAGACGATCTACCAGTGGATATGTGTTCTCTTTTGGGAGTGTTGCAGTCACTTGGAGCAGCAAGAAACAGCCTACAGTTGCCTTGTCTAGCACAGAGGCTGAGTACAGGGGTGCAACAATGGCTACATGTGAGGTTGCTTGGTTGCATAAGCTACTTTATGATATGCATCAGCCTACAGATGGGCCAGTTGTCATTTATTGTGACAACATGAGTAGTATACACTTGGCAAATAACCCAGTCTATCATGCTAGAACAAAGCACATTGAGGTGCATTATCACTATGTGTGGGAGAGGGTTTTACTAGGTCTTATTGATCTAGTTTATGTCAGTATAGAGGATCAGATAGTTGACATATTCACGAAGGCATTGGGTGCAGAGAAGCTGGGCAAGTTCAGAGACCTACTTGGTGTGCAGGAATTGGGATTGAGCTTGAGGGGGAGTGTTGAGATATCGAGCTCCAGTCGTGATACGCCAGGGTGACCGTTGTGTATTTATGTCACCGACTTGTCAGTTGTTGCAGATGCGGTTGGTACACCGCCCATGAATAATAGCTAGATGACAGCTATCCTTATCTACTCTAGTTCGTGGCTCAGTTAGTATGCCACCTTAGTTAGTTGAGTTTGGTTTGAGACCCATATATAGGGTTCTTCTATTTCTATGTACGTGAGTTCTTTTTGGCTTACACAACTAAGAAAAGGAAAATTGTTTTCAGCCTCCATCTCTTTGTGTATTCCCCCATTGTGCAAGAAAGAAAGCTTCAAGTGAGACTCCTTCCTTCTCTCCCACAATCTTGACATGCAGGTGACATGTCTTCTTTACTATGAATGACATGTCTTCTTTACTATGAGTTAACCCCCCATGAGAAAGCCATGCAAAGAAGTCACGGTGGAAGGAATGGGTTGTTCCTTTACACATTGTACCTTTTTTGAGTCAGCTTGTATGCTATTTTTCTCATAATGTGTCCCAAGTACTCCATAGATGTATGCATGAAGGTGTATTTGCTCTCCTTAGCAAAGAGTTGATGCTCTCTCAATATGTCAAATGATCTTTTGGCATGTGTCAAGTGCTCCTTGGATGACTTGCTATAAATGAGGATGCCATTAAAGAAAACAAGCACAAATTTGAATAGAAAGGGTTGTAGGTTTTTGTTCATGAGGCTTTGAAATGTGGCAGGGGCATTAGTCAATCCAAAAGGCATCACTAGAAAATGATAAAGTCCATGATCAGTCCTAAAGGCCATTTTGGCCTCATCTCCCTCCCTCATACGAATTTGATGGTAGCCAGAGTGTAAGTCAATCTTAATGAAAAAGCATGCCCCTTTCAACTCATCCAGCAAATCTTCAATCCATGGGATGGGGTAGTGGTTCTTCACCATGATTTTGTTCAAGTCTCTATGGTCAATGCACATGCAAGAGGAGCCATCTTTCTTCTTGACTAATAACATGGAATGCATAGGGGGAAGAACTTGGTTCAATGAAACCCATCTCCAGCAACTCCTTGACTTGCTTTGCAACCTCTTCATGCTCACACTTGGAGAGTCTGTAAGGGGCCTTGTTTACTGGCTTGGTATGGGGCTCTAAATCAAGTGGGTGGTCCACTTGCCTCTTAGGAGGAAGGGCTGTAGGCATCTGAAATAGGTTACTGTATTCCTCAAGTAAGGCCTACAAGGCTGAATCATTAGATATTATAGAGGGCTGACCGGAATTGTCCTTATTCAATTGCAAAACAAAGATTTGTGAGCATTTCTAAAACTCCTTTTTGAGTTGCTTTGCTATAATGAGCCGAAAATTAGCTTGATCTTGAACTCCCTCTAGGTGGATGGGTTGTCCATGCATCATAAATGCCATGTAGAGCTGAGAGAAGTCCATAGCAATTGTCCCTAATTGTTTTAGCCAATCACATCCCAAGAAAACATCAATGGGGCCCATATCTAGGGCAATTAGAACAACCAAAGCCACATAATTTCCAGCCAAGCATAAGGGGTTTGCAGAACATACATGTGTGTCAATTTCTTCTTCTCCATTTTTTACTTGGACGTTCAAGGGATGGTGTAATTCCATAGGGGTGCATTTCAACTGATCAATGGCTGATTAATTGACAAAACTGTAGTGCTACCATTGTCCACAAGGATGAAGACATGATTTCCATGGATACTTCCTTGAATGCAAAGGGTGCTAGGGCTTCAGGAACTCATCCAAGCATCCAAGGAGATAGAGAAAAGGGAAGTGGTATGTGGGTGGGATGTCAGATCAAGTATCCATGATGGATCACTACCCGGGTCGAAGGGAAACCCATCTTCTAGGTCATAGAACTGCTTGTGATCAACATCCTCCACAGGCTCAGTCCTCATCATTGTGCCAATCTTCCATGATATACATGCTATGAATCTTGACCTTAGCTATCTTGTACGGGCACTTAGAGGCATGGTTAGTAGTGTAATTATCCCCATATTTAAAGCATAGGCCCTTTTCCTTCAGTTCCTTCACAACATCTAGAGAAATGAAGCGTTGGCTACTGGATCCATGGGAAGGTGATGTAGTGGACTGTTTATTTTTAGCATACTTATTCTTAGCATTAGAGAGAAATGCTATCCCAAAAGTGCCCATTTTTCTTTCAGCAATATGGAAAGCAGGGTAAGTGGGAACTTTGGGGTTGTTATTAGGCATAGGAGTGCCTCGAAAACCATCTCAGTATGGGGCTAATTGTGAAGGGATGTGGGGTTGTCCAAAACCTTCGTGAAAGTGTTTATTCTTACGATACTTTCTTGCATATCTCTCAGCTAGTTCAATTGCATCAAAGAGTGTGGTAGGTTTTTGGGCAATGACATCTACCGATAGGCTTGGTTTCAACCCATAGATATACTTGTGCAATTTAGCATCATTGCTAATGCTCTCCACATACATGGTCAAGTTCATGATCTGATTTGTGTACTCAGGTACAGTGAGGTTACGTTGGTCAAGAGTGTACCATCGTCTTGCCAACTGCTCTTTTTCCAAAGGACACACAAAGACTTAGACCATATGCATTTTAAAATATTCCCAGTCAATGAACTGATGATTCTCTTTTTCCAAAGGAGACACAAAGACTTAGACCATATGCATTTTAAAATCTTCCCAGTCAATGAACTGACGATTCTCTTGATTGATATAACACCACCATGTGTAGGCAAATCCTTCCAAGTGGAGAGAAGCAAAAAGTATTTTTTGATCATCAGTGTGAGGGTATATATTGAAGTAGGATTCAAACTTGGACGTCCATTCCTCCAAGTTAGATGGTGAGGGGCCCATTTTACTTCCTTATGATGATCTTGTCACGCAGATCATGAGGGCCATGCTGGCCATGAAACCCTTGCTGCCCACACATCCCATGGTGGCCATACATGCCTTGATGTCCATACATCCCATGTGGTGCATTTATCGCATGTTGTCCATTATAGCCAGACTGTCCATGATTTCCATATTAGCCATTGGTACCATATTGTTCGTGATGGGGCTGATTCATATAAGGTGCATGGGGGATCCTAGGGAGAGCATGAGAAGGGTCGGAGAGGGCCTCAGTGGGATGTTGGCTACATGGTTGATGGGGAAATTCAATAGGGACTCATCATGTGCATGATAGGGTTCACCAATGTCATAGATAGAAGGGGGGATTCCTTTTAGCACTAGGTATACTCTATGGACCATGCAATGGCTCCTAATGTAGAGGACGTCCAGATTCATGCCTAGAGTCATTGACCTTCTCTTGGGATGAAGCGGTAGCTAATTGAGCAATAAGAGTAGTGAGCTGCTCCAAGGTCTATTAAGTCCTCGATTTTGAGAGCGTCATGTGCTCAATGGCTTCATCAAGCTTAGACATCATTTGGCAGTGGCTTGGTGGCCATGTCATTATGCCCTTCCATGTGACAAAGCTCATGTAGACATAGGGTGCGATTGAGCAAGGTGTATGGGTCCATTTCAAGAATTTCCTCCTATACATCACCATGGTAATCTTGTGCCAAGCTCAGTTCCTCATTCATGGAGGTCCGGGAGTCTCTAATCTCCCTCTAGGGCTCCTCTTGGGCCTTGCTTCTACCTTTCTGGCCAGCCATTTGGATGTAGTCCACAGGACCTATTGTCAACAAATGGGCCGTAACTTTTTGTAGGAAACTCCAATTGATGAGAATTTTAGTTCAATTCAGAGGGGACAAAGTCCTCTTTAAGATGAGATGTTAACCTTTGTGATAGAAAATGATTAAAATTTTCTACAATGGAATTACTATGCCTGTCTTGGAGCTTCGATTGGAAGTTTTTTTAACTCAAACGGAGGGGAAAAATCCCTCTTCAAGGTGAGATTAGGGTTCACTCGTAAATTCAAAATAGAATTTTCTGTAATGGGATCTTTGTAACTGTCTTGCAAGACTGTGACAAAAAACATTGCATGTCTCTTATTGCAAAAGCCTTATATGGATGGAGCATAGTTTGAGAGGCCTGATTAACAACATGAATAATATCTTGAGTATACTAAGCATTATCCCAAGCATCATTGCATATCCATCTACTCTACCATCAATGCATAAGTGAATTCACCACTGAGAGCTGGATTTTAGGACCCGATTTGGACCCGTTCTTGATGCGTTGAAGCTCCTTTTGGATCCGCAAAGTGCCGGAGAGGCGTTAAAGAGCCAATTTTCATGAAAAATCAAACGGTGGTGGATGGTCGAGCTAGAGTTTCCCTAGATGCATTTCGACTTCAATCCAACACAAGTCTCGGTTCGTCAATCGGAGGTCGTTTGACCCTCTATTTAATCCCCGCAAGGTTCGGCATTATAAAGCAGTTACCGGATCAGGAAGCCGTAAAGTGCGTGGGAAAGGCCAGGTTGATGGAGTTCGATGCCATGAAGCCGCTTGTCCATTTGAATTGCAAATCGGAGTTCATTTAGGCCTTCAAAATTGAATAATCCACTTGTAAGATAGTGTGAACACAAAAATATGAACTGGTTATTTTAATGTTTTAAATCTTAGGCTTAAAAGCCTAAAAACTAATGCAAAAAATATCAAATAGAGGGAACTTGCATCAATGCACCTCCTCATTTTTGCTCAATGCCTCTCCGATTCAAACCCGTTTGGAGAAAGAGAGGGAGATTCTCAATCAGGGCAGGAAGAGGAACATGATGGCTGTAAGCTTGCCTATTTTAATGGAGGATTTAAAAATCTCATTTTTAGTCTTTCTCTCTCCTCCCTCTTTCTCACCTTAAGGGGCAGTTCATGCCCATGAAGAATAAGAGAACCAGTTGAAGGATGCTTGTCGTCCACCGGCATGGTACCGGATCACTCCCGGATCAATGGAGAGCTAGAGTCGGCTGTTTGGAGCTGGGCTAAGCCTTGAATGAGGGCTGATCTACAGTCTCTCATTAGATTTTAAAACCCGCAAAGAAGGAAAAAAAACCGATAATTCTATTTTACAAATGAAAATTGCTTGTTTTTTACATTTGATTGAGTCAATGTTGTTCTTATGGAGTAAAAATTAGTAAACATACTGTCTATTGTTTGTTCTATGCTTGCATGATGAAAAAATCAGAAAACATAAAGTCAAAATGCTGGAAATAATTTTAGAAACCCGTAAAATACAATTTTTATGAGGAAAATGGAGTTTTTGGTGTTTTCGGGTGGGATAAACCAATACACATGGGATAAAATGCTAATAAAATCTACATTTCTGTTGTTCTAAGAATCAAGAGCCACAGCTCTGAAAATATATCAAATTTTTATTGGAAAAAAAGAGAAAAATGGAAAAAAATAAGAGGAAAAATAGGAATATGCCTTAGAAAAAGACAAAAAAATATAATAAGTGATTGTGCATGTATGGTAGGGCAAAGCATATGGTTTTGGCCTCAGTTTGCCCAATTTTTTTGTCATAGTGTATGATTTATTTCTTTTTATACACTAAACCATGACAAAATAATCTCTATACACCTATGCAACGAAGCAAAACTTAAATGGTGAGGGGGAGTAGGATTTTGTGCAACAGTTTGAGAGCTGAAATAATACAAATTCTGATTGATTTTTTCTATGCATAGCACTTAGGAAACAGCCTATTTGGAAATGAGGAATCTAGTAGCATAAGGTTCGCCTTGGTGCTAGATTCTTGCAATGAAGCATATACGTATTAGTTGGAATTCATGGAAAGATTGTTTGCGTACTAGCACATAGGCTGATTTCGAAACATAACTGTTTGTGCACTATGAGACATCCACTATTGCATTAATCATACATGTGGTATCAAATCATGGAAATGCATAGCAATTTTCTGAATTATAGTTGACCCACATTTGAGAAAGTAAAATTTTCCTTGCCGTAGGTTAGTCGTTCATTTCTTGGGGGAGATTATTAGTGAGGAAACATGGTATCTCCTGGATCTCGCTAACAAAGAGAGGAGTCTTGTGCGAATGTATTTATATGTAAAACCAGTGCATCAAGGGGCCAATCCCCAAGATGTAGGAGATCTGTAGTGGGGTCACGGCAATCAACTAGTGGGATGCCTCCTATGTCTGTGATACGTGGCACTTATTGCCAATATGTTTGGGATACCCCTTTGAGGGGTTTTGGGAAAGTTGCCATTAAACTTTTATCTAGCTACAAACTCAATATTAGAAGTATCTAGTGTGCATTTAGTTATTAGAGGCACTCTAGGACTGCGAGACCAAGTGGTGGTGGAGGTGTCTATTGTATGAGGTTCGGCTAGTGCCATAGCGAGTGCCGGCCCATTGTTGGTCCCATCAATGGTGTGTCTACCGCCACCAGGAGCCACTCAAAGTGGTGGTTTCTGAATCTAGGGTCTTTTGGGATCTACTTGTTATTTGATGTCCTTTGAAGAGATCCATCAAGTCAAACTCCAAAAACAGGAGAGAGCTGAGAGGGCTAGACGGAGGGCTGAAATCAATAGGCATTATTCTCCTAAAAGGAGTAGTCCTAAACCTATTCAATGGTGGGATCTTATCACCCTTAGCTTGAATCAAAGTCTGTTAGGAGGTGGAAGTTCTTGTACTTTCCCCCTCCCAATTAATCTGCCCACTTCGAGTGGTGTGACAGCTTTGCATGTCCCGATCCCATTAGCAAATCCGATCATTGCCATGGCGCAACCATCGCAATCTCTGTGGGAACAGTGGATCTACCAGCCTTAGGTTTCCCCTACCCATTTTTAATGGGTTAGTGGAAGAGGATGCGGAGCTTCATATAAGGAAGTTCCAAAAGATGATGTTTAACTGTCACATCCAAGAGGAAGGGCATCTAATGATATTCTTCAATATGACCCTGAAGGGAAACAACTATATGGTATCATGGCCTTGAGGTCAGAACCATAAACACCGTGGACTTATTTTATGAAGCCTTCCGAAGGGAGTTCCCCCCCTCAGAGGGGTGGCCAATATGGGATGTGCATGTTGAATTTGACATGCCAAGAACCACATGAAGATATATGAGCATATGCCAAGAAGATAAAAGAGGTTTTTCGTAAATTGGACGCCTCTATCCCTATCCCACCTTCTGCCCAGTTACAATACTTCTTGCATAGTCTTGATTTTAACATCCAGGTGTAGCTGAGTAGTGTCACCTTGGCGGATATGGACATTTCCATTAGACGAGTACAAGAAATAGAATCCCACCTGCAAACGGCCTATGCTTCTCGAATCAATTCCAACATGGATCTAGCATTGGGAAATAATTTGCAATTGATCAATGGCAGTGGAAGCCAAGGGACAGGGATGGCCAACCCTAACGAGAGAGAGAACACGGTGCCAAATGTACCTTTATTGCTAGCTCCGCCTAGTGTGATTATGCTGATGGCTGCAAATGTGGGAGGCCAAGCAGTGAACCCTAATATCATTCCTATGGGCCAGTAAACAATGCAACCAATTCCTAATCAAATTATTAGATCATCAGGGCTATGAGTCGAGTTCATCAAATGTCCTTAGCAAAGTCAAGGACATGATGAAGCACTACACGGATATGATCTCTAAACAATATCGGCAAATAGCCATTGATGTTAATTTCTTAAAGAAACAACAGAATCTGATAGGGAGTCGACGCCCCGAAGAGGGTACACCCTCTAGATTTAGCTGCAAATGGTGTGGTGGTCTATGCAGGATAGGAAAAAGAAATACGTGTCCGATGTATTTCATGTCCCGAATATCACCAAGAATCTAGTTTCTGTTGGTCAAATGGTTGAGTAGGGCTTGGATATCAGATTTAATCCTCATGGATGCTTTGTTGAGGATATGAAAAATAAAGGTCGCTTGATAGCAAAAGGAAATAAGAAGGGCAGAATGTTTATGTTGGATGCAGACATGCCTGAATTGAGTGCAGCAATGTTTGCACATGGGACCGGTGTAGTTGCAGATATTGATATCTCGCATAAACACATTGGTCATGTTAATGTACAACGACTTAAATCAATGCAGGCCCAAAATATTGTTGCAAGATTGCCTAAATTCAAGGTTGCAGAAATGCGTAAGGTATGTGAAGCATGTCAATTTGGAAAATAGGCAAGGAAACCATTTCCTAGACATGTTCAAGAGACTAAGAAGCCATTGGAACCCGAGGTTGCATAGGAGAAGGAAAAGGAACACAAGGAGGAGACTGCTGAGGATGTGACACAGGATCAGGCATAGGAATACCGCCTTGGGAAGGTGCTAGTTGAATTATTTTCTATAAAAAAACCCCATAAGAAACAATATTGAGTTGACCCTTATTTAGACATTCAAAGTGCTGATCCATTTTAGCCAACATAAATGTTGTCTAGTTGAACTTAACTCCTGAGCAAGCACTTGGATGTATGCTTGCTAGACATAAATCAATCCTGGAGAAATTGGCATAATTGCTTTCATAGGGGAGAGGAAATATGTGCCACTACTGATACCCCTGAATTGGTGATAACTTTATTCGCTACCAAAGGAGTAGAGGTCTCCTTTTGCAATGGGACAAGAATCTCTACAATGAATAATAAATGATTACCACTAGGCACAAGGGAAGGTGCAAAGGGCAAGAACAAGGTCTCACTAATAGTGGTAGGGGATATACAAAAATGACGGACATAAACCAAGCCCGAAATATTCTTGTAAGTTTTCAAGAAGAGTAACAAAGTTTCACATCCACTAGAGGGAACTTCATGTTGAGATATCGAGCTCCACTCGTGATACGCCAGGGTGACCATTGTGTATTTATGTCATCGACTTGTCAGTTGCAGACGCGATTGATACACCGCCCATGAATAATAGCTACATGATAGCTATCCTTATCTACTCTAGTTCGTGGCTCAGTTAGTATGCCACCTTAGTTAGTTGAGTTTGGTTTGAGACCCATATATAGGGTTCTTCTATTTCTTTGTACTTGAGTTCTTTTGGCTTACACAACTAAGAAGAGGAAAACTGTTTTCAGCCTCCACCCTTGTGTGTATTCCCCCATTGTGCAAGCAAGAAAGCTTCAAGTGAGACTCCTTCCTTCTCTCCCACAATCTTGACATGGTATCAGAGCCTTGTTCGTGGTAAGGAGCTCAAGAAAGCAAGCCAAGCTCGCGGTGTTCTGGTAAGAGGAGCAGTGTTGCTTTCATTTTCTGTTTTGGGAGCAGATCTCTGCAGGTAGCACAGCCGGAAAGTGCAGGAGTGCATTGTCTCAGGTTGAGATGCCCTTTGTGGTGAAGCAAGAGGGCAGTATATGTTGCGGGAATGGGCTTTAGCCCTAGGTGACCTTGTTTCTTTGATTTGAGGCCATTTCGGGGCCTGTTTTGGAGGCGGAAGTTTTCTGTACGCACTCAGGAAAAGGCCCAGTTTTATGCTGTGCGACCACTGTTCTGCAAGTCGGTAAAAAGTTACTGTAGAAATTGCATTGTATGCCTGTGCGCAGAGACATTGGGAGTTACAGAATCATCCTTGTTGCCTGTTGATGCAAAATCGTCACTAGGAAGTGACTGTGTGGTCAAATACCACTTTTGTCAGTTTTGTAAATTTGCCCTTGTGAGGCTGAAGCTATGTTCTTTGCAGTGACAGAATTTTTGCAGTGTTCTGTAATGGCGTCTGATTCTCTCTCACAAATTGTCACTGAAAAGCTTGACAATAACAACTTTCAAGCATGGAAGTTTAGAATGACGAATTTCCTTATGGGAAAACGATATTGGGAATTTGTTGCAGGAAATGAAGAAGAACCAGTTCTTCCTGATGTTCCCAATCAACAGCAAATGCAAGCATTTAAAGCATGGCATGAGAGAGCCAGGAAAGTTATGTATTGACTATCTATCAGCATTTCAGACTCTATGATTGTGCATATTCAGGATGCAAGTACGCCAAAGGAGGCATGGGATACTTTGTCAAAAATGTATAGCACAAATACGCAAGCCAGGAAAATGCAGCTCAAGCAAGAGTTGCATAATGTGCAAAGAGAAAGTATGAGCATCAACGACTACCACATGAAGGTGAAGAAGATTGCAGATGCACTTGCTTCCATTGGGTCGCCAGTGGAAGATGATGATTTAGTTTCCGTGACCTTGAATGGTCTAGGAAAGGATTATGCACAGTTCCGAACATCCATTTCCGTCCGTGAAAGATTTCCTGATTTTGAGGAGTTGATTGCTCTTCTAATTTCTGAGGAGCAGAGAAATGGTGGTGCATCTTCTTCAGGAGGAACTTCAAAAGAAGCTGTCTTCTACTCAAATGCTGGAAGAGGTAGAGGCAGAGGTAGACGAGGCTGATTTGGAGGCCGTGGCAGAAATCAGAATATGCAGCAAACTCAAGAAAACCAGTCCTATGGAGGAGGATGTGGTAACTCTAGAGGCAGGGGGAGCCAAAGAGGTCGTGGTGGATGGCAAAGAGGCCAAAATGCAAACAGTAATGTTGAATGCTACTACTATGGTAAAATGGGTCATATGACTAAAGACTACTATAAAATGCAGAATGACATCATGAATGGAAAACTGCAACAAGGGAATTATGCATCTTCTAGTAGACAGGGTGATGACAGAAATGAGCACTTGTTTATGGTGCAGCACATGAACAATTCTGTGACAAGTGCAGAAGAAAGCAATGATGTATGGTATGTTGACTCAGGTGCATCAAACCACATGGCAGGTCATGCAGAATGGATGGAGGATGCAAGAAAAATGGAAAAACCAAGATTTGTGGAGACTGGTGATGATACTGCACATCCTATTGTGCAGATTGGAAAAATTCCCTTGTCTATGCAGGATAGGAAAAAGAAATACCTGTCAGATGTATTTCATGTCCCGAATATTACCAAGAATCTAGTTTCTGTTGGTCAAATGGTTGAGCGGGGCTTGCAGGTCAGATTTAATCCTCATGGATGCTTTGTTGAGGATATGAAAAATAAAGGTCGCTTGATAGCAAAAGGAAAGAAGAAGGGCAGAATGTTTACATTAGATGCAGACATGTCTGAATTGAGTGCAGGAATGTTTGCACATGGGACCGGTGTAGTTGCAGATATTGATATCTGGCATAAACGCATTGGTCATGTTAATGTACAACGACTTAAATCAATGCAGGCCCAAAATATTGTTGCAGGTTTGCCAAAATTCAAGGTTGTAGAAATGCATAAGGTATGTGAAGCCTGTCACTTTGGAAAACAGGCAAGGAAACCATTTCCTAGACATGTTCAAGAGAGTAAGAAGCCATTGGAATTAATCCACTCTGATGTGTGGACAACTAAAGCTGCATCTCTTGGAGGCTGTCATTATTTTGTCAGTTTTATTGATGACTATAGCAGAAAAGTTTGGGTGTATTTTATGAAAAAGAAAAGTGAAGTTTTTGGGCATTTCAAAACTCTTAAAGCGATGGTTGAAAAAGAAACAGGCCTGCAGATAAAATGCCTAAGGTCAGATGGTGGTGTGCAGATCGGTCGCAGATAGCTCACGTAGTGAATCCCAGAAGGTCCCCAAGAACAATGAACTCTACCTTTTTGCACAAAAAACAATGTAAAAGCATGCACGACAAGAGACAAGAGACAAATTGGGTTCAATCTCCCCCATGCCTTGTGTGAGCGCTTCACAAAGCATGTATTTAATGTATATTTCCAATCTTTATGCTCAATAATAGCCCAATTACAAAAATATGACAAGCTTTTAGCTTTTGAGTTTGCCTTCTACAAAAATAGGAAAATAAAGCTAATGGACGGTGCCCATAGAGTCTGGCACGCCCAATCTCAATGTCCAAATAGAAATAACATATCCGGGCGCATAAGCGCATACAAAATAATAATCAATGTCTCAATAGACATAACAAAATATAGGCGTGGCGCCTATCAAAATATAGTCCAAAGGTCGAATACTTGCTAAACTCCAATGCTTTCCTCCGCCACTGCTGCTATCTCTACACATCAACTGAAGCATTCACAATTGTTAGTAAAATAATACAATGTAACCGACAAAAGTGAATACCTAGCAGTCTTCAGCTACATAAATAAATCAACTGGTTAGAAATAAATCCTAATCTTAATTTATTACGAGTGCGCACTCTAAACTCATAAACGTTTATTAATTTAATATGCATTTTGCGGAATCACCCGGTATGGAATCACCCATGTACACACTAAATTAATGAAACGCCCGAAAAGGATAGGCGTCCCCATCAACTTCTCGCACAAAGAATCCTCTTTGTGTATGAGCCTCGGTCATCTAAGTTTACGGAATCCACCGTAAAACCTCACGGAATCCACCGTGGCACGGAATCCATCGTGGAATATGCCTCCTGGCATCATAACCCCGGGGTGGGATAGCAATTGACCTCAATTGCTATTAGCTCAATGTGGAGCTAACAGAGTGGGGAAAGCATTTAAGTCTCTAGCGTGCATCCATTGTGCTTCCTCTACAGGATGGTTCTTAAATTTTACTAGATATCTAGAATACCTTCGGCCAGTTCTAGTGGTCATGTAGTCAGTGTCTATGATGGCTTCTGGTTCAAGTATTTCAGTTTCTTCTTCTAGTAAAGGTGGGTTTTCATAAACAGGGTGGATAGGTAATTGGCCTCTAAATGGTCTCAATAAACTAATGTGAAATGTATTATGAATTTTCCAATGAGATGGCAATTCTAACTTGAAGGCATTGTCATTAATCTTATGAATGATTCTAAATGGTCCATAAAATCTAGGAGCTAATTTGACAACTGGATGTCTATCCACACTTTGCAATCTACGCTTTTCTATTCTAAGCCAAACATAATCATCAACTTTGAAATTCATGGCTTGTCTTTTCTTGTTGGCTTGTTTGGTATATGATTGTTGGGCTTTAGCAATCATATCCTTAACCTCATCAAAAATACTATTATGCATAGTAGCAATATCATCAGCACTCTGAATTCTATTAGACAAAGATGCAACAGGTGTAGATAATCTATATCCATAAATGACTTCAAAAGGTGCTTTCTTTGTAGATGTGTGTGGTGTATTGTTATACGCAAACTGTAATAAATGTAAATGAGTATCCCATGTCTGAGGTTTAGAGATAGTATATGCATGTAAAAGATCTAAAATGGTGCTATTTGTGGCTTCTGTTTGTCCATTTGTTTCTGAATGAAATGCAGATGAGAAATCAATCTTTGTGCCTAGATTTGCAAACAGTGTAATCCAAAAATTGTTACAAAATCTAGAATCACGATCTGAAATAATCACTTTTGGCAATCCATGGTTAGTAAAAATAGTTTTCAAAAATAACTGTGCTGCTTGTGATGCTGTTAAAGTTTTCTTACATGCAATGAAATATGCTTGCTTACTAAATCTATCTACAATTGTCCAAATCATGTCATGGTTAGATTTAGTATTTGGTAAACCAGTAATGAAATCCATAGAAATATGTTCCCAAGGTTTAGATGGAATAGACAAAGGCATTAATAATCCATACTGTTTACCATGATGTCTCTTTATTCTTTGACAAATCAAACATTCAGAAACGAAATTAGATACATCTGCATCCATATGTGGCCAATAAAAATCTTCAGTTAACATGCGTAATGTAGATATGATACCTCTATGACCTTGATATGGGGGACAATGAATTTCATTCAAAACAAAAGATCGGAATGGAATAGTAACACACAGTCTCTTTTCAAAAAAACATAAATCCATCATTATATGATAATGAATCAACAAGAATGAAATTATTTTGAACTAATTTTTGCCAATCAGAATGAAAAGTAATATCCTGGTGATATATGTCTTTCATAGCAATCAAAGAATCAAAAGATATGATAGAAATATTATGAATTGCAGGTCTTCTGCTCAATGCATCAGCAACTACATTTTCTTTTCCAGGTTGGTATTGAATGATAGGATGGAAACTTTGAATGAAGGAAGCCCATTTGATATGACGGTCAGAAATTTGGGGTTGGCTAAGTAGATGTCTAATGCTTTGCTGGTCAGTCTTTATCATGAATTCTGAACCCATT
This sequence comes from Lygodium microphyllum, assembly GCF_053477565.2. Classification (NCBI taxonomy): domain Eukaryota; kingdom Viridiplantae; phylum Streptophyta; class Polypodiopsida; order Schizaeales; family Lygodiaceae; genus Lygodium; species Lygodium microphyllum. Next base: position 26,594,050 of record NC_141135.1, read on the forward strand.
AAATAATGCTTCCATTGTTTTAATGCTTGTACCACTGCTAATAGTTCCTTGTCATAAGTGGAATATTTGAGCTCAGAGGGTTTCAGTTTAGAACTAGAATATGCTATTGGATGGTTGTCTTGCATTAATACGGCTCCTATTCCTGATCCGCTAGCATTGGTCACAACTAGAAAGAATGGTCAGTTAAAGTCAGGCAATTGTAGAACAGGGGCATTGGTTAATACACGTTTTAGTAAATCAAAGGATTTCTGCTGAGTTTCAGTCCATTGATAAACAATTCCTTTCTTAAGAAGTTTGGTCAATGGTAAAGCAAGTAATGAGAAATTACGTACAAACTTCCTATAGAAACTAGCAAGACCAAGGAATGAGCGTAGTTCATGTACATTTTTAGGAATAGGCCAATGCAATATTGCATCAATTTTCTTAGGATCAACTTTAATTCCTTCTTTTGATACAATATGACCTAAATATTCTATTTCTGTCTTAAAGAATTCACTCTTATCAGGATTTGCAAACAATTGATTTTCTTTTAGTAATTGAAAAACTAATGATAAATGCTTATAATGCTCTTTTTCACTTTGACTGAACACTAAAATATCATCAAAGAAAACAATTACACAATATTGATATTTTAAAAAGATACGGTTCATCATTCTACTGAAAGTAGCAGGTGCATTAGTTAATCCGAATGGCATGACTAAGAATTCGTAATGGCCAAACTGTGTCCTGAATGCAGTCTTAAATATATCGGATCTATCTAGCCTCACCTGATGATATCTAGACTTAAGGTCAATTTTACTAAATATAGAAGATCCTTGCAGTTTGTCCATAAGGTCATCAACTCTAGGTATAGGATACCTATTCTTTACAATGATCTTATTTAATGCTCGGTAGTCAATACACATACGATAGGTATTATTCTTTTTCTTGACTAAGAGTACAGGTGCACCGAATGGGAAACTGCTAGGTCGAATTAAGCCTCTATTTAGTAATTCTTCAATTTGACTCTGGATTTCTTTTTGCTCTATTTGATTGTGCCTATATGGTGCTTTGCAAGGTGGTTGTGTGCCAGGTATTAGATCAATCTTATGGTCTTCTGGACATGATGGTGGTAAACCTGGTGGTAGGTCTTCTCCAAAACAGTCCTTAAAATATGCAAGAAATTCCTTATGCCTAGGGTGTATATGATTTTCCTTTGCATGCAATTCATTCACCCAAATGAGATATGATTTAGTATTCTTGCATAGTGCACGTTTTGCTTGAGTATGCGAAAGCAGTGGAAAAATATGAGATGCATGCATACCATATAATGTAATAGATTTTCCTTGAAAATTAATATTCATTGTGTGCGTGGAATAATCTATATTTGGATTATGCTGGTGTCTCCATGGCATTCCTAAAATAATGTCGCTTGACTGTAATGGAACAACTAAGAAATTTCTTCTTTCAATATATGAACCAATTTGAATTTCTAAATCTTGTACTTCTTGTGTACCATTGTACCTAGTGCCTAAAAATGCAGCTTTTATGCGATAATGCGTAGGTACTATATGCAATTTCAATTCCTTTACCAATTTTGCTGAAATAAAGTCATGAGTACTACCGTCATCATGTAATATAGTTCTTTCTTTTCCATGCACCATACATTTCATAGTCAACAATGAATGTGGAGTAGGCATACCTGGTAAAGTGTCGGAAGTAGTAGTAGGATCATCCTCATCTTCAGTGAAATCCGGCATATCCTCATGCTCGTCTTCATCCATGGCTCCAAGGTAGTTGATATGTGCTGGTGGCTTCTTTGAATGACAATTTGCTGCGAGATGCCCTGGCTGGTGACACTTGTAGCATACTATTGGTTTGGCTTTGGTTACATTATTTGCAATGGCTGGGAGTCTGGGTACATTTGGATTTGCTTGTGGAATAGGCTTTGGGTTTGGATTAGCAGTGGATGGTAATGCAGGTGGTGTAGGCCAATTCTTGCGGAAAGATGGTGATGAGAAACGACCTGGATTAAACCTTCTGAAATTGGAATTGAATTGTTTAGATCCATAATTACCATTAGCTTGGAATTGCTGTGGTCGTCGATCTCTTCCGCGTAACTGATCTTCAGTGTCGTGAGCTAAGGAGATGGCGTCTTCAAGGGTAGCAGGCTTGAACATGTTCACTTTAGTGTAGTAATGTCCAAGAAGTCCAAACATATACTTCCGCTTATATGTCGTCTCTGGTACGTCTTCAAGCATGCGTAGCTGTAAGAGTGCATTCCAAAAACGCTCTGTATATTGTGGAATAGGCTCACAATCTCGCTATTGAAGTAAATCCCATTGCTTGATAGCCTTCTCATGAAATTGCGATGGAAGGAAATTCTGCATGAACTTCTTGAAATCTTCCCAAGTAGCAGGACATTCTATGCTCTTGCGGACTACAGTCCACCAAAGTGATGCTCTGTCTATCAGATGATTAGTAACACACTTGATTTTATCTTTTTCAGGATAAGTTTCCTCATGGAAATAGTCATCAAACTGGCTAATGAATGATAAAACAATCTTTTCTTCTCTTATGCCATTGAAAGTGCGAAACTTGAAACTTCGTTTACTTATCTTGGATTCCTTGCGAATGGTTTGTGCTTCAAGAGTGGCGTTGATGGTACATCGAATCAAATCTTCAGCTTGAGGTTCTTCTTTGTCGGTGGACGCTCTTTGAAGTTTTGTCAATTGCGCTTGCAATGCTTGCCTAGCCCTTCGCTCTTCTTCCAATTATAGCATGATTAGATCCAGCTTTTGTTCCATGGTAGGCTCAGGTAAGTCGTCTTCAGCCATAGGATCATCCATATGTGGGGTAGTCATCCTCTAAAACTCAACAAACCTTTCTCTCTCAAAATCAGGTTAGCAGGATGAGCGTAGCTCAAATTTGGGGTTACAAGGCTATGTATTTGTGGGTATTTCTTCTTCAATTTTCAGAAAATCTGCAATATTTCTGTATCCGTTTGCTGAAAGTACTTCAACGAACTTGTAGATAGGTAGAACAAGTTGCTGCGAACAACTTTCCAGTTCAGAGTTTTTGGATACGAACAAGTCTTCTAGTAGTTTTAAGCACTAGTCGGTTCTGATTTAGTCTGACTTGCAGAGTTGCAGACTTAGCAGACTTGCAGAGTTGTTGACTTGCTGAACTTAGGCCGACTTGCAGAACTTGCAGAACTTGATTTCAATTGACTTGCTGAACTTGACTTTGACAGCGCAGGACCTGGAGTTTGTGGACTTCCTTGTCCTATGTGATTTGCAGAACTTGGCTTAACTTGACTTGGGTAATTAAGCTTAATAGCTTAATAGATGAATAGGCGGCGTGAATTTTCGTGGGGGGGGCGTTTTTTGCACCGTGATTTTCGGGATGATGCCGTCTGCCCACGATTTGATTATTGAAGCCTTCCTAAGCTTAAGATTAAGCTTTGATATAGTAATTAACTTGAATTTGAGAAGAGCTTATCTCTATTTTCAACGACTTGATGAAGGGGATAAATACGTGGTCCTCCGCCTGCAGAGCCTGGTCCTTCGCGATCTGACAGTGGAAACAGGGGTTCTTGATCGCCAGAAGTCTGCATGTATCGACGGTTCGCGACGAGATTGACTGTAGAGCCCGTTTGTTCCTGGAGCTCCGCCTTCGCCCGAGATTGGTAGCGATTGGAAGCTCTTGATCTCTGCTCCACTCTGATACCACTGGGGCGCAGATCGGTCGCAGATAGCTCACGTAGTGAATCCTTGAAGGTCCCCAAGAACAATGAACTCTACCTTTTTGCACAAAAAACAATGTAAAAGCATGCACGACAAGAGACAAGAGACAAATTGGGTTCAATCTCCCCCATGCCTTGTGTGCGCGCTTCACAAAGCATGTATTTAATGTATATTTCCAATCTTTATGCTCAATAATAGCCCAATTACAAAAATATGACAAGCTTTTAGCTTTTGAGTTTGCTTTCTACAAAAATAGGAAAATAAAGCTAATGGACGGTGCCCATAGAGTCTGGCACGCCCAATCTCAATGTCCAAATAGAAATAACATATCCGGGTGCATAAGCGCATACAAAATAATAATCAATGTCTCAATAGACATAACAAAATATAGGCGTGGCGCCTATCAAAATATAGTCCAAAGGTCGAATACTCACTAAACTCCAATGCTTTCCTCCGCCACTGCTGCTATCTCTACACATCAACTGAAGCATTCACAATCGTTAGTAAAATAATACAATTAAACCGACAAAAGTGAATACCTAGCAGTCTTCAGCTACATAAATAAATCAACTGGTTAGAAATAAATCCTAACCTTAATTTATTACGAGTGCACACTCTAAACTCATAAACGTTTATTAATTTAATATGCATTTTGCGGAATCACCCGCTATGGAATCACCCATGTACACACTAAATTAATGAAACGCCCGAAAAGGACAGGCGTCCCCATCAACTTCTCGCATAAAGAATCCTCTTTGTGTATGAGCCCCGATCATCTAAGTTTACGGAATCCATCGTAAAACCTCACGGAATCCACCGTGGCACGGAATCCACCGTGGAATATGCCTCCTGGCATCAGATGGAGGGGGAGAGTACCTCTCAAATGAGTTTGCAAGGTTCCTACAGGAGCATGGTATAAAGCAGCAATATTCATGCAGTCATATCCCACAACAAAATGGAATTGCAGAAAGGAAAAATAGGCATATTGGAGAGGTATCTCGTGCTATGCTCAATGAAAAAGACTTGCCAGATTTTTATTGGGCTGAAGCAGTTGCTACAGTAGTCTACATAATGAACAGGACTCCCACTGCAGCAATACATGGAATGACTCCAGAGGAGAGGTATACTGGTAGGAAACTAGATATTTCTCATTTGAAACTTTTTGGTTGCATTGCCTATGTACATGTGCCAGATGTGTTGAGATCCAAGTTGGATCCAAAAGCTAAGAAGTGCATCTTTATTGGTTACTCTCTGCAGCAAAAAGGGTATAGATGCTATAACCCTTCTACTCGTAAGTTTACAATGAGCAGAGATGTTGTTTTTGATGAGATGAGTAGCTGGTATAAACCAGTAAATGTGATTGATGATGTAGATGCACAAAATGGTAATGCTGCACAGAATTCATAGCAGCAGTCACAAAATATTAGTGGACTTGGAGCGTCCTCTAGCAGTGGTTCACATTCTTCGCCATGGATAGGCAGATTGAGATCAGGAGAATCTTCTCAAAGTAATGCAGATAGTGGTATACAGGTATCACGAAAAGGAAAAGAGAAGGTTGATCAGCCCATGTTTGATGTGAATGCAGGTCACTCTTATGTGGATGGTGAATCTAGTGGCTCAGAACAGAGCATTGATGATGAGTTGGGTATTCCTTCTATTGTTACACCTGGAGTAAGGAAGACCAGGGATGTTTTGAGAGCACCTGGGAGTGAACCTACTTTGCGCAGGTCTACGAGAGCTAGGTATCCTATGGATAGGCTGAAATATGATGGATTTACAACCATTCACTATGCATATATGGTCAAAGTGATACAAGGAACCAGAACCCACTTCTTTTGAGCAAGCCATGGGAAAAGAAAAATGGGAGAAAGCCATGGATGAAGAAATGGATGCCTTGGAAGAAAATGCTACATGGGAATTGGTACCTTTGCCTAAAGGTAAGAATGCAATTGGCTGTAAGTGGGTTTATAAGGTGAAGCACAATGCAGATAGTTCTGTGAACAGATACAAGGCAAGATTAGTAGTCAAGGGGTATGCACAAACATATGGCATTGACTATGAAGAAACATTCAGTCCAGTTGCAAGGATGGCAACCGTAAGAGCAGTCATTGCTATGGCTGCATCAAAGGGATGGTCTTTACATCAGATGGATGTAAAGAATGCCTTCTTGCATGGTGATTTGCAAGAAGAGGTCTATATGGAGCAGCCACCAGGTTATGTGCATGCTGTTCATCCTGAGTTTGTTTGCAGGTTGAAGAAAGCCTTGTATGGCTTGAAGCAAGCACCTAGAGCATGGTCTGACAAGATAGGACAGTATCTTGTCACTATTGGCTTTCAAATTTCCAAGGCAGATTTCTCACTTTACGTGAGAAAAACAGAGAAAGGTATTATGCTACTTGTCATTTATGTTGATGATTTGATTATGACAGGTGACAGTGATGAAGATATCCTTCATGTGAAAATGCTATTGAAGCAGAAGTTTGAGATGAAGGATTTGGGAGAGCTGCGTTATTTCTTGGGCATTGAGGTGATTAGAACACCAAGTGGGATACAGCTCTTGCAGAGGCAGTATGGATTGGACATACTGTCCAAATATGGGATGACAGGCTGTAAGCATATTTCAGTTCCTTTGGAGCAGAATGTGAAGCTGAGCACAGATGCAGGTGAGCTTCTAGAAGACCCTACTATGTACAGACGCATAGTAGGAAGTTTGATTTATATGACTATTACTAGGCCAGATTTGAGCTATGCTGTTGGATTGGTAAGTCAATTTATGCAGGCTCCAAGGAAACCACTTTTGGATGCGGCTAGACGCATACTCAGGTATGTGAAGTCCACATTGCAGTATGGACTATTTTATGAGACTGGGGTTCATATACAGTTGCATGGATACACTAATGCTGATTGGGCTGGTAGTATCTATGATAGACGATCTACCAGTGGATATGTGTTCTCTTTTGGGAGTGTTGCAGTCACTTGGAGCAGCAAGAAATAGCCTACAGTTGCCTTGTCAAGCACAGAGGCTGAGTACAGGGGTGCAGCAATGGCTGCATGTGAGGTAGCTTGGTTGCATAAGCTACTTTATGATATGCATCAGTCTACAGATGGGCCAGTTGTCATTTATTGTGACAACATGAGTAGTATACACTTGGCAAATAACCCAGTCTATCATGGTAGAACAAAGCACATTGAGGTGCATTATCACTATGTGCGAGAGAGGGTTTTACTAGGTCTTATTGATCTAGTTTATGTCAGCACAGAGGATCAGGTAGTTGACATATTCACGAAGGCATTGGGCGCAGAGAAGCTGCACAAGTTTAGAGACCTGCTTGGTGTGCAGGAATTGGGATTGAGGGGGAGTGTTGAGATATCGAGCTCCACTCGTGATACGCCAGGGTGACCGTTGTGGATTTATGTCACCGACTTGTCAGTTGCAGACGCGGTTGGTACACCGCCCATGAATAATAGCTACATAATAGCTATCCTTATCTACTCTAGTTCGTGGCTCAGTTAGTATGCCACCTTAGTTAGTTGAGTTTGGTTTGAGACCCATATATAGGGTTCTTCTATTTCTTTGTACTTGAGTTCTTTTGGCTTACACAACTAAGAAGATGAAAAATGTTTTCAGCCTCCACCCTTGTGTGTATTTCCCCATTGTGCAAGCAAGAAAGCTTCAAGTGAGACTCCTTCCTTCTCTCCCACAATCTTGACACTTCATGGCCAAAAAAAGATGAAGACTAGCTTATGAATACAATTAGCATCCAACAAGAGAGAATAATCATGAATCGAGAGGGGAAGATGTTGAATCATAAGCGTAGGAGGTTCAAAAGGTGCCATTCAAACTATTCAAGCAAAAACACACAAAACTAGGAAAACAAAGTAGGGAATTCCTACAAAACACCAATATATAGACCACAACTGAGATAAAAAAGATTTTAAAAAAGAACAAGACCAACAAGACTAAACCAAACAATCCCAAGCAAACCAACCTATAGAAAAAAATCGACATGACCTATGCACACATGTGACCAATAGCTTCATGATATGCATACAAACAGGTACCATGATCCCCTATAATCAAGCAATCCAAATAAAATATAATCAAGTCACACCATATCCCTAACTCAAATGTAAGCAAAGAGATCATAACAGACTCATGACAAAACCATTGATACAGAGGGGATTGACAAAACTACCATTTGATTGATAAATCCCACACCTATAAGCGTATGTCATCATCCTAAGGTGCAGTGATATAGATGGGTGAGAACTACATGAATTTCTTTTAACATATAATATTAGCAACAGTTCATTATTCAATTATTCCCTTAATGCACAATGAGTTGTAGTTCGCAACCCAAAATCCACATAGACTGGACTGGACTAGACAATGGTTTTGATAAATGCACTTCCTTTTTACAAATTAGATGATGTTTCGTGCAAAGCGCATGCATGCATCACAATGGGGGACTCATTTTTATTTACAATTTAAATGTGTCTGCAGCATGTGTGCATGTACATTGTGAACATCAGGGGTTAATTGTAATTTACAAAATTGTGTGGGTGATTATACTAGGTGCTCATGCAATGGCATGGATTCCTTTTACAAATTAATGGTTGGTTGATTTTAATTTAAAATTTAAGAGGTGCATTCTATTAATCTAGTGTGTGCAACGGTCAGACGAATGAATTTTATTTACAAATTAAATGTGTGTTATGGTGCACGTGAAGGAGGGAAAAGAAAATGAACCAAGTAGTGTGTATGTGGCACCCTCAAGGTCTAATGGTACGATGGAAAATGAAGCAATGCAAGTTCCACATCCAAAAAAACTGCAAATAGGAGGGCAACAGGTTGACTACTAGCAGAGAGTCAACCTCTTGGACAATGATAAACTTTTAAAAAATGATGACTAATACCCATGCATATAGAAAAACAATAGAAGTGTCTAGTTTTGTTTGTTAGTTGTGGTCTTTTTTTCGGTTATTTTCTTCTTAAGTGTGCTTATGTTTTCTCTTCTTTTGGTGATTTTTTTTAGCATGTGGATATACTTTTGTTTTATTTTTTTGGATTGTAAATGAAAATGGTATGCGAGTTGAGTTGTGTTTCATTTTTGTATTTTTAAATTTAAATTTGGGTGTTATGTTTGTGTTGGTGTTTGTTTTTTCAATGATGACATCGTGTTAGTATAAAGAAATGTTTAATTTTGAATGCCCAAACCCTAACAAAAATGTGTGGAAATTATGTAAGGGATTGTTTGGAATTTTTTAGTTTTTTAAAAGAAAAATTTCACCTATTTTTTAGAATCTTTACGAAATTTTCATGAATTTTATCAATTTTGAATATATTTTTCAAAAAATCATATTTTTATGTAAAATTTCCATTGGAATTGGCTATCCCAATTTTCAAATTTTTTTACTTTTTGTGCTTTTTCAATAATTTCTTCCATTTATTTTGATTTGTTATAAATTTTTATGTATTTTGGGACTTTTTAAAAATAATAAGCAAGAGGGTAAAAGGCAAGTCCTAGGCTGCACAACATGTGAATAGTAGTCTGTGTGTAAATAACAATACATCCACTGTACAAAAAAGACCAATGCACATCCTCGCATGTAAACGAGGGTTTAGACGGCATGCACGCTTGAGCCAAAAAATCCGTGTGCGAACGACCATGAAAAAAAAACACATGGGATGGGCCTAGCATGATCCTCACATGAATGACTACTATGCAACGCAAGGGTGTGCGCAAGAGGGGGTGAAAGGAAAGGGGGCTATGAGGGGTGGGGGGAGGGGAGGAAGGGGGGGGAGCGGGGGGGCTGGGATGGTGGGTGGGCGGGGTGGGGGAGCGGGTAAGGCAGGGGGTATGGGGTAAGAGGAGACGATGAAGGGAAGGCAAGGAGGAGGGCGAGGGGTAGGAGGAGGCATGGGAGAGGTGCAAGGTGGGGGAGGTACCAGGGTGGCAATAGCAGGCAAAAGGGTGTCCCAAGGGGCAAGGAGCGGAGGGGGCTACAAAGGGAGGGCAACGGTGAATGGCCAAGGAGGCAACTGCTAGGGGAGTTGACGACAAGAGGAGGGAGAGGAGAAGGAAGAGAGGGAGGAGGAGAAGGAGAAGGAGAGAGAGAAGTGGAGGAAAAAGGAAGAAGAAGGGAAGGAGAAGGTGATGGCAGGGAGAGAGAGAGAGAGAGAGAGAGAGGGTAGGAGAGAGAAGAAGAGAAATAAGGAAAGAAGAAGAGAGAGAGAGGTGAGAGGTGGGGGGTGGGAGGGAACAATTGGGGAGAGGGTTTAATTTTTATTTTTATTTTTCTTGTGTTGTGCTTTTGTTTGTTAAAAAATAAGCATAAAAAGAAGCGCCCCCCATCCCGTGCACCATCACAGGGTGGGGGTAAGAAATTTGCCATGATGGAATTGGACAAGAGTGGGAGAAGCATGTGTAGGTTGGACATGACACGGTGGATGCATCCACACGTAGTACGAGGCAAGAACTGGCGTTCACATAGAGAAAAAACAAAAACATGTATGAAAACACATATAAAAATTAATAACGTAAAATCCATAAATCGAAATGAGGTGTAGAAAGAAGAAAAAATTATCTGGCCGAATGTGCTGCATAGGCTTGTCAAGTCAAAACATAGTTTTGACAAGCATAAATTAATAATAAAAAATTGGGTAGTTAGAATGGAATGCAACAAGAAGGAATAATGTTTGCTTTGATAAGCGAGATAGGGCTAGCAAGTTGAAACATGGTTCCAATGACAAAGGGGTGGTTTGTATGGAAAAAATGAAAAAAATAGGTACAAAAATCGGAACAAAAATTAATTTGAGATAATCCCTTAGGCAAAACAAGGGGCAACGAAATGGAAAAATATCCAAGGATCAGAGCTTGACAGGGTTGTCAGATCAGAACGTGATTCGGATGTAAGAAAGGCATGTTCACATGGAAAAAGAGATAAAACTACGTAGGAAAACACATGTAAAAATTAATAATAATAAATAGATAGACCAAAAAGAGTGGGAGGAAGAAGGAAAAATATATGGGGAGACTAATAGCTCCAGGCTATCCAAGCAAGATGCCATTCAGATGTAAAAAGAGCGTGTTCACATGGAAAAAGAGCAAAAAAGCCTAAAAATAAACCTGCAAACACGAAAAATAAATAACAACCAATTGGTGCATAAAAAAGACAGGCTTAAAAAGAAAAAGTGTTTGGCAGGAAGGGAAGATGAGAGCTATTATATCAAATTGTAGTCTGGAGTGAAAAAGGTGCATTCGCATGAAAATGCATCCAATTTATGTAAAATGCTTCAAAAATTAGTAATCGATGAACTATTGCTCAGATTAGAGGGTAGTGAAATGAAAAATGACCAATTAGAAGGGATGAATATGTTGGTAAGGTAAAATTCCAATTTCATTGAACGTAGGATGCATTCACATGGAGGATAAACAAAATGGCAAAAAAAGAGAAAATGGCAAGAAAAAGACTGTGAACAATGTAGAGTAGGTCGGTAGGGGAGGAAGGAACATCAACATAGCATAAAGAAAACACAATATCATTTAAGGATCAATTAGCGTGGTGGTCATAAAAATATGCAAACAAGACACGTAGGGATGCATCCCCACAGTTAAAACATGAACATATCAGTTTGTCTACGCAACTGGGGCCTAGTACTCGTACCCTTGTATCCCCACACTTAAGACATATCATACACATAAATAAACCCAAGAAGTAGGGTTAGAAATACTTACCCCATTCAAATGGTCATTGTAGATTGTCGTTGATGCACTGTATGTCGAATTTATCCACCAAAAGTACCACGATGTGCCAGAGTACACATCCAATATAGCACGGACCATGATGTTAGAATGATAGAGCAGTTGCTCACCCCATAACTCACATCACTTGGAGAGGAGTGGAATGGGACTCATATCTCACTCCCATTTCAGAAATAGATAAGGAAAATGATGCAGAGGAAGTATGCTAGCATGCACAATTGATGGTGCATCAATGTGTCCCAACTCATCTAGCATAAGTGCAAAAAGAAAGTCCAGGGAGCCTTGTAGTGGAGTGCACAGAACAAAATGATGTGTCTTATGATGATGGCAAAGGCCCATCCCGTGTGTGCATAGGGAAATGATCACCAGTTCATAACATCCCTCGAACCTCACCTCTCAGTTGATTGAAGGAAGAATTAGGCATGCTCAACCTCCCTCTGTCTCATGCTCTATTGATGAATACATGAGGGCAATCAACACCTATTGATAGAATCATCACTACCACTTGTGTGAAGGTTGTGTGCCTTGTGTGCAATTGATGGTGCAGCAGTGTATCCCACCCTATGTTGACATACAGTACAAGGAAGGCCACAGAGCCTTATAGTGCTTTGCACAAAAATAGATTGTGCTTTGTGCATTGAGAGGCCCAACCCATGCTTGCAATGCTTGATTTACACATCTCACCTCTCTTTTAGATTTAAAGGGCAAGGACTAGTCACTTACCCCACCCTTTGTCTCACACACGATTGTTGAGAGATTTAGAAGGCAGCCCATATGTACATCCCCATCTGGTTAGGATGAAAGCTCACATCACTCAATGAGTTGTTGATGAAGATCACCTTGAACTTGTTGATGATGTCAAACAATGTCTTCTGATGAAAAGGTGTACCTAGGGACGTAGTCGACAAATCAAAAACTTGTTGGAATATAGGGATGTGTCATTTGTTGCTTATACTGAAGGAGACAGATGCTCTACAGAGCACACTAAGGGATGCAGCTTTAGAATTGGATCCTGAAAGTTTGACTGGGGAATTAGTTGATCTAGAGTACAAGGTGTTACCGCCTTTTCCACAGCCAGCTTCTCGCCCAAGGGTGTCTTGCAATCTTTTCTTGGAGCAAGGCCTGTTATTATAGGAAATTACTTTCTTTTTTTCCATATATTTTTTCCTTTTTTTAATGTTTGCATTGTTTTTTATTTTTCACACATGGCTAGAATATTACTTATCAAAACGATCCATGCCACCTCTACGGGAGTAAACAAGAAGGTAGTAGAGTAGGGGCAAGAGCTAGAACTGAGGGGAAAGAAGGCATATCCACCTTGACAAGATCATAATGACGGCTATCAATAACAACATCAGAGCCAAGAATAAGGGATGTTCCAATGGGAAAATGGGTCCCTAGGGAGGGAAGTACTTCTTTAAGCGATAGCCATTTATTAGGAAGGGACCTTCAGAGGCATCCACAACTTGCACTTAGACAAGGCCATTAGGGTTGATAGCAATATCTTGTAGGGACCCATCTAGTACTGTTGGAGCTTTCCTAGGAACTTGCCAAAGCACAAATCATAGGTGAGGATGAAGTCACCTTCTTTGAATTGTTTATGCTTGATAAAGCTATCATGGTAAGCCTTTCATTGAGCCTATGTGGCTTCCATACACTATAAGGCCATCCGTCATATCTCGTCCAAACATTCCAAGTGTAGAAGGCAACATTATAGTGATTCATTATCTCCCAAGCACTCAGTGATCGCCATGCGCAAAGAGGGTAAGTCTAACTCAAGAGGAAAGATGGCTTTTGTGCCATACACAAGCTTGAAAGGTGTCTATCCTATAACAGCCTTATGGGAAGTTCTATACTCCTAGAGGGCTTCTATAAGTCGATTGTCCTAATTAGACGATGTGTAGGAATGTGCGAATTACTTGGTTGTTGGCTCTAGGGTCGTAGGGTGTGGATTTGTGATAATGGATCTTGTAGAGCTCTGTCAACTCTTCCATAATGTTGTTTCGAAAATGAGTACCTCTATCATCAATGATCTCCAAGGAAATGGAAAAGAGAGTGATGATATTCTTGTACAGAAACAAGGCCGTGTTGTTGCCATCATCTCATTTGAGAGCTTCGGCTTCACACCACTTCGTCACATAGCATGTACATACTGGCTGACAAATTTGATACTCCACTTCTTGAATGGATATAGAGGAAGGATGGGTTGTAGTGAAATAGCACTAGATTTAGTAGGCTTTCCCATCCATTAACAAGTATCACATCATTTGTAGTAGTCATAGGCATCTATATGTAGTGTAGGCCACCAATAACTTGTGAGCAATGCCTTTTTGGCTGTCACTTCTTTTGTAAAATTTTTTCATACCATAGAGCTAGCCATGGCATGCTTTCAGTACTATCTCAATCTCATCTTCTACAACACGTCTTCGCAGCACTTTGTCTTTGTCTCTCTTGTACAAAGCACCACCTAGTAGGAACAGATGCTTCTTCTTCTCTCTACTGGAGATGCTAGGAGGATATTGTTGGGTTCCAAAGAGATTGCCAATGTCTACATTGTTAGATATGATCAATGTCCCACCCTCATTAGGTGCTACCAATGATCCATGGTGCTCAAAGTTGTAAGGCCCCCATTATGAGGAGAAGCCAAGTGTGAGCCCGGACATTGGTTGAGTCGTGACTTGTATATCAAATGAGGTCTATGTGACCGGATGGCAAAAAGGTGACTGTTGTGGATCTAATCTTTGGGTTAGACAGAGTGGTTAAGCTGGTAGCAACTCGAGGCGCATTGCATCGAGTTGCGGTGTAAGGGAGTTAAAAGGGGCCCCTATTGTGGGGTCCGGGGGCCGCGAAAGCGGCCCCTGGCTGGGGGGCCGGGGGTCCGGGGGCGCTGCCCCCGGCCCGATGGTAAAGGGAATATTCCCTGGAATATTCCTTGGCCGACTAGTGGAGGCTTATATGGTAGGTCGGTCAGCAGGCCGACCTAACGACCTTCGCGGGCTATAAAAGCTAAACCCTTTCGCAGCCATCTTACACTCATCTTTCACCCAGTCAGAGTTGTTATTCTAGCTAGCCTTAAGCTCTTCACCTATCTTCTGTCTAGATCGCCATCTAAGCTTCACACAGTGGAAGCGCACGGGTGGACAGAGCCATCTTTGTATCAGTTGTTTGGAGTTAAAGAATTTACTGATTCTCCTCTTATCTGTTGTGTACTCTCTATCTCTTTCTCAGATTCTGTTCGCTGCGCCGTGTAATATTTTACATGGTATCAGAGCCCAGGGGGCTCTAGAGATCGGAGAGTGTGCAAGAGGCAAAGGCTTCAATAGCAAAGAGAAACTATGTCGACTCCGGGAAGCAGTTCTGGCGCATCAGGAAGCGGTGCAGGAGGTGGTGCTGCTGTACCAGTTATTCTAACACTGAGGATTCGTCCACCAACCTTCAGCGAAGGCAAGTTAGATGGTACAAACTACACCTTGTGGAAGTTCAAAATTACAACTATCCTTGATTCTTATGAGCTTCTGGAGACTGTGCTCGGGACTGACGCAAAACCACAGCCTACCCCCGACCCATCAAATCCTAGTGTGATGATTCCTCCGAATATAGATCTTCTATGAGCTTGAAAACGAAGGAATGCAGATGCATTGTGTGCCTTAGTTACAAGCTGTTCTGACAGTGTTTTGACTCTGATTCAGCATACAACCAAAGCATCAAATGCTTGGAATGTACTAAGGAGTCAGTATGAAACATGAAACCAAACAAGGATTCAAAACTTGGAGAATCAACTAGCAGCGGAGAAGTTTGCTGAAGGAGAGACGGTTGAAGCATTCATCACTCGGATTAAGAATCTGCGCGACCAGATGGCTGGCGCTGGGATACAAAAGACTAGTGAAGAGCTAGCTCGGAGGTGTCTTCGAATTTGTCCACAAAAGTTTGATGGACTAGTAACTGCCCTTAATACTCAGGTGAGACCTCAAGCTTTGACTTTTGAGGAGTTTTGTGCATTATTAATGGAGGAGGAGTTGAGGCTGAAAGCCCGAGAAGGAAGCAACAATGGATATGCTGCATTCTCTGCCAATGCAAAAGGCAAAGGTGTTTTCTCCACCAAAAATGATGGTGACAAAAAGAAGAAGGGCAGCAAGAAGAAGTTTCAAGGAGAGTGCTTCTACTGTAAGAAGAAAGGACATGCAATTGCAGATTGTCGTGTCAAGAAGGCAGATGAAAAGAATGGTACCCTTAAAAGTAAAGGGAAACAGACAGCCAATATGGCTGAAGCAGAGTTGGAATTATTCATGGCGACCATTGAGGAAGTGTGCTCCTCAGCGCAAGAAGAATCTACCACTGACTCATGGGTGTTGGATAGTGGGGCCTCCCGTCACATGACCAACAAGAAAGGTCTATACAGTTCTATGCAGCCTCTACAAGAATCCATCACTGTGACGGTTGGAAATGATGCTAAATGCCCTGCTGCGGGCACAGGTACTATTTCTTTTGTTGCTGCAAATGGTGAAGTCAAAAAGCTTTCAAATGTGTTGTATGTTCCCGAAATCAGGAGAAATCTCTTATCAGTTGCTGCCATAACTGATCTTGGTCATGAAGTGAGGTTCAAGAAGACAGGTGCAGAAATTATTGATAGTGTTGGCACAATTGTTGGCAAAGGAGAAAGAAGGAACAACCTGTATGAGCTAAGTGCTCTTACAGGCACCGCTGGAGTGGGCACAAGTAAGCTTTGGCATGAAAGGTTTGGACACATCGGATTTGCAGTATTGAAGGAGATGCAAAAGCAAGGTATGGTTGCTCACCTACCTACAATAACTGAATTGAAGGAACCATGTGAAGCTTGTATGATGGGCAAGCAACAGAGAAAGGCATTTCCACAAGAAAGCAAGAATAGAGCACAGGCTCCTCTAGAGTTGGTGCATGCTGACTTGTGTGGTAAGATGCCTACACAGGCCTTGGGGGGATCTTCTTATTTTATGTTGATTGTCGATGACTACAGTAGGAAGATGTGGGTGTACTTCCTTCGTGATAAGGCTCAAGATTTTGGTAAGTTTAAAGAATGGCTAATACTTGTTGAGAATGAAACAGGGAAAAGTGTGAAGAAATTTAGAACAGATGGTGGTGGTGAGTTCAACTCAAAGGAGTTTGAAGGCTTTTGCAAGAGCAAAGGGATCAAGTGTCAATTGACGACGCCTCACACACCTCAGCAGAACGGTGTTGTGGAACGCAGGAATCGCACCATTGTGGAGATGGCAAGATGCATGCTAAAGGGTAAGGGATTGCCTAACCATTTTTGGGCTGAAGCTGTTAATACTGCAGTCTACTAAATCGGAGCTATACAAAGGCTCTCAAGGGAAAAACACCTCATGAGGCTTACACTGGTAAGAAACCATCTGTCTCACATTTCAGAATTTTTGGATGTGAATGTTATGCACATGTTCCAGATGAGAAGAGAAACAAGTTACAACCAAAAAGCAGAAAATGTATCTTCTTGGGTTATAGTGATGAGCAGAAGGCTTACAAATTATATGACCAAGAGGCAAAGAAGATCATCGCGAGCCGTGATGTGGTGTTCAAGGAGGAGCCGCATACAGTGGAGGAGGAGAAGGCAAGTTCTTCCACTTTATTATCAAGCGAAGAAGTAGTCCACTATGAACCTGTCCCGAGAGCTATCCCTATCCTTAAGGAGGAGGAAGCATCATCTTCAGATGATGAGGAAAAAGTTCACCAACCTGACATCACCCCACCGGAAAAGCCATTGCCGCGCTAGGTGAAGCAGCTCTATGACCACAATAATCCTATGCCTGCATCTATTGAGGAGAAGGCAGACGAACCAAGGAGGTCTCAGAGAATAGAGGAGCAAAGGAGGGCTTCTGCTCACATAGTCAATATGGCCTTGATGGTTGAGATTATGAGAGAAGTAAAGGAGCCAACTGACTTAGAAGAAGCACTTGCAGATCCATCATGGAAGGCTGCTATGCAGGTAGAGTATGACAGCATACTGAAGAATGACACTTGGGAGCTAGTGGATCGACCAGCAAAGCGGAAGGTTATTGGCACCAAGTGGATCTGGAAGGTAAAGTATAAGGCTGATGGTACCTTAGAAAAGTACAAAGCTAGACTCGTTGCCCAAGGATTTTCACAAGTTGAAGGGTTTGATTTTCAAGAGTCATTTGCCCCAACTGCCAGAATGACCACTATTCGCACGGTACTTGCAGTGGCTGCCCACAAGAAGTGGCCAGTGTACGAAATGGATGTTAAGTCAGCATTCTTAAATGGTGACCTCAAGGAGGAGGTATACGTGGCTCAGCCACCAAGGTTTGAGGCCCCCCATTCTAAGAACAAAGTGTGTAAACTGAAGAAGGCATTGTATGGGCTGAAACAAGCCCCCAGAGCATGGTACCAGTGGATAGATAGGTTCTTTTTAAACCTAAACTTCAAAAGATGCCTCAGATGCTAACTTGTATGTTTACAGGGATGGTAAAAAGTCTGTAGTGATTGTCCTATATGTGGACGACCTTCTTATTACAGGTGACTATGAAGATATGATCAACCAAACTCGAAAGGCTTTGAGTTCTGAGTTTGAAATGACAGACTTGGGCTTGCTGCACTATTGTTTGGGGTTTGAAGTCTGGCAAGAGCCAGGAAAGTTCTTCATCTCTCAGAAGAAGTATGCATGGGAGATCTTGAAGGCATTTGGCATGACCGAGTGCAAGGAGATAGCTACACCTATGGAGGTGAATGCAAAGTTATCCGTCGAGGATACATCAGCACTAGCAGACATTGGGAGGTATAGGAGGTTGGTCGGCAGTCTGATCTACTTGTGTAACACCAGACCAGATATCAGTTTTGTTGTTGGTGTTTTGAGCAGGTTCTCAAACAAACCTCACGAGAGTCATTTGGAAGGCTGGGATGCGGGTGCTCAAATACTTGAAGAAAACTCTTGACTATGGTATCACATACAGTTTCAAACTTCTCTTGTGGGGAACTGTGACTCAGATTGGGCAGGAGACATTGATTCCAGGAAGTCAGTTTTTGGTTATTGTTTCTCTTTGGGTTTAGGAATTTTCTCTTGGATTAGTAAGAAGCAACCAACAGTGGCATTGTCTTCTACCAAAGCAAAGTACAAGGCAGCTTGTTTTGCTGCATGTGAGGCCGTATGGTTGAGAAGGATTCTATGGCATATGGGAGTGCAGGATGAAGAACCAACTGTGCTGAGATGTGACAATCAGAGTTGCATCGCCATTGCCAAAAATCCAGTGTTTCATGCACGCACCAAACATATAGAGATCCAGTATCACTATGTGCGTGATTTGATGGAGGATGGGATAGTGGAATTGGTCTACTGTCCAACAGAGGAGAATGGAGCAGATATCTTCACCAAAGCACTTACGAAGGATCTGTTTCAAGTTCATCTTCAGAGACTCGGCATTGGGCCGAGGAGATAGTTCACCTATGGGTGGACATTGAGGGGGGGTGTTAGATATGATCAATGCCCCACCCTCATTAGGTGCTACCAATGATCCATGGTGCTCAAAGTTGTAAGGCCCCCATTATGAGGAGAACCAAGTGTGAGCCTGGACATTGGTTGAGTCGTGACTTGTATATCAAATGAGGTCTATGTGACCGGATGGCAAAAAGGTGACTGTTGTGGGTCTAATCTTTGGGTTAGACGGAGTGGTTAAGTTGGTAGAAACTCGAGGCGCATTGCATCGAGTTGCGGTGTGAGGGAGTTAAAAGGGGCCCCTATTGTGGGGTCCGGGGGCCGCGGAAGTGGCCCCTGGCTGGGGGGTCCCAAGGGGGCCAGGGGCCCCCCTGGCGGGGGTCCGGGGGCATTGCCCCCAGCCCGATGGTAAAGGGAATATTCCCTGGAATATTCCTTGGCCGACTAGTGGAGGCTCATATGGTAGGTCGGTCAGCAGGCCGACCTAACGACCTTCGCGGGCTATAAAAGCTAAACCCTTTCGCAGCCATCTTACACTCATCTTTCACCCAGTCAGAGTTGTTATTCCAGCTAGCCTTAAGCTCTTCACCTATCTTCTGTCTAGATCGCCATCTAAGCTTCACACAGTGGAAGCGCACGGGTGGACAGAGCCATCTTTGTATCAGTTGTTTGGAGTTAAATAATTTACTGATTCTCCTCTTATCTGTTGTGCACTCTCTATCTCTTTCTCAGATTCTGTTCGCTGCGCCGTGTAATATTTTACATACATACTAGGGAGTCACTTTCTACCAAAAATAGGAAAGCATCTAGGAGGTTTGGATCATCTTGCTCCTCTTGGTCTAGGCTAAGGGATTTGCGACAGATGATTAGCCAGGATATGGGAGTGACTGGGTTTAATGATTACCTCAAAATCAAAATCTTGGAAGAGGAGTAGCCATCTCATCATTCTGCCTTTCACATTTGCCTTATTTATAAAGAAGAACAGTGCCTCATGATCCACATAAAATTTGAAATGCGTCGACAATAGGTAGTTTCACAACTTCTTCAAGGAAAACACCATTGTAAGGCACTTTAACTCTGTCAACTATGTAGTTTCATTCTTGATGAGCCTTACGACTTGCATAGTAGATAGGTTAATCTAGCTTTGAGGAGCCTTTTTGACATAAGGCTGCACTTGATCCTTCAACAAATGCATTAATGTGCACATGGAACTCCTTCATCCAATTAGGAGTTTGTGATGGGATCTGAAATGGGCCAGCACTGGCTATGGCACTAGCCGGACCTCATAGACAAACACACCCTCATGGCCTCGCGGACCAGGAGCATCTATCTAATGCTAAAGGAAAAATTTCCCTAAAGCCTAATCTATGCGTCTATAGTTTCATCGTTTTGTATTCCAACGTTTCCCTTTCTATAAACTCCTTAGAGGGAGAACCCATACCCATTGACAATGCCACGACACATACATGGAGGCAACCTCTCGGTAGAAACACTGCGGCCCCACTATAGCTCTCCTACATCGCAGGGATTGGCCTTGATGTGCTGCTCGACATATAAAACAACCGAACACAAACTCCTCTCTTTCATATTTCTCATATTTCCAGGGGATATACCATGTGTCCCTACTTAACAGTCCCTTAGGAAACCGACCCTCTATCCTACAGCAAGGTAGAACCTTACGCTCTCAATCGTGGGTCAAATTCCTAAGAAAAAAATTGCTATGCAGTCTAAGAGCTTTTCCGTTGATACCATGAACTATGCATAGTGCATAATGTGAATGGTTTAGTGCACAAACATAAGAAAATCAGCATTGTGCATCGTGCGAAACAATTCTTTTCATGATTTCCATGCTAGCGTTTATATAATGAGGAAAGACACCGAGACTTACCACCAAAGAACCAAAAGAATAAAAAGAAATTCTCAAATTTGAATGGAATTCATCATATAGTATTTATATTTCATTATCTTCATAGTCTTTCTCTCAATTTGTCTCATGTAGATACAATGTTTCTTCATAGAAATTTGCTATCTCTCATACACACTCTCTCACACATATGCTCTCTCTCAATACTACATGAGAATGACAAAGAATGATATGTAGTAATACTCTCTTGGTTATGGATACCCCTCCTAAGAGGTATGCCTGATATGAAGGGGAACCAAAGCCACTACATTGTCCCTTAGGGGCTCATTAGTGTCACTATTACTTTAGTCTTCAGTTCAAGTCTTCATCAGCTAGTTCTTTTACTTCTTTGAGATATTAATAGCTTTCATTTCTTTCTTTCCCAAGATTATAAAACATACCCAAGCTAAACATCCATCCATCTGAACACTTATAGAAGTATACAAAAGACACCAAAAGGCACAGAAGCTCAATAGTACATTACAGAAGGTCTACAGAAGGCATAAAAACCATATAGCTCAAACCAAAACCAACTCAAATCATCCAAAACCATCCAACACACTCTCAATAATTCCTCAAACCATTCATTTACAATCACAACCTCTCAAACAGAAAGAAAATATACTAAAAAAAACCAAAATAGACCCATCATAACCAAATAGACACACCACATAGAACCAATCAAAACATTATAACTCAACTAAAAGCCATCATGAGCTTCTTAAAACTACTCAATCCATTCCAAAAAACTTCAAAACCATCCAAAAACCAATCAATGAACCACAAAATTTAAAAAAATAAATAAATAATCTAACAAAAACTAGTTTTAAAAATAGTCATTTCAGCACTCAATATATCCCCGCACTTAATCAGGGAGTATCCTCACAACCTTGGGAAAAGAGAATAAATGCTCTAAAATAACCATATTCAATCATCAAATCTAGTGCAAACAAATCCACATTCATTGATTCATTGTAAAAACATGTAGGGTATATGTATGCACCCTAATCAGAATGTACACACTAAAAGGGAAGGGACACATCCATGAATGAAACCAAAATGTGATCTAGCCGGTCATGATTCACCATGCTATACTTGAACATCAACAATGAGCCCCGTAGCATAGACAAAGCCCCACACACATCCTCTCATATAAATGGTAGTAAAGAACTACGAACATGCACACACAAACCATGGACTTGCAAAAATCGATGCGGAAGCTGGCACATAATCACCTATCAAAAAGACGGTGCCATGAGGGGAAGAGAGCATAGGGATGGGATTGTTGAAGGCGTGAATTTGTGTGTTGGATAGTGTGAGTTTTGATGCAAATGGTGGGGGAAGTGTGGGAATGGGGTTTATGGGAGGGATGGTGGGGAAAAACTGCGAGGGGAGGGGAATTTTATGGGGGGTGGGAATGGGGTTTATGGGCAGGTGGGGAGGGGGTTTGGGAGAAAGAATAGGGTGGAGGGAAGGGGCGAATTTATGGGGGGTGGCAATGGGATTTATAGGGTCTGGTGGAAAAAAACCAAGGGGGAGGAAGGGAAAATTTTATGGGGGTGGGAATGGGGTTTAGGGGGGATGGTGAATGGAAGTGTGGACGAGGCGGAGGTGGTGGTGGGGAGGAGAATGGGGGAAGAAGAGGAAGAAGAGAAGAAGAAGAATAATAATAATAATAACAACAACAACAACAAAAACAACAAGAAAAGGAGGAGGAGGAGGAGGAGGAGGAGGGGGGGGGAGGGAAAGGAGGAGAGGATGAAGTGGGCGATCGGGCAAAGACAAAGGTAGAGGTGATTACGCTAGAGGTGGCAGTGATGACAGTGATGACGATATGCTGATGGATAGGCCACAGTAGGGACGCAACCACAGCCACAGGCAGAGGGCAGTAGAGGAGGGAGAAGGAGAGAAGAGGAGGAGAAGACGAGGAAGAAGTGGAGAAGGGGAGAAGATGAAGAAGAAGAGGGAGGAGGAGGAGGAGGAGGAAGAAGAAGAAGAAGAAGAAGAAGAAGAAGAAGAAGAAGAAGAAGAAGAAGAAGAAGAAGAAGAAGAAGAAGAAGAAGAAGAAGATGATGATGATGATGATGATGATGATGATGATGATGATGATGATGATGATGAAGAAGCAGGAGGAGGAGGAGGAGGAGGAGGAGGAGGAGGAGAACAAACCATCAGGGGAGAGGGGTCTTTTTTTGTTTTTTAGGTAAATTGAAAGATGAATTATAGGCACCCCCTGTCTGACACACAAATGTAGGAGGGGTAAAAAAGTTTTGAACTTTCTAAATCAAGCAGGAGTGAGGAGAACATGAGCGGTTGGATGCACCATGGCGGACCCAATGGTACACATCAGGAGACGAGAACCTAGAGTGCATGCAGCATGTAGGGAGTCGATAGTCAAAAAAGCACGAAAAATTTAATTGGAGACTAACTAGATCTCGAATGAAGAAGCAAAAAGAGGAAAATTGGGCAAGATGACTAGGGGATAGAGTGCCCAACTCAATTGATGCTTTCGGTAGCAAAAGGAAGCGCTCACATGGAAAAGTACCAAAAAATGTACATTAAAACACAATTTAATAATGGAAAATTTTTCTACCAGAGCAGAAGGCAATAAGAAGGAAAAATACCAGGTTAGAGGCAACACATAGGACTATCAAGTGAGAACACAATTTTGATTGAGAAACGAGGGTACTAGAACATGAAGCTCTTGAGAGAACACAAGGAAAGAATGGCACGAACATATATCTTGCCTCACAACAAGCATGTTATTCATTCCTTTATGAAAACACAAGAAGAAAATAGCATGAATAACAATAAGATCTTCACATTGCATCCTATACAATATCTCCCACTGATTTATTTTCAATTTAACACATCACATCTTCATATAGAAATGTTGAGATGGCAAGCTCAACACATGTAGACATGGATGATGGACCGCCTGATTAGATGGGTCCACACGTCTACACTTAGCACGTCGGTGGTCATTATGACTCTCACATGGCCACTGACTCATTACTTATTATATTCAGGTTGTTACACCTATTTACAGCTGGCATAGTTATAGCGCCAGTCGACTAGTGTAGTCGGTTATGCATTGTTTGACTTAGTAGGCCACTTTCCTTTTATGTTGTATCTTATCTATACTTTGGGTACATTGTAAAGAGTGTGGAAGAAGAAGAAAAAAAAATCAGCAAGAAAACGTTTTGGCCTCCATCTCTCTTCTTGTCTCTTGAGTGAGCTTCTCCTTGTGCATTCTGTGTGTGTTCGGCGCAGCATCTTGAGCAATCCCCTCCACCACGCGATTCTTGACATGGTATCAGAGCCGCGCCATTGAGAGAGGCTGATTTCGAAGGTTGAAGTGAAGGAGAAGAAGCAAGGTTCGAGCAAGCAAGCTACGGGTAAGAATCTATCCCATTCTTCCACTCCTTCTCTTGGATAGTGCCTGTGGAGGCACCGGAAGCAGGGCAGAGCAAAAATCTCAGATTGCAGTGAGATTTGGTGTGCGCGAAGAGCGCTGTATATTCTGCAGATTAGCCCTTTAGGGCTGTCCCGCAGAGATTTTGGGCATTTGAGGCCGTTTCAGGGCCCGTTTTAGAGCCGCAAGGTTGCGGACAGCAGTTTCGGGGTACACTGTGACTTCGACTGTATTGACCGAACGTGGGTGCGCAGGTTACAGATTTCAGATCTGTAAGTTCAAAGGTGTTTATCAGTGAGTAAACACAAGGTTTATCTGCAAACTGGTTGCAGATTGCATGTATTGTTGAGCAGACAGTAAAAAAGGCTGTCTGGTGTATTGCTGTGCACTACAGGTCAAGGGTTGCAGAAGATTTGCTTGCTGTTTGGTATTAGTTTTGTGATAATGGCAGAGAATAGTGGAAGCCCCATCATTGAGAAGCTCGACAAGAACAACTACCCATCATGGAAGTTTCGTGTCACGAACTTCCTTATTGGAAAAGGCCTCTACGAGTTCGTTTCAGGTGAAGAAAAGGAGCCGGAGGTGAGTGATCCTCCAACTGTAGAAGAGACAAAGGCACGAAAGGAATGGAATGCAAAAGACAAGAAGGTCATGTATTGGTTGTCTGCAGTAATTGACAATAACATGCTGGGACACATTAGAAATGCAGAGAATGCATATGCAGCTTGGACCATACTTGAAAGTATGTTTTCTGTAAATACAAAGGCACGAAAGATTCAACTCAAGCAAGAGTTGAATACATTGAAGAAAGGGAAGATGTCTATCAATGAGTATGCATTGAAAGTAAGAAGCATTGCAGATGCATTGGCAGCGATTGATGCAATGCCCGATGATGATGATTTGGTGTCGTCTACCTTGGGTGGACTTAACAATGAAAAGACTTGGAAGTCTTTTGTAACTTCTGTATATGTCAGAAAGCCATTTCCAGATTTCGATGAGTTGGTCTCCCTTATGATCACTGAAGAGATCAACATGCAGAGTGAGACATCTGAAAGAAGTGGTGAACAGGTCCAGGCTTTCTACTCCAGTTCTGGAAGGGGACGTGGCAGGTTCTCTTCAAGAGGCCGTGGTACAGGACGTGGTAGTGACAACCAGCAAAACAGATTGAATCAGCAATTTGGCGATATGCAGGTTTCAGGAGGTCGTGGTAACTTTAGAGGCAGGGGGAGCTTTAGAGGAAGAGGTGGATGGCAGAACAGAGGTTCTAACAACTCTGGTATTGTGTGCCACTACTGTGGTAAAACAGGTCATATTGCAGCCCAATGTTATGCTAAGAGAGATGATATCCGCAATGGTAAGTTGCAGCAAGGAAACTATGCATCGTCTTCACGACAGAATGAAGACAAAAATGAACGGTTGTTCGTTATGCAGCATATACTGAATGCTGTTACAGGAAAGGGAACACATGAAGATGTTTGGTATGTTGATTCAGGTGCATCCAATCATATGACCAGCCATGCAGAATGGTTTGGAGAGATGCAGGATTTGCATAATGCAGGTTATGTGCAGACGGGTGATGACTCATGCCACCCAATTTCACACATTGGAAAAGTTCCCTTGTCCTTGCATGATGGTAAGACAAAGAGTCTTTCAGATGTATTACATGTACCATCTATTACAAAGAACTTGGTGTCAGTCGGTCAAATGGTAGAGCAAGGGCTGCAAGTCAGATTTAATGCAAAGGGCTGCTTTGTAGAAGACTTCAATGACAAGTGCAGGTTGGTAGCAAAGGGAAGTAGAGTTGAACGTATGTTCACTCTAGATGCTGGAATTCCTACTATGAATGCGGCTATGTATGCCAAAGGAAAAGGTGTTGTTGCAGACATTGAAATTTGGCACAAACGCATTGGACATGCAAATGTACAAAGGCTGAAATTAATGCAGTCCAAAGGGTTGGTTACAGGTTTGCCTACATTTAAAGTTGCAGAATTTCAGAAGGTATGTGAAGCATGTCAGTTTGGTAAGCAGGCAAGACAACCCTTTTCACATGACAGAGATGTAAGCAGAAATATCCTTGATGTTGTGCATACAGACATTTGGGGGCCTACACAAAATGTATCTCTTGGAGGCAGTTCATACTTTGTCACATTCATTGATGATTGCTCTAGAAAGCTGTGGGTATATTTTATGAAGGAAAAGAGTGAAGCTTTTGAGCACTTTAGAACTTTCAAGGCTGCAGTTGAAAGAGAAACAGGCTTGAAAGTAAAGTGCCTGAGGTCAGATGGAGGGGGAGAGTACCTCTCAAATGAGTTCAGTGATTTTCTGAGGTCTCATGGGATAAAGAGACAGTTCACATGCAGGTATACCCCACAGCAAAATGGGGTTGCAGAAAGGAAAAACAGGCATATTGCAGAAGTTGCACGCGCCTTGATGGCTGAAAAGAATATGCCTAAGCATTTTTGGTCTGAGGCTGTTCATACTGCTGTTTATATTATGAACAGAACTCCCACAGCTGCAGTTCATGGTATGACCCCCGAAGAATGTTTTACAGGTAAGAAGCCTGATGTTTCACACTTGAAAGTATTTGGCTGCATTGCGTATGTTCATGTGCCAGATGAGTTGAGGAAGAAACTGGATCCAAAGGCTGAAAAGTGTATCTTTATTGGATACTCTTTAGAGCAGAAAGGGTATCGTTGTTACAACCCTGTCACATGTAAGTTCAGAGTGAGCAGGGATGTCATCTTTGATGAAATGAGCAGTTGGTATGCACCTAGTGGTGATGCATTGGATGTTGATGATGATCATGATACTCATGTGCAGGCTGAAAAGCAAGAATCACAGACTCTTAGTGGACCAGAGACATCATCTGGTAGTCCTTGGTCTGGGAGACTAAGGAGTACCTCTACATCTTCGGGTGCATCTAGTAGCACTACAGGTAAAGACAAAGGAAAGAATAAGGTGTCAGAAGGCATTGATGCAGTTCTTGATGGAGACTCCAGTGGCTCAGAGAGCTTGGATGATGAGCTTGGATGATGAGCTTGGCATTCCTTCAGTGAGGACTCCAGGTGTGCAGAGAGCACGTGTTAATGCAAAGACTCCATTGAGTGATCCAGTGGTACGCAGGTCTAGCAGGGTGAGATACCCTGTTAAAAGATTTGGTTTTGAGGGTTATGCAGCTCACCATTATGCTTATATGGTGAAACTAGTTGAGGATGTTGAGCCCACATGTTTTGAGGAGGCTGTTGGTCATGCTCATTGGGATGCAGCAATGGATGAGGAGATGGCTGCACTAGAGGCCAATAACACTTGGGATCTAGTATCATTGCCAAAGGGAAAGAAAGCTATTGGATGTAAGTGGGTTTATAAGATTAAGCACAATGCAGATGGTTCTATTAGCAGGTACAAAGCTAGGCTGGTTGCAAAAGGCTATGCCCAGACATATGGCATAGATTATGATGAAACCTTCAGTCCAGTTGCTAGGATGGCAACTGTCAGATGTGTGATTGCTTTGGCAGCAGCCAAAGGTTGGAGGTTGCAGCAAATGGATGTAAAGAATGCCTTCTTGCATGGTGATTTGCAGGAAGAAGTGTATATGGATCAGCCAGCAGGTTATGAAGATTTAGAGCATCCCACGTATGTGTGCAGGTTGAAGAAGGCACTCTATGGACTCAAGCAAGCACCTAGAGCATGGTCTGACAAGATCAGAGAGTATCTTGTCAATATTGGCTTTTATGTTTCTGATGCTGATCACTCACTTTATGTGAGAAAGGGAGATACAGGTTTGGTCATCATAGTCATCTATGTGGATGACTTGATTATTACAGGTGATAGTGATAGTGGGATTGCTGAAGTCAAGGGCTATTTGAAAATGAAGTTTGAGATGAAGGATTTAGGTGAGCTAAGGTACTTTCTTGGCATTGAGGTGATCAGATGTGATGATGGTATATGGCTGTCCCAAAGACAGTATGGCTTGGATATGCTGTCCAAGTATGGTATGACTGCATGCAAACCACTTTCAGTCCCGTTGGAGCAGAATGTAAAGCTGAGTGCTGATGTTGGGGATGAGATAGAAGACCCTACTATGTTCAGGAGGATAGTGGGGAGTTTGATCTACATGACCATTACAAGACCAGACTTGAGCTATGCTGTTGGTCTTGTGAGTCAGTTTATGCAAGTACCTAGAAAGCCACATTTGGATGCAGTGAGACGCATATTGAGATATGTGAAGTCCACATTACATTATGGGCTTTTCTATGAGGCAGGTACAAACGTACAGGTGTTTGGATACACAGATGCAGATTGGGCTGGTAGTATGTCTGATAGACGATCTACCAGCGGATACATGTTCTCTCTTGGTAGTGCAGCAGTTGCTTGGAGCAGCAAAAAGCAATCTACAGTTGCTTCGTCAAGTACAGAGGCTGAGTATAGAGGTGCTGCTGTTGCAGCATGTGAGGTAGTATGGCTGCAAAAGTTATTGGCTGATTTGGATGTGCAGGTGGAAGGTCCAGTTGTCATTTATTGTGACAACATGAGCAGTATACAGTTGGCTAGGAACCCTGTGTTCCATGCCAGGACAAAACATATTGAGGTACACTACCACTTTGTGAGAGAGAAGGTACTAGCAGGTGAGATTGACTTGGTGTATGTCAGCACACAGGATCAGATAGCTGATATCTTCACGAAGGCATTGGGTACAGAGAAGCTTCAAAAGTTTCGAAGCTTACTTGGAGTTGCAGAGATACAGTTGAGCTTGAGGGGGAGTGTTGAGATGGCAAGCTCAACACATGTAGACATGGATGATGGACCGCCTGATTAGATGGGTCCACACGTCTACACTTAGCACGTCGGTGGTCATTATGACTCTCACATGGCCACTGACTCATTACTTATTATATTCAGGTTGTTACACCTATTTACAGCTGGCATAGTTATAGCGCCAGTCGACTAGTGTAGTCGGTTATGCATTGTTTGACTTAGTAGGCCACTTTCCTTTTATGTTGTATCTTATCTATACTTTGGGTACATTGTAAAGAGTGTGGAAGAAGAAGAAAAAAAAATCAGCAAGAAAACGTTTTGGCCTCCATCTCTCTTCTTGTCTCTTGAGTGAGCTTCTCCTTGTGCATTCTGTGTGTGTTCGGCGCAGCATCTTGAGCAATCCCCTCCACCACGCGATTCTTGACAAGAAAGAAAACAAGAAAAAAATGAACAAAAAGGAGTGCTCATGATTGAATGAATATCATCACATAAAAATCATTCATCTCTTCCACAATAATCCAAAGTCTTCATCTCAATATCTCACAATTTGACTCTCAAATACAATGTTTTTTTACATAAAAATGACTATCTCTCTCACAATATATCTCTCACACATACCATCTATCACTCATAAGTGAATGTAATAAAGTGAATGCCATGTTCCACCTTTGGTCATGGAGACACCCTCCAATAGTTATGATAGATCTAAATGGCCACTAGAGCCACTATAGTGACTCTTCTCTCAATAGACTAATGATAGTGTCATACTTAGTCTTTAGCTTTAGTCTTCAATTGCTACTTCTTTATTTGAGCTAGTGACTTTGAGCTTGTACTCTCCTCTTTCAAAGGTAAGAAATTTTCCCAAGTTAAGAATCCGTCCAACAAAACATATGACATACAAAAGCTCAACAGAAGCTAATAAAACTCAAATAGAAAACAACAAAACCATATAGGTCAAACAAAAACCACTCAAACTTATAAAAAACCATCCCATACATCTTCAATCAAATATCAAACTAATTATTCACAATCACAACCTCTCAAAATAACCAAAATAGACTCAATAGAGACTAATAGAACATATCATAACCAAACAACCACTCATTAGTGTAGAAAAATATCAAAACTCTCTACACAAAACCAAATCTTCAATGAGCTATTAGAACATACTCACATAAACACACACACCTAAAAAATCTCAAATACAATCAATCTTATCCAATCCAAGATCAAATCATCCATTTAGCTCTAATTTTTTTTTAAAAAGATCTAAAAATCGAGTCAATTTAACACACCACATTGTGTTACTTGAGGCAAGGGTTCGAGGTGGTACAACATTATTCAAGGTTGGGTTGGTGATAGAAAACACTCATGGTAGCTTGGTTGGAAACTTGGAGTAATGTTGGAAAACTCATGGTAAGTTGAACATGTGACACAACTGACATAGTGAGGCTTGAGGTTGTTTTTCACTAGGGTGGCTTGCCAACACCATAGGTTGTACTTAGACTTTAGGTAGAGGGAGCTCAACATAAGGTCAATAAGAGAGCTCAAGGTAAGGTGAGTGTGAGAGCTCAAGGTGATTGGTGTAGTGAAACTCAAGGCTATTGGAGGAGGGTCACTCAAGGGTGTAGCTCGAGGTAAGAGGGGTAGTCAACTCGAGGTAAAAGGGCATAGGAACTCAATGTAGGTGAGGGTTAGTGGGAGTAGATAGGATAGTGGAGCTAGGGTAGGTAAGGTAGCAAATAGGTCATGATTGAGGTAGCGTAGCTAAGGATGGGTTAGATGAACGGGGCTCAAGGTAGGGTAGACCTACCTGCAACTTGGGGTAGGATAGGTAGATGGCTCACGATAGAATGATAAGTATCCAACTCAAGTGAGTATAGGTATGAGCTTGGAGTGATTAATGAGTTCCACTTGTGGTGGCCCTCAAGGTAGTGTTACAGGATCTGAGGTCAAAGTAAGAGAAGTGGGTAAAATCTGTTGGGGTTTAAATGCCACCTATGCCTAGTCACCTACATTTACTTGTACACAAACCCCACACACCCATACATTGTAGGTGGCAGGTGCCCAAAACTATCACGTTATTCTTTATTCTTTTAGTGACAATTGAATAAGGTAAGGTAGGTCACACATCATGACTATTGGAGTCTTCACACAACAGTCTCTCTCTTCTTTCTTGAACCTCCATATCTCTTGCTCTCTTCTTGCTTCTACTCATGCTTTCACCTTTTCTCTCACCTTTCAACTGGTATCAGAGTGGGCATTCAAGGGGCATCATTGACCATTTACTTCAACCTATGAAGAAGCTTCATTTCTTATTTTCATGGGAACCATTGCTAATTCATTTGAGGTATTTTCAACTCTTCGACACTAGATATTGTCCTTGCATCATTGGCTTACATTCAATCATCATTTGGAGTGTTAAAATATCTGTTATTGTTATATAAGCATAGAAAACCTATTGTATATAGTCCTGAGGTAGCATACTCTTCAATATTTGAGATTCTTTGGTGCTCATACACTTCATGTATTGATACTGGGATGCCACGGTAATGTATTGAGGAGTTTCTTGCAATGTTTTGAGCTATAATACCTCAATATCTATAGATTTTTTTACTACTATAAACACGTGGATAGCAAGTACTTTACTGAAAGTTTTATGCCTACTATGTTTACATATTCTTTGGGTATGCTACTTGGCTACAGTGATGCTTAACATTGATCTACATGCCCAAATATGCTAATGGCATGCTTGGAGTCTTGGATTTGAGCTATACTTGATACATTTGAGCTTTGGTCACTCACTTGAGTGATCCCACTCATAGTTATTGAAGACTTACTAGATGCTTGCACTTCGGCTTCCCGAATACTTTGATGTATATACATTAATCTTGGCTTTCTCACTTACCATTTTGGATTTGCTTTGGTGGCTGCACTTTGGTTCTTTGGGATAGTGGGACTCTTTTGACTTATGTTTATGCTCTCATGTATGCTACTTGATGCAATCACTTCTTCTTGTGGGCTGATTTGACTTCATATGCTTTGAACATTCACAATAAGCTTTTTCAATAGTATGTGTCAGTTATGTATACATGCACATTGATTATGTAATGTGAGCATCATTTCTCTTTCACCCATTTTTTGTGCATTCTGGAGATCTTTACAGCTTCTCCTAATGTATGTTACATGCATGATGTACATGCATGTGGGATGTATGGCTTATTGACACTTTGAGTTCTTGATAGAGTATTTGGTACTGATGGTCTATGTCTATTCACTACTAATTGCTGTCTTTATATCCCAATTGCTATTTGATATTCCTGGTAGTAGTAGTGGTATCTTGCTATTTTTTCTATTTACTTGCAATTTTATTGACATATACTATTGCATTTACTAAAATAGTGATGCAATTATTGTTTTTAGCATTCTATTGGAGAATAGACCCTTTAATTTGCACTTTCTTGATTGCAATTTATGGATAGCTATACCCTCTTTTGTTCTTACCCTTTTTCTTGCCTATGTGGCTCAATTTTGGGGTTGTTTTGCTGTCATTACAGTAGCCCATACTCTTGCATTTTGCAATCATGATGAGAGATACTTCTCATGCATTAGCCGATAGTGCTATTTTCAACCTTCAAAAGCTTGATGGGAATGGGTTCCAATACTAGAGATGATGAAAATATGGTAGGTCTTATAGAAGAAGCATACTAGGCCATTGAAAACAAAGGGTATAAAACCAAAATATTAGAATAGACATGATTAGGATGAGCTTGATGAGTTATGAAAATCCATTATCATACTATCTTTATCTAAGCAGGTGTATTTCAATGTTATCTCCACTAAGAGTGATACATATGATTTATAGAATAATATATTTAATCTTTATGACAATCAAAGTTATGAATCTTAGTTATATTGGTTGAAGAAGCCTATGTACCTTTGCATGAAGAAGCGAATCTCTATGTCTACTCATTTGAATGAGTTCCACTCTATTTTTAGCTAGCTTGTCTTGTAGGACATCAAGTTGTTTGAGGATACCATAAAGTATTTGATCTTGCTTGTTACACCACCACAAATTCATGGGATACATTTTGTACTCCTATGAATGCTAACCCTCGTGAGGGTAAGCTTTGAGAATCCAAGGTCAGCCAAGACCGAGCTCCAGTAGCAATAGGCTCCAAATAATGTAACCCACAGCTCCAGTAGCAATAGGCTCCAAACAATGGATTTTTAATACAATGATGTAGAGAGTGCTTTATTGACAGAGAAAGTAAACATGAAGAATACTAATGCAACCCACAGCTCTCATGCACTTACCATTAGAGGCAAAAATGGGGGCAATGGTAATAATAATCACGGTAGAGACTCATAGTCAAACAAAGGCAACAAATCTCAGTCTCCTAGGAAATCTCGTAGTAAGTCCCATAGTCGTAAGTCATATTTGACGTGTCATATTGTGGGTAGTGGGGTCACATTAGGTCATAGGGCCATAAAATATGCAATGATAGGTGCAATGAGAAAGGAAAGGGGAAATTATAGGAAAATGAAAAATCCATTGAGATTGTACCTAAGCCTAATGTGAAGATAGAGGACATAAATACCTAGGAGTACAATTTTTAATGATTACATTATTGCAACTTCATCTTTTGATGCTACTTAGTTGACTAGATGATGCACCATCCACTTAGTCTCAGTATTAGCTTTTTTATTTAGGGACTTCTTTTTATGTTAGCTTGCATCACCATTGGTTTCATAGCAACCATACTATTATGGGTTTTGTTAGACTGAAAAATCACACTCATTGGATATCATTAGCATAGGTAATATTAGACTATAGTTTTATATTGATACTCCATTTTTGCATCATAATATACATCATTTTCTGGCTTTGATAAAAAGCCTTATTTTAGTTGGAGAGTTGAATGATGAAAAGTACCATGTATCTTTTGGTAATTCTTCATGGAAGATCACATGTGGCATAGTGCCAAGGTTGGCAGCCTCTACCCTTTGTTTGTTTCTAGATCTGTTGTGACCATGTATGGGTTGTGACCAATTTTTCACATATATCTTTGTGGCATCATTGCCTTGGGTACATGTCTTTGAAACAAATGAAAATATTAACCCATTTGCGATATCTATCACCCTTGGATCATTCTCATTTTGATTCATGTGATCATTGTTTTTATGATAGGTAGACTCATAATCTGCATATAAGAAGTATGTCTCTTATGCATTTAAACACCATATTAGAGAATTTGGGAATCTCCCAATTTTCACATTCAAATAAGGGATAAAGATTTGTCCATGTGGCTAAATCTTAGCCCATGCTTCAAAGTAGGACTTGGAAAGATAACCTATATAGAAGTTAGGGTAGACTCTACTTGCAAGCAAGGGGACAAGATTTGATCATGTGGCCAAATATTAACTACATTGAGAATTCCCAAAGTATATGAGAATTTCCAAGTTCCCTAATATAGTGTTTTTAGATGTTTATGGCCCCATGCCTTGTCAAACCTTGGGTGGTGGAAAGTATTTTGTTATATTCATACATGATCTTTTGCATAAGATTTAGACCTATCCCATTAAGTAGAAATCATATGTTTTATTTACATTCCAGTGCTTTCTCCTCGTGGAGACTAGTTGAGAACAATCTGGGTATAGACTAAAATACCTATGGTTTGGTAATGGGGGTAAATATGTATCTAAGGATTTTGAGCAAGTATGTGATGAGAGGGATATTAAAAAAAATTTGACCCCCAGAATGGTATTGTAGAGCACATGAGTAGGACTATTTAGAAAAGAGTCCACAATATGCTTACTCAAGAAGACTTATAGTAACACTTTTGGGTGGAGGCAGTTACTTTTGCCATGCATCTCATTAATAGATCCCCATGCACTGCTCTTGGTGGTAGAGTTACAAAGGAGGTATATTTTGGTAAAGCTCCGTCATATGCACACTTGTGAGTATTTGGATGTGAGGCTTTCTGTTGTGTTTCCAAAAACAAGTACAATAAGTTTCATCCCAAGTCTATCAAATGCATGTTTCTTGGATATGGGGATGTAATTGAAATGGGAAATTTTCTTTGGGATTCATAGGCTTGAAAGGTTATTTATAGCCATGATGTTATCTTCCATGAGGACAAGATGCATATGAGACTAGAATATGTGATTAAGGTACACATGGTGATCTTTCAAGAGGAGCCTCATGTTATAATATAATAGCCCCAATGAGACAACTTGTTACAGTTGTTAATAATGTAGTGGCCCATAATTTGCCTATTATGCATGATCATGATGTTGGATAGAGAGAACAAGCCATACAAGCCCCATAGCTAGTTTTGAGATGCTCTGTAAGAGTTTCATATCCTCTTGTCATCGCTATGAGCCCTCTATGGATCAGATCATGGTGATAGACTTTGTTGAGCTACTTATCTATGAAGTGGCTATGCATAGATATTATTCTCATTCTTGGGAGAGGGCTATGAAATCTAATTTCGATTTGCTACAAAAGAACTATGCATGGGACCTAGTTTCCTTGCTTGATGGAAAGTGTGCATTGCCATGCAAGTGGGTGTACAAGTTGAAGAGTACCCATGGTCACCCAAAGCTAGCATAGAAGGCCAAATTGGTTGCTAATGGATTTAAGTACAAAAAGGGAGTTGATTTTGATGAGATCTTCTCTCATGTGGCCAAGATAAATATCCTATGCTTGGTCTTGGCCTTGGTTGCTTAGTTGGATTTGGATCTTTATTAGATGGATGTTAAGATGGATTTTTTACATAGGGACCTCCATGAGAATATTTATTTGCAGTAGCCTAAGGATTTTGTGAAAAAAGGTAGAGAATACCTAGTGTATAAGTTGAAGAATAATATTCTTTATAGTCTTAAACATGCGTCTAGGGAGTGGCACCATGAGTTGTATGCTTTCATGCATTTACAAGGGCATTCCTACAATGATATGGATCTATGTCTATATAGAAAGAAGGCCTATGATAGTAGCCTTTGCTAATTTATATTGATGATATGCTTATTACTACTGGGAGTGCTCATGTTGAGCTAGATTCCTTAAAGATTGAGTTCAAGAAGAGCTTGGAGATGAAAAACTTGGGACATGCTTCATACATACTTGATATATGTATTACATGTAATTTTCCTAAGGGACTACTCTATTTGTCTCAGAAGGAGTACATTTAGAGAGTACTTGAGCAATTCCATATGCAGAATGGAAAGCCTATTTGCTATCCTTTATTGTCTCATGTGAAGGTTATCTAGGCTAACTATCCACTGTTAAATTATGAGAGGGTTGAGATTTCCAATGTTCCATATACATCCATAGTGGGTAGTTTGATGTATGCTACAATGGCCACTTGTCCCGACATAGCATTTAGAATGGGAGTTGTGGCTCGTTTACATGGCTACACTTGGCACGCAACTTTAGGATGTTGTGAAGGATATTATGAGATACCTTAAAGGCATTGTAGATATATGAATTTGATATGGTAGCAAGGATACAAGAGTCAAGGGTTACACTTGTTAAAATATTGAGGATGCATACTAGGGTGGATCATTGATGAGAAAGTAGACAATCATGATGAGACATAAGTAATGACAAAGAAGAACAACTGATATTATTCAAGCATAATGCAAGTACAATTGAATGAGAATGTTGATAGAATGAGTGTGGGGATGAGTACCCTTTATAGGCTTACAATAAGTGGTATTGGTAGGTGGAAAACGGTAGAAAGGGACCATGGTATTCACCAACTATGGTTTTAACAAATCATGCATGAGGATCTATTTGCAATGTAATCCTTTGCCTTGTTATTCATTATAAAGGGGCTATAGAGTGGGTGTGGTTGCACGATTCTCAACACCCTCATCAATCACAACTAAGAAAGACATTGAGTATATAGAGGTTGTCATGAGTAGAACCTTGCTAAGTGTAGACATGGAAAGAAACAACCATATAAATCTAAAGGCTGTCACAAGGCCTCACTAAGTGTGTAGAGGTTGTAGTGTGCAAAGTTTACATGAGGAGTACAAGAGCTTATGGTAAGAACATTAGGTAAGTACACATTTAAAACCTAAAAAATTCTATCAAAAAATGAGCTACAAAGGAGGGACTGGTGAGTCCTATCCTTTTTTTCTTGGATGTCTTCTTCTTCTTCTTCTCCATTGTTGTCTTCATCTTCTTTGACTGTTGCAAGATATGCTCTTTGAGAACTTTTCCTAGCATGACAAAACTTCTCAATATGCCTAGTTCTCTTACAAAAATCACAATCTATGCTCTTCTTCCCTTTGTCCTTCACATAGAGAAGTTGTTGGTCTCCTCTTGGGTTGCTTGCTTCTCCTTTACTCTTGATCTTCTTTTCCTCTTCAAGGAGAGAAGCTTTGATATCCACAACCTTCGACTTTGGCATGTTGATTAATATGGTAGACACATTATTATACTCAAGTGGAAGACTTTTGAGAAGTACTCCAATGCAAATGTCTTCATCCATCTTCAAGTTGATTCCTGCAAGTTGTGTCAACAGGGCTTTCCATATAATCCAAATGAGTTGCAAGTGAGGTATTAATTTTCATGTCAAGCCTAAAAAATTCAATTAGTAAGCCATATTTAGAGGATTTTGAGTGAGCTCCAAACAAGGTTTCTAACCAATCCCATGTTGCTTGAGAGGTTTCACAATCATCAACATGATGAATGTAGCTGTCATCAAGTTCGAGCTTGATAATAGCTTGAGCCTTATCATCATTTTTATCTCATATTATTGAGAATGCACCTTCCCTTGGTTTCTTCTCTTGACCACTTGTGATTGACCACAAGCCTTTCTTCATGAGGATCAATTTGATCCTAGTTTGCCACGTGTGGAATCTAACACCATTGAATCATCATAAGGGTGAATCTTTGCCTATTTTGTTGGCAGGGGGAGTAGCTATTAATTGAGAATAGAATAGCAAGAGAGTTGAATTTAAGTGTGTCAAAGGACACAAGAAGATTAGTGTTAACCAACACTAGGTAGTATCAAGAGATACTACGTAGTTGAATCACTTGATGTTGACCTTGAGTTTGGAGCACTTGCTTGCCGATTTGTAGTGGTAGCTCTGCTAGAAACTAAGTATGGTAGCACATCAGAGAGTCAATGGCATGATTGAGCCCAATGGGAGTGAGAAAGAGAAGATATATTTGAGCTTGAGCTCAAAGGCTATGGCTACCCTTTAGGGTTTGTAGATAGGGATCTAGTTTTTTGCATATTGCAACTCGTACAGGTGATTATCTGGCATAAGATTTGATGGGGAGGTAGCTTAGATAGTAGGCTTCTAAAGCCCTATGAAAATTTTCAATATCATTGCATGTGCAAGCTAAACATGCAGTATGAACAAAGATGGTCCAAATCTGGATAGCGATAGAGAAAAAGCGCAATGTTGGAGCATATGTTGGGCAATGTCACACTGTGAAGTGATAGGTAGGAGCGCTTGGAGCAAAGGAAGAGTTGTCCAGAAGAGAGAAAGGGCTAAAATGCCTCAGAGGAGAGAATCAAGCCCTCCAATCAAGGTGGGTGGCTATGGAGGTAGGTGAGAGATTCATGGGAAAGTCGAGGAAGCCAAAAATTCAAACTGAAATGACCTAATTAGTGGCCTAATGACTCATTAGTATTGAAACCTGCTCTGATACCATATTAAAATATTGAGGATGCATGCTAAGGTGGATCACTGATGAGCAAGTAGACAATCATAATGCGACATAAGTAATGAAAAAGAAGAACAACTGATACTGTTCAAGCATAATGCAAGTACCATTGAATGAGAATGAGTGTGGGGATGAGTTCCTTTTATAGGCTTACAATAGGTGGTATTGGTAGGTGGAAAAAGGTGGAAACGGACCATGGTATTCACCAATTGTGGTTTTAATAAATCATGCATAAGGCTTTATTTGCAATGTGATCCTTTGCCTTGTTGTCCATTACAAAGGGGCTATAGAGTGGGTGTGATTGTACATTTCTCAACAACACTATCTCGAATTATATAGGATATGTAGATAGTAGAAAGTTCACCTCTCTAGATATGTCTTTACTTATTTTGGAGGTGATATCCCTTAAATGTCTAGGGTGCGAAAATACACCACATTATCTATTACCAAGGATGAGTACATCGCAGCCGAATTGAGGCTTACATAAGGAGGCCCTATGATTGGCTCATCTAATTACAAATCTTGGTATTGTTGAGATATCGAGCTCCACTCGTGATATGCCACGGTGACCGTTGTGCATTTATGTCACCACTTGTCAGTTGTGCAAATGCGGTTGGTATACCGCCCATGAATAATAGCTAGATGATAGCTATCCTTATCTACTCTAGTTTGTGGCTCAGTTAGTATGCCACCTTAGTTAGTTGAGTTTGGTTTGAAACCCATATATAGGGTTCTTCTATTTCTTTGTATTAGAGTTCTTTTGGCTTACACAACTAAGAAGAGGAAAACCGTTTTCAGCCTCCACCCTTGTGTGTATTCCCCCATTGTGCAAGCAAGAAAGCTACAAGTGAGACTCCTTCCTTCTCTCCCACAATCTTGACATGGTATCAGAGCCTTGTTCATGGTAAGGAGCTCAAGAAAGCAAGCCAAGCTCGCGGTGTTCTGGTAAGAGGAGCAGTGTTGCTTTCATTTTCTATTTTGGGAGCAGATCTCTGCAAGTAGCACAGCCAGAAATTGCAAGAGTGCATTGTCTCAGGTTGAGACGCCCTTCGCGATGAAGCAAGAGGACAGTATATGCTACGGGACAGGGCTTTAGCCCATGGTGACCCTGTTTTTTTGATTTGAGGCCATTTTGGGGCTTGTTTTGGAGGCGGAAGTTTTCTGTACGCACTCAGGAAAAGGCCCAGTTTTATGCTATGCAGCCACTGTTCTACAGGTCAATGAAAAGTTACTATAGAAATTGCATTGTATGCCTGTGCGCAAAGACATTGGGAGTTATAGAATCATCCTTGTTGCCTATTGATGCAAAATCGTCACTAGGAAGTGACTATGTGGTCAAATACCACTTTCGTTAGTTTTGCAGATTTGCCTTTGTGAGGCTGAGCTGTGTTCTTTGCAGTGACAGAATTTTTGCAGTGTTCTGTAATGGCGTCTGATTCTCTCTCACAAATTGTCACTGAAAAGCTTGACAATAACAACTTTCAAGCATGGAAGTTTAGAATGACGAATTTCCTTATGGGAAAACGATATTGGGAATTTGTTGCAGGAAATGAAGAAGAACCAGTTCTTCCTGAT
Source organism: Lygodium microphyllum (assembly GCF_053477565.2). NCBI lineage: Eukaryota > Viridiplantae > Streptophyta > Polypodiopsida > Schizaeales > Lygodiaceae > Lygodium > Lygodium microphyllum. Next base: position 26,634,315 of record NC_141135.1, read on the forward strand.
GTTCCCAATCAACAGCAAATGCAAGCATTTAAAGCATGGCATGAGAGAGCCAGGAAAGTTATGTATTGACTATCTATCAGCATTTCAGACTCTATGATTGTGCATATTCAGGATGCAAGTACGCCAAAGGAGGCATGGGATACTTTGTTAAAAATGTATAGCACAAATACGCAAGCCAGGAAAATGCAGCTCAAGCAAGAGTTGCATAATGTGCAAAGAGAAAATATGAGCATCAATGACTACCACATGAAGGTGAAGAAGATTGCAGATGCACTTGCTTCCATTGGGTCGCTAGTGGAAGATGATGATTTAGTTTCTGTGACCTTGAATGGTCTAGGAAAGGATTATGCACAGTTCCGAACATCCATTTCCATCCGTGAAAGATTTCCTGATTTTGAGGAGTTGATTGCTCTTCTAATTTCTGAGGAGCAGAGAAATGGTGGTGCATCTTTTTCAGGAGGAACTTCAAAAGAAGTTGTCTTCTACTCAAATGCTGGAAGAGGTAGAGGCAGAGGTAGAGGAGGGCGATCTGGAGGCCGTGGTAGAAATCAGAATATGCAGCAAACTCAAGAAAACCAGTTCTATGGAGGAGGACGTGGTAACTCTAGAGGCAGGGGGAGCCAAAGAGGTCGTGGTGGATGGCAAAGAGGCCAAAATGCAAACAGCAATGTTGAATGCTACTACTGTGGTAAAATGGGTCATATGGCTAAAGACTGCTATAAAAAGCAGAATGACATCATGGATGGGAAATTGCAACAAGGGAATTATGCATCTTCTAGTAGATAGGGTGATGACAAAAATGAGCATTTGTTTATGGTGCAGCACATAAACAATTCTGTGACAAGTGCAGAAGAAAGCAACGATGTGTGGTATGTTGACTCAAGTGCATCAAACCACATGACAAGTCATGCAGAATGGATGGAGGATGCAAGGAAAATGAAAAAACCAGGATTTGTGGAGACTGGTGATGATACTGCACATCCTATTGTGCAGATTGGAAAAATTCCTTTGTCTATGCAGGATGGGAAAAAGAAATACTTGTCCGATGTATTTCATGTCCCAAATATCACCAAGAATTTGGTTTCTGTTGGTCAAATGGTTGAGCAGGGCTTGCAGGTCAGATTTAATCCTCATGGATGCTTTGTCGAGGATATGAAAAATAAAGGTTCCTTGATAGCAAAAGGAAAGAAGAAGGGCAGAATGTTTACATTGGATGCAGACATGTCTGAATTGAGTACAGTAATGTTTGCACATGGGACAGGTGTAGTTGCAAATATTGATATCTGGCATAAATGCATTGGTCATGTTAATGTACGTCGACTTAAATCAATGTAGGCCCAAAATATTGTTGCAGGATTGCCTAAATTCAAGGTTGCAGAAATGCATAAGGTATGTGAAGCCTGTCAGTTTGGAAAATAGGCAAGGAAACCATTTCCTAGACATGTTCAAGAGAGTAAGAAGCCATTGGAATTAATCCACTCTGATGTGTGGACTACTAAAGCTGCATCTCTTGGAGGCTGTCATTATTTTGTCACTTTTATTGATGACTATAGCAGAAAAGTTTGGGTGTATTTTATGAAAAAGAAAAGTGAAGTTTTTGGGCATTTCAAAACTCTTAAAGCTATGGTTGAAAAAGAAACAGACCTGCAAATAAAATACCTAAGGTCAGATGGAGGGGGAGAGTACCTCTCAAATGAGTTTGCAAGGTTCCTGCAAGAGCATGGCATAAAGCAGCAATATTCATGTAGTTATACCTCACAGCAAAATGGAATTGCAGAAAGGAAAAACAGGCATATTGGAGAGGTATCTCGTGCCATTCTCAACGAAAAAGACTTGCCAGATTTTTACTAGGCTGAAGCAGTTGCTACAGCAGTCTACATAATGAACAGGACTCCCACTGCAATAATACATGGGATGACTCCAGAGGAGAGGTATACTGGTAGGAAACCAGATATTTCTCATTTGAAATTTTTTTGTTGCATTGCCTATGTTCATGTGCCAGATGAGTTGAGATCCAAGTTGGATCCAAAGCTAAGAAGTACATCTTTATTGGTTACTCTCTACAGCAGAAAGGGTATAGATGCTATAACCCTTCTACTCGTAAGTTTACAATGAGAAAAGATGTTTTTTTTAATGAGATGAGTAGCTGGTATAAACTAGTAAATGTGATTGATGATGTAGATGCACAAAGTGGTAATGCTGCACAGAATTCACAGCAGCAGTCACAAAATATTAGTGGACCTGGAGCGTCCTCTAGCAGTGGTTCACATTCTTCACCATGGACAGGAAGATTGAGATCAAGAGAATCTTCTCAAAGCAATGTAGATAGTGGCATGCAGGTATCACGAAAAGGAAAAGAGAAGGTAGATCAGCCCATGTTTGATGTGAATACAGGTCACTCTTATGTGGATGGTGAATCCAGTGGCTCAGAACAGAGCATTGATGATGAGTTGGGTATTCCTTCTATTGTTACACCTGGAGTAAGGAAGACCAGGGATGTTTTGAGAGCACCTGGGAGTGAACCTACTTTGCGCAGGTCTACCAGAGCTAGGTATCCTGTGGATAGGCTGAAATATGATGGATTTACAGCCATTCACAATGCCTATATGGTCAAAGTGATACAAGAACCAGAACCCACTTCTTTTGAGCAAGCCATGGAAAAAGAAAAATGGGAGAAAGCCATGGATGAAGAAATGGATGCCCTGGAAGCAAATGCTACATGGGAATTGGTACCTTTGCCTAAAGGTAAGAATGCAATTGGCTGTAAGTGGGTTTATAAGGTGAAGCACAATGCAGATGGTTCTGTGAACAAATACAAGGCAAGATTAGTAGTCAAGGGGTATGCACAAATATATGGGATTGACTATGAAGAAACATTCAGTCCGGTTGCAAGGATGGCAACCGTAAGAGTAGTCAATGCTATGGCTGCATCAAAGGAATGGTCTTTGCATCAGATGGATGTAAAGAATGCCTTCTTGCATGGTGATTTGCAAGAAGAGGTCTATATGGAGCAGCAACTAGGTTATGTGCATGCTGTTCATCCTGAGTTTGTTTGCAGGTTGAAGAAAGCATTGTATGGCTTGAAGCAAGCACCTAGAGCATGGTCTGACAAGATAGGTCAATATCTTGTCACTATTGGCTTTCAGATTTCCAAGGCAAACTTCTCACTTTATGTGAGAAAAACAGAGAAAGGTATTATGCTACTTGTCATTTATGTTGATGATTTGATTATGACAGGTGACAGTGATGAAGATATCCTTCATGTGAAAATGCTATTGAAGCAGAAGTTTGAGATGAAGGATTTGGGAGAGCTGCGTTATTTCTTAGGCATTGAGGTGATTAGATCACCAAGTGGGATACAGCTCTTGTAGAGGCAGTATGGATTGGACATGCTATCCAAATATGGGATGACAGGCTGTAAGCCTATTTCAGTTCCTTTGGAGCAGAATGTGAAGCTGAGCGCAGATGCAGGTGAGCTTCTGGAAGACCCTACTATGTATAGACGCATAGTAGGAAGTTTGATTTATATGACTATTACCAGGCCAGATTTGAGCTATGCTGTTGGATTGGTAAGTCAGTTTATGCAGGCTCCAAGGAAATCGCATTTGGATGCGGCTAGATGCATACTCAGGTATGTGAAGTCCACATTGCAGTATGGACTACTTTATGAGACTAGGGTTCAGATACAGTTGCATGGATACACTAATGTTGATTGGGCTGGTAGTATTTCTGATAGACGATCTACCAGTGGATATGTGTTCTCTTTTGGGAGTGCTGCAGTCACTTGGAGCAGCAAGAAACAGCCTACATTTGCCTTGTCAAGCACAGAGGCTGAGTACAGGGGCGCAGCAATGGCTGCATGTGAGGTAGCTTGGTTGCATAAGCTACTTTATGATATGCATCAGCCTACAGATGGGCCAGTTGTCATTTATTGTGACAACATGAGTAGTGTACACTTGGCAAATAACCCAGTCTATCATGTTAGAACAAAGCACATTGAGGTGCATTATCACTATGCGGGAGAGGGTTTTACTAGGTCTTATTGATCTAGTTTATGTCAGCACAGAGGATCAAGTAGCTGACATATTTACGAAGGCATTGGGCGCAGAGAAGCTACGCAAGTTCAGAGACCTGCTTGGTATGCAGGAATTGGGATTGAGCTCGAGGGGGAGTATTGAGATATCGAGCTTCACTCGTGATATGTCAGGGTGACCGTTGTGCATTTATGTCACCACTTGTCAGTTGTGCAGATGCGGTTGGTATACTGCCCATGAATAATAGCTAGATGATAGCTATCCTTATCTACTCTAGTTCGTGGCTCAGTTAGTATGCCACCTTAGTTATTTGAGTTTGGTTTGAAACCCATATATAGGGTTCTTCTATTTCTTTGTATTAGAGTTCTTTTGGCTTACACAACTAAGAAGAGGAAAACTGTTTTCAGCCTCCACCCTTGTGTGTATTCCCCCATTGTGCAAGCAAGAAAGCTACAAGTGAGACTCCTTCCTTCTCTCCCACAATCTTGACAGGTATGATCATGACTTCTACACCACATTTGAATTTGATGAGTGCTATTTAGTTGGCTTATAATCTAATCTTCCATGTGAAGATAGAGCACATTGAGGTGCGCTATTACTTCATCATATGGATGGTAGAGGACAAGTCGATTGAACTTATGAAGATCCCGATGGGTATAAATCTTGAAGATTTTCTCACGAAAAGTCTTCGAGTGGAATAATATTCCTTCCTTATGAAGATGATGGGCATAGATGAGATGATGTCTTTTCTCATCTTGTTATACTCTATGTACATGTTGTACTTTTCTCCTTTTCTTTTACTTCTCACTGAGGTACATTCACCTTTAAGTTGGAGGTTGTTAGGGTTAAAGGGTGCTTGTGTCTAACTACCTACACTGCTTACAAATCCAAACACCTATACACTATAGGCAATAGGCACCAATCACTACAGTTTATTCTTTATTCTTTTAGTGACAGTAGAATAACGAAAGCTAGGCCATACATCATGACTTTTGAAGTTCCCACACACTAGTCTCTCTCTTCTTGCTTGAACCTCCATATCTCTTACTCTCTCCTTGCTTCCACTTATGCTTCCACCTTGTGCTCACCTTTCAAACTCAACTCAAGGTGGGTATTAATATGAAGTCTAGGTAAGTCTTGAATCCATTTTGAGGTGAGTGCACCTCAAGGGGATTTTGGATCTAAAGTCACTTGAGGTAAATCTACTCTATGTGAGTGAGAAGAATGGTATTCCTCATGACATTTCAATGGATCAACTCAAATATGTAGCAACTTGAGATATATGCTAGTTATGCACTTGAGGTAAGTGGTATAAACCACTCAAGATGAGTTGAGGCCAAATTGATTCAAGGTAAGATTAGAGTGGATGAGTAGAGTTAGTAGATGTGTAGCTAGTAGTGGTAATGGCACAAATCTCACCATAAATAGGTGATTAGAGATGAAGATCAAAATAAAAAGCTCATAAATTTCAACAAAAACTTGCAAAACTTTGTGTTTTTGCAATCAACATAGCCTAGTGCATCAAAAGATGCAATCTACAAACTAGATCCTCTAAATGCACTTCTAGTTTGCTAATGGCATCTGATCAAGGCCATGCATGGCCCAAGGTCAATTTTGGTCCAAACACTAATTTTCATCCTGAGATTTTTCAAGTTTAGATGCAAAGGCTTTATGCATGATGGAATTCCCAAAGACGACCAAACTATGCTACTAATAGTTTCAACTATCTTTGTAGGGATCTCCTAGAGCCTTTGAAAGAGTTTTCCATTGCTACCGATATAACTAAAAATGGTTCAATCCAAAAAAACAAAGAACATTTATTCTAAAGACTAATGCAACATGGTCACATAATTTCTCACTCGACATGACTCTTTGGATCCTAGATTTTGTTGGTCACATAATTTCTCACTCAACATGACTCTTTGAATCCTAGATTTTGTCAACAACGTTGGCCAAATGAGAGCTACTTTTTCTAGTGCACTTCAAAAAGTAAAAATCATGGCATGCAAAACATAATTGGAAACAATGAATACGAAGTGACTAAGGATACTTCAGCGTAAGAAGCTACAAAAAAGAAACCTCAATATTAAAAAAAGAAGTCACAAATAAAATTATTAGAAATCAATTCAAGATAAAAACACAATACGGAGGCACCTGAAAGAAAAGCAAGGTCAAAATGCAACATGGAGGGGTCTCAAAGAACAATGACTACATTGAGGTGCTGAGAATTGAAGCTAAAAGTGAAAAATCACTTTAAATTGCAAAAAGCTATAAATAGCATATATAAGATAGTAAATTAATCAAATATTGTGTATGAATCTTGTGGGATTGAGGATCATGAAACTATGAAGAGGCATACCATCAAAATTAGCTAGATATTTGAAGTTTCGATAGCAAACAGCTAGACTATAATATATGAATTTTGTTGTACCCATCTACCTTTTTTTTTTTTTCAAGAGCCAATGTTGAGACTATCAAGTAGAGTCTTTGGTTAGCCTAGGTTAGTGATATGATCAAGGCACAAATACTTTGCAGTGTGAGAGGCCATGAAGAATCAATAGATTGAGAGTGCAAGGTATAGCATGTGTAAATCCATCTAAGTCCAATAAAGCATAGTTTGAAAGGTACATTTTTATTCCATTGTCAAGGCGTGATGGATCCTTGATTAATTTAAATCCTTTCCATCCATAATTAGACTACACCATGTATTAGTGAGATGGGCATTCTCATTGGGATATGCATGCTTGTGGAAAGCTTGTGTGACACGGAGTAAAAATAATGGATTTAGAGATAACCAATTCTAAAATCATCATAGCTTAGAATAGATTAGATCAATTTCCTAAAATTATGCTTATATTAGGATTTATTCTTTCTTTCAAGAAAAAAATGTAAACATTTTTAAAAGAGACTCATCACTTGCGAACGATCATTGAAATACATGCATTTGCTAAGGGATGGCGAGAGGAATCAATTCCTCATGTGTTATGATGAAAGTCAAGAATCAATAAATATATTGTTTTTAAATATTCACTTATTGAAAATGAATAATTTTTAAAATACAATTATGGACTACTATGTGCAACGCATTAGCCCATGACTAGCTAGTCAATGCTTTTACTAAGTAGTCATAACCTATGGTGATTAGATGCAACAATTGTTATCTTGTGTAAATTAAATTGGGTTTAATAATTGCTGAAATTTAATTTCTTTTAATTGGAAATTCTCTCATTTTTGAAATTTTGTGGTATCTTGGGACAAGCATATGTATTCAATAGATTTCATATTAGACTAGATAGATGTGGGTGTGACTAGTTAGTCACTTTGGAATTGTAGGTATGCATATTAAGAGAAGTTTTATATTTGAATTCTTGGTTCTCAACCATAGAAGGTACATAACCTACTATATGAAAAATTTTTCTTTTCTAGTGGGGGTTCTATGCATGGAAAATACATGCTTTGTTAATTAGGCAATTAGTTAGCATAGTGAAGTGAATGCCTCTAATGCACCAAGCTCTTGATTTACCACTCTACTCCACTCCATCCTACCAAGAAGAGATAGATAAGAAAAGAGGAGAAGAAGGCTTCTCCTTCCTAGTTCCTTACTCTCTCACTCTCTCAATCTCTTTCACTCCCTCACTCTTTTAGTCTCTTTCACTCTCAAGAATAGACATGGAGGTAAGAAAATGCCATGTGGTGTAGAAGAAGGTGAGAAGGAGGGAAGGAGATTAATGGAAGCAAGAGAGAACTTCACTCTCTAATTCCCTCACACACACACACACACACACACACACTCTCTCTCTCTCTCTCTCTCTCTCTCTCTCTCTCTCTCTCTCTCTCTCTCTCTCTCTCTCTCTCTCTCTCTCTCTCTCTCTCTCTCTCTCTCTCTCTCTCTCTCTCTCTCTCTCTCTCTCTCTCTCTCTCTCTCTCAAGCACAAGCTATGGTGGAAGCAAGAAGGCAAGGAGAAATCTTAAACACTCAAATTACATGTACAAGAATGAGAGATTCTGTTCATTTTACACATTATATACATAGCATTTTCTAGGCATGTGGCCTCAGACCTTAGTCTCTTTTCCATATTTTGTCACTTCATTTTTTACATGCATGTGACTCATTTTCTAGATAGGCTTACCCATGTATCTTCTTTTTCCTATTGCAAGTCTTGCACTTGTGCATATGTACAATGATTACAAAAAATGAAATACAAAGTGTAACTACAAGAGATTTTATAATTTGCATGGGAGTGAGCCTAGCTCTCAATTTTGATTTAAATTGCATAGCAACTATTTAAAATCATGACTAGCTATTAGGTTTAAATTCCCACTACTTGCAAAATTTAAGAACCTCTCTAGTATCTTTAATGTTTTTCATAAAGTATTCAACATATATATCTGGCACACTATTTATGTGTAATCAACCTTGGTTCCTTGTTTTGATCAAATGACTAATCTTCTTTGAATTCTTGATTATTCTTTGATTGATTTGACTAGCTTAACTTTCAGTTTTGAGTAAGTTTTCCAAAAGTTTATGCCCTTTTTATAGCCTTCTCTATTTGGAGTTAACATTATCCCCCTCTCTAAATGAGTGGTAGTCCCTTGGCATGTCCATTTGTGGTTGCTAATGGTCACAACATCAAGGAATGCAAACTCTTAAGTCTCTATTACTTTCTTAATTTCATGGGTTTGAGAGGAGAAAACATAGATGATTTAGAGCTAGAGTACAAGCTAGCTACATGAGAGAGAGTCTAAAAACATAGAAGAGGAGAAGCTCGTGTGACTGAATAAGAGTCCATCAAAAGTTCCCAACACATGGCCGTTGATTACACTCGATGCAAAAGTATACTTTATAAAGAAAAAGTGACTTGCAAATGCTCCTCAGATCTCATCCTATTCGAAGGAAATTCAATGAAATGAATCTTCCTAAGATGTTGATGCTTGCTCGAATACAAATGTTAGATTTAGGGTCAAGAGCATGCATACACACAATTTGGAGAAGAAGAAGCTTGAGAGCACAACACAAAGTGGGTAGAGTATCAATATAAAGATTTATGAGACTTGGTTTACCCTAAGTAAATGGACATAGAAAATAACCTCTTAGTGAGGGAAGAAAGTGCCCTAGCTATGCTAAGTGAGTTCAATCTTCACACAGTTCACTACCAAAATCTAGTAAAATTCATGGTATTACGGAAGTTGTATGTAGATTAACCATTTGAAACAAGTGTGACATGCTTGCAAACTTTGCCATTACAAGGAAGTGCATATATCTCTAGTAGGTAGAAGAATCCATGCTAGAGACTATGCAAGATGGCTAAGAAAGGTGGTAACTAGATAATCATAGGAAAATAGCTAAGGTAGCAAAAGGAGAGCAAAGAGTGAGTGGAAGTATGAAAGCTATAGGCATCTTGTTGTATATATAGGTAGATATAATGATACATTCACATGCAATTCAAATACTAATTTTAATTGATAGGAAAAACAACCTATTGATCTTCAATTTGAGATGCATCATAAAATTGAACATAAAAATCCTCTTTGTGCAAAGCTATCAACACCATAAAAACCTTTCCCATTCTTTTACTTTCTTACAAAATTTTAAACTCCAATATAGCTCTTTTCAAGAGAACGAATAAGCCTAGTTCACCTCCCTACCACTAATTAAGAAGCTAAAGATATCTATGATTGTGGTAGCTATTAATATCACATGTTCATATACATTGAGGAGGCTCCAATAATGATTCAAAGAAACTTTCTCAAAACAACAAATTCTTTCACTATATGAAGTTTGATGTCATAGGTTAGTTCCATATATTCATTCGACTCCAAATAAACATGGTTGCATGCCTTCTTCATCAACAGTTGATAATAGAAGTACATGGATATACGTTTAAGAACAAAATTAACTTTGTGCACATTATTTTCCATACTCCCTTCTTTGAAAATACATGTGAAGAAAATATCGCATGCATCCTTACAAATGAGCATATTGGAAGACCAATGTGGATTAGCTTACTTGAAAGTACAATACACAAGGACATGAATTGGTGCAAACAATGAAAGATCCATAAATCATGAAGCTTTTGAGAACTTTAAAGAATTATGAATGTTATTCATGATCTTTATAGCCAATTGTGATGAGACCAGCAAATATGGATGGGCCATAGAACATAATCAAATGGTGGAAAACCAATGGCCATACCATACATATTTGTAGATATGGGTAATGCGTGTGTGTGTGTGTGTGTGTGTGTGTGTTGAGAAGTCTTTCCAATTATGTTCCAACCATGATGGTCACACCCACAACATGTAGAGATTTATTTGTCCTATTTAAAACTTTTAAGTCCAATTCTCAATAAAATTTAATGGCAAAATGTTTGTTATGATCAAGATGTGTGGTAAATGGTTAAACAAATGAATGAGGATAAAGAAAAAATGAAATAGAGATACCCAAATAATGACTTACAATTTGAAGGAAATAAAGATTGTATATTGTTGGGTGCAAGTTTCAAAATCATTTACAATATAGATTATATGTTGTATTAATATGCTAAGATCACCATCTTGAACCTTCCTTAACCCAATTAGTCTACCTTTCTAATGATTTTCCAGGACATCATGATGCCTCAAATGGTGATGCTTAATTGCTAGTAGTTATATGTAGACATATGACTTGTTTTTTATGTTAGTATTTCCATGCTTGTCCTTCTTGTGTGCTGCATGTGTATAACAAAGATGGAATCATGAGGATGTCTTTGCTGGTATCTAGATGCCATTCAAAAGAACTTCAAAAGAAGATAAATAATCTAACAATGTCTAGATCTTTTGGGAGTGTGGAAGTAGAGATTGGATGACAAGAAATGGATAATTGGTGGCTATGGGACTCGGGGGCGCACCTATAAGAAATCATCTATATAATGTGCATTCGAAGGGTATTAAGAAATACCCTTTCTTTACATGCTATAAGGCTATAAAATGACCCCTTTTACTTTACTAAACTTATGGGTTTTTTTCAAATTACTAAATAAAATACTCTTTCCTCTGAAGTCATGTGGTATCTTACATGTTCTATAAGGTGGACTTCTTGAGCTTTGGAAGAACCTAATACAAAGGTGGATGTGCTACCATGTTTATGGTTATGGGAGTTGTGATTTGATGACAATGTTTGTGGAATGGAGATGGGAGAATGTTCAAAAGAGAAATTATGATCGAGAAAAGACACTATACATGACATGCATTGAACTTCAAGGAGGAAAGGACCTTTTTGGAAAGGGGAAATTCAAAATTTCCCCTTACTTTTTGGATGCCCTACCTAATGGGACCCACTTGATATAAGGGGCGATGATACAAGTGGTAAAATGAAAGGCCGGGGGGGGTGGTAAAGTAGAGGTGGGGGGACAAGCCTACAACTTGTGGGTCCAAGGGGGAAAATGAATCGAATAAAATGTGCACATTACCCCTTATCTCATTGATCTACCTCTTATATTTAGGAAAGTCATTAACTCCTCATGTAAATGGCCCTTTTTCATTTCACTTTCACCTAATCCTGAGAGTGTTGAAGGCCTAGAATTCAAGTGTGGTGTAATCACTTGAGATGTCCCACAAAATGAGCCCCTAAGTCCTTCTATAAGACTTCTTTTTTTGTTTTATTAAGTGGTCTAATGGCCAAAATTGCAGATATCTATCAACATATATCACCAATTCATAGCATCTCGATGGCGGGTGACAGCACCATAGAGTTTAGAGTCCAAGTATGGTGATCATAATAGAGTTCCCATAAATGATCTCTTAAGTTCTACTTAATGCTATTTATGTTATGTGACCTATCTACTAGTCAATGCTATGGGCACACATCCAAAGTATCCAATATTTTTTTTTAAAAAAAGCACACACACATGCATGCATGTGTGCACGTAGGTGCATGTGTGCATGTGTGCGTGCATGCACGCACACACACACACACACACACACACACACACAATGTTATATAGATTGCTTTTCTTTTAAGGTTGTATGTTCTTATAATCATGCCATGTTTTTGAAGGTTTGAACTATTTTAATGAAGAAGTGCAAGCATGCAACATTTCTCCAATCACCCATACTTTTAATAGATACAATAATGTGCCAAGGCTTATGATAATCATAGGATGTGTTATAAAAGTTGAGGAAGGCCCAAGGAAGTTGAACCAAATACATGTTTTATTGAGTTACATTCTCTTGTTAAACAAATAATCTACGCCCAAATTAAATCATGCAAAGCTCCATATCTAATTAAGAACAACAATATATTGTTTGAAACTTTTATGAGCAAAGATTAAACAAAAGAACACTCATATGTATTATGATTTTCTTTCTTGAACCCTTAATAGGGTATATGCAAGGGAAGAAATCATTTTTCCAAAAAAATTAGGGATATTTCAATTTCCTATAGTACTAGAATGAGGTGGTAGCATAACAAAACTTAAATAGATAGTACATATTACACTCACTATTGGTGGTGGTAGTCATAGTGCTTTTGCAATTGAAGCTCTTTTTTGGGCATGTTTCCTTATATTTATCATTTTTGTAATAGTTACATAAACACTCAAGTTTCCAAAGAACTTGCACATAGACATGGATATTATGTCTTATAATCTACGTTAAGAATAATCAATGAATTCTCGATGTATGGTTTAATTCATTATAGTACATAAGAGGGGATTGATAGCTTGGCCTCAAGTAAAATTTTAGGCATATTTTGTATACATTATTGTCATTAGTCTTTCCAAGTAAAGTCATAGGCATGATGGAGTAAATAATAAAAGCTTAGCAATAGATCACATGAGATGAAAAATCCTGGCATACAACCTAATTTGTGTGTGAAAGTAAGATCACTAACTATATAAAGGTGAAAAAGAAGCAACATGAAAATATCTTTGATAAGATCTCTCAAATGGCATGATAAAGTTAGTCGACATATCAACAAAAAGGATTGTAAAATATTGGCTACATAGTTAAAAGACATCCAACAAGAGCACATTTGATAGAAATTATTGAGCCAAGAGTTGGGTTCAACTCTACACAACCCACCCCTTAATCTTTACTTCATGATTTATGTGTATTGAATCTAGTCTCACAAAATATAAGCAACGATCGGATTGTGCATCTCGTATAAGTTTCAACTATCATATTAAAAAATACAATTGAATGGTGTAATGTGCACTATCGTCTATTTGCTTAATTTAAAGGGAAGTTTAACAAATATGATGTATTAATCTATGTCAATTCTAGCTAAAATAGGTACGCTTATTGCTTCAAATCGCACATACACTATTGAGTTTGATACATGCGTCGTCTAAGATTTCGATGTTAAAAGGTTTCTTTTAACAAAAAGGGCTATGAATGTTTCCATGTTATTCATAGAGTATAACTACGCATGCTTCAAGCTATTGTTCACTTTTCATCCATGGTGGACATAATGCTTTGCATTGATGTGATCGCGAAAGGATTTATTATAGAGGCTTCATGATTGGGGTAAGTTGAGAGGGTAGAATGATAGGGAAGAAGCTCATTGAATGAGTAAGAACAGATGGGGGATAATGGTGGCTGAACAAATTAATAGAAGGGTTGGGAAGGAAGGCTATATGTCCATGGAAGATGAGGTGATAATGATGGGTGGTTAGATTGCCCACTATATAAAATGATGTATCTTTTTCATGTTTTAATGCACTACATGGGGAGATGAAGGGGGTTTGAAGACAATATGAGCTATTGTTTAAGACTTGTGTTTAACCACCTTTATTTTTCATGGACATTTGACTCTCATCACAAAAGTGATATCTCACCAAAAATTACATAGTCATGTTCTTTTCATGTTTCATAAGCTAAAAATATAGGAGCAACTAAGATAGCACATCTATAGACTCACAAATAATAGTATTCAAACACTTCACCAAAGTAAGGCAAGCTTAGAAGTTGGAATCCTACTCAACAAATTTGAGGCATGTGTACAAAACTAAGTATCTCATGAGGTCTTTTATTTAGTTCTTGAGATCCTATCACTTGCTAATACATTGTGATTAGTGAGATGCTCAGGATCATCTTTCTTAGATGATGGTGTGAGGAACCAATTGTGATTGTGTGAAAGACACATTTGAACTATACACAATTGTGTTATTATGGAAATGTGATACTTTGCTAAAGTATACATTGTCACGGAAGCTTGCATTGGTGAAACAAGTGTACTTTCAAAATGCTTGCTCTTTTTCACTATGTTTGGATATTTGTGATGCTAGTAGTAGAAAATTCAAATGGGGTTGAGAAGCATGGGGTTTTTTTTAATAGGGTAAGTGTCAGGAGTAAGAGAGCATGTTGAAAAAGTTTCAAAACAAGGTTACCTTTATTTTCATAATAGTTTAGGGGACAAAAGTAGTTTATCTGCATCAGGACACGTCATCTCACTTTAACAGTGCAAGTGAATAATCTAATCGGGGAATTTCTACTTTAAGCTTTTAATTGTTCTAATGGTATGCCATTGTCGAAATATCGCGATTAAAGTTGGTATAAATGTCACGTTGTTCACATAAGAGGCCAACATTCTACTAGCAAATCGTATGTTTTGAAAAAGATGAAGCACTTGTTGTTTCTTTTGAGAGAGAGTGAAGTGGCAAGGGGTGATGTTGGGTGTGAAGGGCCTAAAGGGGGGGGGGGGGGAACTCAGCACGGTGAATGAAGCATGAAGTTGCGTGTGAAAATGCTCTAACTGGGCTAGTGCTTGGATGAGAAAAGGCAAGGGAGGAAGTATGAACGGGGATCCATAATACAACGGCGGTACCTACCGACCCGACTCAGAGAGCCAGCGAGCGAGCGAGAGAGAGAGAGAGAGAGAGAGAGAGTTTGACTGGGAAATGGATGGCCCGATTGTTGAAAAGGCGCCGTATCTTTTCTCTCACCAAAAAGCGGAATTACAAAATGGCGACTCCCTTTTTCAAAATTTTGATTTCCCAGATTTTTTAAACGCCCGCCCCTTTCACACCGTCAAACATAGGAACCGACTCATTACCTGTTAGAGCCCATGCACATGCACCTTTCCTTGGCACGCTTTCATGCACCATGTTACACATGATTGCTCCAGTATAGCCCACTTATTACAAGGTACCTTTTGTTGCAGCCCATTCTTCATTATCTTTTGGCGATAGAATCCACATCTCAGCGTAATGGGGATAATCGTGTTACGGTGCACCATGTTGCCTCCATCTCATGCATCAAATGGCCTCACATGGTCATGAGCAGTCCCCCATCATGGGGCCTCCTCACTATGTTGAATGGTTTGTTCTGAGGAAGGACAACATTATACAACCTACACAAGCCAACCTAGAGAGGGTAGGACTATATTTTTGGACAAAAAAATGATCAGTTTAAATTATTTGGAGTCTATTTGGAGGAACAATTCATCCTCAAATTAGAGTTCCAACGCTTAAGGTACCATGTAGATTGGGTGTAGCCAAGTCATACAAACAATCCATCAAATTATTGCTCCTACTCCATAAGGTACCATAAAGTAATTATATTAGGTGTCGATTTTGACATTCATGGGGCAATATGACAACATTCATATATGTTACTAAAATGAAAGTGATGCTCCCTTCATTAATCTGTGGCTAAAACAACTCATTCTACTATAACTGTTCAATACCACTATTAGTCTCCGACTAGTCCTAACTCAATGTTCGTGGGCCAATATGACAACATTCATATATGTTACTAAAATGAAAGTGATGCTCCCTTCATTAATGTGTGGCTAAAATAGCTCATTCTACTATAACTATTCAATGCCACTATTAGTCTCCGACTAGTCCTAACTCAATGTTCGTGGGGCAATATGACAACATTCATGTATGTTACTAAAATGAAAGTGATGCTCCCTTCATTAATGTGTGGCTAAAACAGCTCATTCTACTACAACTGCTCAATGCCACTATTAGTCTCCGACTAGTCCTAGCTCAATGTTTGTGGGGCAATATGACAACATTCATATACGTTACTAAAATGAAAGTGATGCTCCCTTCATTAATGTGTGGCTAAAACAACTCATTCTACTATAACTGTTCAATGCCACTATTAGTCTCCGACTAGTCCTAACTCAATGTTCGATATTAGTTCTCGTAGGCCCCATAAATGACCCACAATTTACTAATAAAAAGAGCCTTGAACTATGATCCCTAAGGTGTTGAAGATTGGATTAGTGGCTTATAAGTTAATGGATTTAGATAACAACATGGTTTACGTAGGTTTTCCATAAGTAATGGCACTGGTCACTCAAGACTCCCTTAAACCTAGCTTAGTCCTAGCCTAGACCAATAACTATGTACATCCACTAGACACTCAAGACTACCTTAATCCTAGCCTAGACTGATAACTATGTACATCCACTAGCATTGCCTATGACCCTACCCACTTGTGATACTCCTCCATACTTAAGAAGCGTTTTTGTCATTGAAAGCAAAACAAGGATACCTATTTTCAACCACACTCACTTTGCTAATTAAAATTGATCATATAGATTTATTCTTAGCTTTAGCGTTACATTAGACAAAACAATTTTGAAGTTAAATCAGGTTCTCTACTCTTGGTAAGCCAAGATATGTTTTGGTTTAGCAATAAACTAGCAACATGTTTTTATGTGATAAACATATTCTACACTTAGTATACAATATTAGCAAATAGGCTTGATTTGTACCTAAAACATCATAAAATTGAGTAGTAGTGTTTTTACAAGCATGTGGTAAAGGGACATACATTAGTGAGGGTCCTAATAAGTGCATATGAAATGACAGGTTGATGCGTTTTTTATGTTGGATGTTAGGCCTAGATTAATTTCATTGCTTGTTTGTTGGCATAAGTTTGAAATTGGTTCTTGGTCACATTTTCTAAAAAGTGTGCATGATGTATTGTTGAAGGTTTATTAATTCAGCATACACTTAAAGTTGTTTGTGCTGAAAGATTAGACATCTAATTGAAGGATAATAAGATGTTGCAAAGCCATCGACTGAGGGATTCGAGTTGTAGGCCTAATGAGTTCTCGCACACCTTCAAGATTAGACATCTTGAAGGATAATAAGATGTTGCAAAGCCATCTAGTGAGGGATTTGAGTTGTAGGCCCGATGAGTTCCACACTACCTTCAAGATTAGACATCTTGAAGGATAATAAGATGTTGCAAAGCCATCGATTGAGGGATTCAAGTTGTAGGTGTGATGGTTCCACACACCTACACAATTATACTTCTGACAAGCTTGTAATGGGCATGTCAAGTGTGTGCGTAGGAATGGTTGCTCCGATTTGATTGGCAAATTAGCAATTGTGTTGTGAGAAATGAATCGGATGTCAATTGTACCAATAGCTGCGTAGGAATGGTTGCTCCGATTTGATTGGGAAATTAGCAATTGTGTTGTGAGAAATGAATCGGATGTCAATTGTACCAATAGCTGCGTAGGAATGGTTGCTTCGATTTGATTGGCAAATTAGCAATTGTGTTGTTCGAAATGAATCGGATGTCAATTGTACCAATAGCTGCGTAGGAATGGTTGCTCCGATTTGATTGGCAAATTAGCAATTGTGTTGTGCGAAATGAATCGGATGTCAATTGTACCAATAGCTGCGTAGGAATGGTTGCTCCGATTTGATTGGCAAATTAGCAATTGTGTTGTGAAAAATGAATCGGATGTCAATTGTACCAATAGCTGAGAGTGGAGTCCTAGCAAGAAACCATTTAGCGTGAACAGGCCCTAAACAGAAGATTAACACGGTCGAGAGGTAGAGCGAGAGAGAGAGAGAGAGAGAGACGTCTCTCTCACGCTGCTGCTGTTATTTTCTAGTTCTTCTCCTCCATCACCGTCTTCTCTCTCTCTCTCTCTCTCTCTCTCCCCCCCCCCCCCCACATCACAACAGTCGTCTTCCTTTTCCTTTCCTTCTCCCTGCTGCTCGTGTCCCGCCCATCTTCTGCTTTGCACGCTCACTGTACCTCGCTACTAGCTTTTCTTCTCTCTCTTTCTCTTCTATCGCTTCTGTATACCCCTCACATATTCTTCCTGTCTGTCGGTTCCCTCACACATCCAGACACAACGTCGATCACACACGCACTCGTCCATCACCGCCATCTCTGCGCAACAGGAAATTGATCAGACAAAAGGCGGGAAGGGGGGGGGCTATACACAGACATATCTTTACGGAGTCGATAATAGCACAGATGAGACGATGAGAAGGAGGGCGTCAACGATTAGATCATCTCACCGTATGACTCTGCATCGCATGCGGGTTTATAAAAGCAGAGGCGCAGCGGAGGGTGATCTTATGTAGACCTAGATATACGGCACAGCTGCTGGTTATGGCAGATGAGCAGCTAGAAGGGCGGGCCGTGTCAAATTATCTAAGGAGAGTGGACGCGATCAGACCGAGCAAAGCAGACGAATCAGTCGTCGCGCATGAGGACCGAGCAGGAGACGACGACGCGCCATTGACTGCTTCTGATTCGCAGTACAGCAGTAGAAGTAGTCATCGCCATGGTAGTACACGCGACAGCCCCATCACGGAGGGCTTGAATAGGACCACTGATCAGGAATACGACAATACTAATCCTCAATATACTACTCATCATCAGCATCAGTATCATCGAACAATGATGGCAAGCACGCCACCCCTAATCTGGCCGCAGTACGATAGTGTCTATCCTCAAGCAGGCGCGGCAGCAGCAGCTCAGGCAGCTATGGAGGATCAGGGTTTTGGAAGCAGTAATTCTAGTATAATGATGCGCGCCTATGGCGATGATTATGAGCATCATCATCATCATCATCATCAGCAGCAGCAGCAGCAGTCGATGAGCCGGCTGCTGTATCATGACCATGGCTCGCCGCTTATGCTGTTCGCCGATCATCAGGCGTGGCTGCCGCCGGCCATGGCCGCGGGCGACACGTACCTGCCCGCCTCCAAATCGAGCCTCTTCACGCCTGCGCTCCCGGATTTGGACGCGCCCGAGTTCGAATCCGAGTTTCTGCTTCTTCGATCGTCATCAACGTCAGCCACCGGCAGTGGCACCAGCACCAGCACCAACAGCCAGTCCGATCATCAGTCCGCGGCCGGCCTGGCCTTCTTCTCCGGCGCGGCTAGTTCCCATACGGCCCCCGCCGCCATTGATCCTGCGGCGGCTCCCAGCTCCGATCATCATCACCATCGCTTGCAGGCTGGCGCAGCGCCGCCATCCGGGCCTTCGTCTCACGATTCTCCCCTCGCGGAAGCTGGTATCCTCGTCGAGGACGACTCTATGTCGGCCTCCTCTTCTGATGAGTTTAATCAGGAGCAGCTCGCACCTGCTGCTTCCGGCCTTTCGACCTCGCTTACTAGTACTATCGAGGCACTGCAAGAGAGCCATGGCGGCGGCGCTACATTAAGCGTGGATCATGACGAATCCATGGATAAGAAGCCTCACGGCGAGGAAGGCGCAGATCCCCAGAAGGCTGCAGCTATGAAAAAGCCGTAAGCACCTGCCAAACCCTAATTCCTTGTGTTACATTCTCTTGTTATTCGTAGCTGCGGATTTACCAGAGGCAGCAGTAAGGCTAAGGTACAGCTGTCTGTAGAAATGTTGTGATGTCGGTGGTGATGATCGTCCCTATTCCTGATAATTGATGCCAATTATTTCTGTACCGTATTACGTAATCCAGCATCATCACCTGGTAAGCAAGCTACTCGTCATGAATGTGTTACAGTGCAAAGCCCAGGAAGAAAGGGCAGAAGAGAATAAGGGAGCCACGGGTGGCTCTTGTGACGAAGAGTGAGGTGGAGCATCTGGAAGACGGATACAGATGGAGGAAGTATGGCCAGAAAGCAGTCAAGAACAGCCCCCATCCAAGGTAATTCACACCATCTCATACCAAATTATCATCGTCATCCTGAACTGAACAAATAAGATTATCTACTGATTGACAGTCTGTCCCTCTTCTTATCAATTAGAGGACGCTAACATCGTCATCCAAGCTTAACAAACGAATTACTCTGATAAACAGTATGCCCCTCTTCTCATCAATCAGAGGATGCTTTTATCGTCATCCTAAGCTTAACAAACAGATTATTCTCATAAACAGTATGCCCCTCTTCTCATCTCATCAATTAGAGGACGCTATCATCGTCATCCTAAGCTTAGCAAACAAATTATTCTCATAAACAGTAATGCCCCTCTTCTCATCAATTTGTGCTCATCAATTCGTACTTGAACCGAGGTCCAATGATTCATGTCGTGGATTTCCTAGGAGTCCACGCAGATACAGTCTACAGATTCCAACCCTGATACTACAATCCAATTATTGTATATTTTCGCAACTCTTTTTTAGTTAGCAGCAATATATTATGTATGTATGTATATCAATCATGCACGTACAGAGCCAATATTGGGGATGTCGTATGTATGATTGTGCGCGTTGATGTGGCCATACACGCGAGTCACACACACTCATTTGACGGCCATGATTCCAGCATGCATTTGACACATGACTTCTAGGGAAAGGCAGACCAGACTCCCTTTTTCTAGTTAAGATGATTGAGCTGCCACAGGCAGAATATCTTGGGCCTAGTTCTCAATTATCATGCGAGGCAGATGTTTGGACCACTCGACAAGTAATTTAGCTAGCTAAGCCTAGGCCTGTAACCATGAGATTATTTAATTTAAGCGTATGGCTAATAATTTGAAAACTATGCGATGATTAAGCCTATGGTTAGTTTAATTGTGAATCTATCAAATCGTGAAGCTCATGTTTGTGTTTTTGAACCTTGATTTCTGAAGCCAATTAGGTTTCGTTAAGTCTTGATTGATAAATAGGCGGGAGAGCTTATAATGGGAGCTGAAATATGCAGGAGCTACTACAGGTGTACGAATAGCAAGTGCACAGTGAAGAAGAGGGTGGAGCGGTGCTGCGAGGATCCTTCATTGGTGGTGACAACATACGAGGGGCAGCACACCCACCATAGCCCTGCCCTTCTCAGGTCATCAGGGGCATCCTCTCTGATGGACCCCCATCCCTCTCTTCCCAGCAGCTTGCTCTTTGCAGAACACAACCCCTTTGCCACCTCACGTCTCATGAGCAGCATGCAGCAGCCCCTAATCAGTGCTGCCCAGCTTAACCCTCTCGGCCCCGCTAACCTCACCCTAAGCCAGCCCCACCTGCAACATCTCTCAACACAGTCTACCAGTCAACAAGCCCCACTGCTGACCGGTCAACGTGCCCCACTGTTGACCACACGTCATCATGCCCGGCCATCACCTCCTAATCCTTCTGATCATATCCATAATCCTCGCTTACTACATGCCATCCGTCCTCCTAATCCTCATAACTTCAATATCAATCCACCACCTCTCAGTAGTACCGGACCGCCGTCTCACATAAGACCAGCTGCCTTCCCATCAGCTCCTGATCCACCCGTCGACAAGGGCTTGCTCGATGATATGCTGCCTTCTGCATCGCGTCAACCTCCACCATCGACATCGTCTGCGCCATGAGGCTGCTTCCGGCGGTTGGCTGAATTAGTGCATGGAGTTATCAAGATCAGTTACATGCTTAGCCATGACGCAGGTAACCGCCGATCCTGTATAACTGAGCACAAACATGATTGTGGTATCCTACGAACATGCAGTCTGATGTCTACTTGATATTTTATATCTATGTACACACATTTTTGCTAAATTGAGTTTAAATTGCATGAGAGAGAGAGAGAGAGAGAGAGAGAGAGAGAGAGAGAGAGAGAGAGAGAGAGAGAGAGAGAGAGAGAGAGAGAGAGAGAGAGAGAGAGAGATGGCACTGCATAGTATACTTCATCCCACCACAGGCAAGTGGATATCGAGTTCCCAACCAGTGTAACCAAGAATCTTAATTCACCTGTGTCTGAAAAAAGAAAAAGGGTCTCATCATCCTTGAGCCACTTCATCTTATGAGGGAGACTCGTAATATTAAGGGCGTTCGAAATCTCTTCAAAACTATATAGGTGTAGACGCGTTCCCTTATTTCGACCAGTAAAGATGTTGCTAGAAAACCCAACTAGATAACAATCCTTGTGTGATAGTTCAAGGCTTTTCTTGCCCTGCCCTTCCCTTGGGTAGTTACTTAGGGGAACAATGTTTTTCATCTAGGAAGAAGGGTGGTGGAAACTTGCAAATACAGAATTGGCAAAATTTCGTATTCCATTTAGAGAAACAAAGTAAATTAGACCTTTATCTGAAGGACATTGATTGAGACTCTTCACCAATAGGGGTTCTCATTGCCAAAAGGAAACTCCTTAGATACCCACTTGTAGAACGTATTATGGGTGCAATTCAAAGTGGGAGCTGCTAATAATGCCTTTTGGGGTTGTATGGAACCATTAGGACGATTTGGAACGGATTAAAAAGCTATATACAAAGGCTTTGAATTTAATCTCTCGTACAATGTGTTAGGTGATGGGTGAGATGAATATCAAGTGTTGGATCAAGTGGATATTGTTTTCCAAGAGCGTATTGATGCATTTGAATTCAAAAAATGTAGCTACTTTGCTTGGATTTGCTTATGGGCTTCATTAGTTTAGGTTCATGGGATTAGTTCTATGGAATAGTGATTTTATTAGCAACCTCAAGTGCCCCCTTATCCTAGTTCATGGTTCATGGGATTAGTTCTATGGAATAGTGATTTTATTAGCAACCTCAAGTGCCCCCTTATCCTAGTTCATGGTTCATGGGATTAGTTCTATGGAATAGTGATTTTATTAGCAACCTCAAGTGCCCCCTAAACCTAGTTACTTCTTCTATTAAAAACCAAGCTAGTGTATTAGAATTAAAATATAAACATGTTATAAAGGACTCTAAATACCATATACAATTAGGATGACTTAGGTAGGCTATAATAGCATGATTTGGACTACACTTATAGACTTAGCCAAAGAAAAAAGCCACCATAGTTGTCATTTGGCCTCAACCCAAGTTAGCCTATAAGAATAATTAGAAATTGCTCATAAGTTTTTGGAAGTTCAAATGATGTAGCATGAAAAACCTATGAAGATATTTAATTGGATGAGCAAATATTACTTTAAAAAATATTCTAATTTGGAGTGACAAATGTTAAGGGCTTTATCTAATAATTTTCATAGCATTGAACTAGGGTGATTTCAATGTGGCTCATATTCACCAACTCGTTATTTATTCATAAAATCAATATTAGGGCTTTGAAAATTGAGTAGACTCATTGAGAGAAGGCTTAAAATGCTTTAATCAAGGTTTACTATTGAAAAACTTGTGTAGGATTCACCTCTAACTACCAAAAGAAATAGTCCTAATGCCATTTCCTTTGGAGTGACAAATATTGAGGGTTTTGTCTAACACATTCCTAGCTTTGAAGTAGAGGTGCATGTTAGTAGCTCACATTCACGAAATGGTTAATTCTTCACAAGTGAAAACTAAGTAGGATCATTTAAGACTTCTAAAGAGAAGGATTGCTAGAATTTCATCAAGGTTTGCTAGAAAGGTTTCTGTAGGATTCCTACTTTTTCAAAAGATTCATTACTTACAACATAATGTAATGCATATACATCAAAATATGTGGCATATCTTCTAATTCATTTGTTTCGAATGTGAAGACTCCCTAATATGTTGTAAACATGAGAAGATATTAAGATCATCCATCTCGAACTAGATTCTTAACAATTCCAAAATGTGTATGGAGGTGACACTTTGACCATGTCATATAATTGGCTAATTCCATTCTTGAAACCATTTAATTTTTCCAACTTTGATTTTATCACATTCCAAAGGAATAATCTCATGTCAATTAGCGAGTAGAATTTTTTTAAAACTACAATGATGCTTGCCCTCCAAATATTAGACTTGTCCATAAGAACAAGAATTCTTGACCATTAGAATCTTGATAGATGTGTACCCTTAACTATGTGAACCCTATGCAAGCCAACCATCTTATTAATATCTTCTATTGAGAAACTCGAAATGAGCCTATCTTGCACTATTCCTTTACATGCATTCAAACCTCAAACCTCATGGATTCACTAGATGTAAACACTGTGTATCTTGTGCATTTAAGGCATATTTAAAAATACCATTATCTATGATGCTTCCATAAATTAGACACATCTCTTTTCTACTCAATTGCGGGATAACCCCTTTAGATGGCACCCTTCTACATGTATAAAAAAAGGGTATAAACAAGGCATTAAAAATTGTCATTCTTTTGAACCCACATCATAGGTTTACATATGTATGAAATGACTCTAGGGAGGTTCAAACTTACAACATTGGATGTATTGTCTAGCTTCATTAATAGTGAGGAACCTAAAGATACTATATAGGTCACACACATATCTAATTTGGAAAAAGAGCAAACTCCATATAATAGATTTATCAACAATATTTAAGGAAGATAATTTTCTAGATAGCTATCATGGAAAACCTCATTACTATGTTAGCATATTTGATGCATAGGCATATGAATAAGGTTTATGAGAGTGCATGGATAAGGATGGATGAGGTGGTAGCTGAATAGGTCACATGAAAATGTATGCAATGTATCCCATAAGCAAAGAGAAGTGAGTGTCTCAAGCTAGAAAAACTATACCTTCACGTACTTCTCGGGTAAGTTACTCATAAATATGTGTGCATCACGTGGATTCAAAATAAGGTAATTTTAAAATACAAATTGTATATATTTGTTTACATACTGAAGGGTGTAATATAAAGGGGTTATTTATAGATTGAATAAAAAAGGGTTATGTTTTATTCAGAAAAAAATCATAGATAGGATATTTATAAATATGCCTTGAATGCATGTGATGTAGAGGATATACATATAGTAACTTCCTCGAGACATACTTGCTCAACCATAGATCATCATCTTGCTTGCATACATTCTTATTATAAAAGCCTCTCTCCCATACCCTCCATAATTTCATCATGTGGTATTAGAGCCACATCCTTGAGGCCTATGAGGATGGGGCATCCATAGCCGCTTATGAGGTCAAAGAAGCTCAAGTTCAACATTTAAGCATTTTCTCAAGGTATATTGTTTCTGTTTAATCATCTCTTTATTTAGCTTTTTGCTCAAAGCATTTATGGTTCTTGAAGCAAGGGGGCTAATTGCAACAAGCACACGCCCTTAAGGGGGCAGCTTAAGGGGTGTGCTTGAGTCAAGCTTAGGGCATGAGTCCATCAGAACCTAGGGGCCAGCTTGTGAAGTCAAGTAGGGGAAAACTTCTGATAGAGATAGATAAGATAAAGAAGAGGTCAATCATGCTTCATCATTGCTCAAGTGCTCAACAATCTTCATAAGCTTTGCTCATCAAGGACATTATACAAAAAATTGATCGGTTTGGGGCATGTAGAAGGCCTAACAAAATTAGTGCCATTTGCAAAATGGCTGGCTATTGCTAAAAGAGATAGGGCTTCTCTTGTCACTAAGGTTATTAATGAAGTCATTTTCACATTATGTCCTTAAACTAGTTAGCCTAAAGCCCTTGTTCACACATCCATTCACTAAACTAGTTGACCTTTTAACATGTTTTCATATTAGCTAACCAGTTTGCATTTTGTAAGTTATGTTCACACTACAATGATATGAAATTGGTTCATCTAAAAATTAATTCTTATTCATGCGTATCTAGTCTCTGGAAAATCCGATATTGTGATTGGAGTTAGACACTACCATAGAGTATAATGTCAACTTAAGATGTAGTTGATAAATTTATGGGGTTCGGATTCCACACTTGGCAATCCAAAATTATGTATCTTCTTATGCAAAAGAGCTTATTGGGCATCATCATTGGGAGATACACAACAACAAGCCTAGGAGAAGAATATGAAGTAAGCAATAAGAAAGTGTTGGGGTACATAGCAATAGGCTTGGGTGATGAATGCATACATCACATTGATGGTATTCTAATTGAAAAGTTAGCATGGGAGGAGCTCAACAAAGTTTTCAGCTCCAAATCCAAGCACTCTAAGATGAAACTTATAATGCAACTTTTTAACTTTGAATTTTAAACCAAAAGAAGATCTCACAAGTCACTTGAACAAGTAGAAGAGTATTAAACAAAAATTGGCTAATATCCTAAAAATAACACTTGATGATGATGAGGCCAAAGCTATTTTATTAGCAAGTTGTGATGTTGATGGCTATTAGAATTTAGTTGAAACATGATCTAATATGGATGATTTAAAGCTGCACAATATTGGGGCATCCTTACTAGAGAGAGAGAGAGAGAGAGAGAGAGAGAGAGAGAGAGAGAGAGAGAGAGAGAGAGAGAGAGAGAGAGAGAGAGAGAGAGAGAGAGAGAGAGAGAGAGAGAGAGAGAGAGAGAGAGAGAGAGAGAGAGATTAAACCTAGCAAGTACTCATGATAATGTCTTCATTACTACAAGAAATTCAAGCCTAAAAGGCAATCAATGTGGATTCACTAATCATGATGAAAAGAATTGGAAAAACAAAGGCAAACATTGATGTACAACCAGTAGACACTTTGGTCATTTTGAGAGAGAATGCTATTCCAATCAAGTAAACAATGCAAGAAAGCCGCTATAAATCATGATCTATCTAAATCAAATGAACCCAATGATGTATCTCCATCCAATGGACACCTATTCTAGATTGACAATCCCACAATTGTAATGTCCAATGTTAGCACCAATGATGTAGCCAAGGGTACAAACTCCTATTCAATGCAATGCCATTTACTTACATCTGATTTTAGTCACACCACATACTTATGAGTATAATAGGAGACTTAGGGGGACAATCTTAATTTATAATCACATCCATGATGAGAGTGGAAATAGACGACCGACCACACATCAAGGGGGGGTTGTTAGCATATTATATATGTAGGTATATGAATAAGGTCTATGAGTGGATGGATAAGGTGGTAGCTAAATAGATCACATAAAAATTTATGCAATGTATCCCAAAAGCAAAGAGAAGTGAGAATCTCAAGCTCAAAAAGCTATAAATTCATGTACTTTCTCAACTATAAATCAATCATCTTCCTTCTATACATTCTTATTATGGCTCTCTTTTGTACCCTCCATAATTTCATAAAAAATCTCCATAATTTTACTTTGTGGTAGGTGCTAGCATAAGAAAAGAGTTGTATGCAAAAGCCTATCATTAGTATGAATTTTGTAGCCTTCCTAAGAAAATGTGGGCATTGAAAACAAAAAGAAGGATCAGCCCTACCTTATTCACTAATGAGCCAAAAATAAATCATTCAAGATATTATGATTCACATAAAATGGGCCATTGATCCAATTGGGAAGAAATCAAATAAGATTACATGATTTCTTGCTAAATCAAAGCATTCTTAAGGCTTGATAAGTTTTGCTTCCACTTACGCCCAATCAATTGGAGTCAAGGCACTCAAATAGTGCCTTCCTTGCTTGTAAACCTTCAAAAGTCCTTGACCTTCATTGCAAAAGGCATTGCTAAAATGGCATTCAACAATTTAACCATAACTTTTCTTTTCCTAAAATCGCTCGCACGCACGCACGCGCGTGCACACACACACACACACACACACACGTCCACAAGGGCGGTGCCTTCCCTCCAAATATTACCCAAGAAGGTGAGCAAGAGCCACACTAGCATTTTTCTTATGCTTTGAATGAATAGCTTGTAAGCCAATCAAACAACAAAGCTTGATCACATTGATACCCTCCTCGATGACCTTGCGAAAGGAGGAGAACCATCAAGTGATCAACTAGGAAAGAGCCTAGACATACAAAACTACATTATGTGGGCATTGGTGTCCAACCAAGTGATGCACCCATTGAGACTTGAGTGCACAACCTTATGATAATTGTGAGGCCAAGTGCCAATTTCTAGCCCATTACCTTTGGGGCAACAATTTAAGCATAACTTTGAGATGAGTGCTTTGATCATATCATCTAGCATCTTTCCATCAAGAAATGTTGTACTTATGTAGTATTCAAGCATTCTAAATAGGATGTTGAAAAAAGAGAGTCCTTGATATCTCTTTTTCCACCAATTTTAGCTTTCATGTTACTTAAACTTGGCACAATCTTTATACCAATGATCAAGAAATTTATATATTTGTGCACTTTGTTTGTGAGTGTTTTGCCACAACCAAGCAAAGTAGATTTAACCACCTATCATGTTTTAATTTCTAATTTTTCTCAAATACATTGGAACAAGATATTTCATATGTTATGTATTAGTCAACAAAGCCTTCATGTATCTTTGCTTTAAAGTTTGCCTCTTGCTTAATAGGTAAATCATTAAAGCCCTTGTAGATGAAAGTAACTAAGTCTTTCTGCTATTTGAATTCCAAACATGTGACCTAGAGTTTCTTTGACTCATTGGTCTTTTGAATCTTATATCTTGGCCCTTGGGTCCTTCTTGTCTCTTCCTCTTGGCTCACTTTTGCTCAAACTCCATACTTCAATTCTTGTTCTTCATAAGCACTTTTATACTAGGCATAAGCTATGATGATTGATATGCATGCATATTGTTTTTTCTTTGTCTTGACCCTTATGATCTTTATATAGCTTTTCAGAGATGCATTGTTTTGGCTCAATGGCTTCTATGCATGTAATTGATATATTACATAGATTATTTCATAATACCACAACTTTTGCATGCATCCTTGGTTAATGCTAACATGAATTGACTCATATAAGGCTTCAGATTGAATCTTGGTCTCATTTAAAGTTGCTCAGGATATAATGTAATGACCATTCTCACAAGGAATTGGACTTTCAAATAATTTTTTTTTGGTTTATGAACTGAATAGCATCTCAAAGATCATTTTGAATCACCATTTCATCAGAGATCATAATATAGCATATGAAAAAGTTACCTAGGGTTTGAAACCTTCCTTTTAGTATGGAATCTCAAGCTTTCCAATTAACAGATCACCACTCAATTGAGGAAATATTGTTAACCTTGTGTTTCATTTCAAGGGCTCAAACTTCATTAGAGGATAGCCTACCATACGATGCATAATTGATAGCTTGAACCAACTCATCACATGTAGGAAAAAAGCCATTGTATGGCTTGATTGATTGGCGAAATTTGTGCTAGCAAGGGAATCTTTTGTGGTATGAGCTTTTGAATAACAATGCCAAAAGGCTTTTGTAGGGTTTTTAATTGCATTTTGAAGAAAGTGGCTAGGATAATAGATGAGAAGAGCCATGAGAGAATATGAGAGAGGAAGGGAGATGATAAAAAGCATGCAATACTTGTGTATTATTTAGGATGCTTTTGATAGACAAAAGTACATCTCATATGAGTCAAAATGATAACCCAACATCATCTCTTGAGTATAGTAGTTGTTGAGTCTACTACATCTCATATGAGTCCAAATGGGAAGCCAACATCATCTCTTTAGTAAATTAGTTTTGGAGTCTACTTGTAGGTTCTTTTAAAGGAGAGTAGTTAAATTCAAGAGATATACACATGAGAACTCATTTCTTCTTGGCTTATTAGCATGTGGCATTAGCTCAAATTTCCCTCAGTTTTAATTTTTTAACTTCTTGGAATTTTGTTAATCTCTTTGTCTACCATTTTCAATGGGATTGTTTGAATGTAAATTGATTATTTAATTGGCTTGAATGGTTTTTCTTTTCATTGGGAATTTATTTAATAATTTTGGTTGGCTCAAACATTTATTTCATTACAATCTTTTTTTTTGCTTGATTCATATAAAGTTAGGTTAATGCAATGGTTGTGGTGTAATACCCTCCTCAATCAACATGTTAGGATCATGTGTCCACATCATGCACATTGTGGATACCCTCTACCACACGTCACTCTAGCATCCCCATGTGCATGGGAACTAACAATAAAATGATGAGGCCCCATATACATGTGAAAGAAAGGGATAGATCTTATGATGAGGATATGTGCATGAGGGGACCCTTCTATATCTAAGGTGGTCAAGGTATGTGCCTAAGCATGAATGTGAAAATAACAAGCTTATATGGATTTTTGTATGTTCGAATATGCAAGAGATTCTCTTATTATGTGTTAATTCTTCAAAAAATTACTTCCTCATGCTAGTTTTTCAACTATCAAATCAACTAATATCTAGCTTTATATCAAACTAGAGTATAACTTGCTAATAAACTATAATGATCAAATGCCATGGTAATATTTAACTATGGTTTTATGTGGATACTTGCTCTCAAATGGGGAACTAATATATATATGTATCAAGAATTTCCTCTAATGAAGGAAATTGAAGTTCACTTATGAAAAAAATCACTTGATTATGTGTAGACTTTGATTTCATTAGCTATAAACCAAATCACTTTTTCAATCAGAAGTGGAAGTTGATTACAAGCATAAGTACTTAGCATGAATAGGTACTGGGAATTTAAAAGAGCTTGCAATCAACACCATATGCAAAGTTCTTCCCTTGATCCTAATGACCACTATAGTTTAAACAAGTTTTGCTAACTCACACACTCATATCACTTTAAAATAGAGGCAAGAAGAGGATGGGATCACAACAACAATGTGCATGCTAACATTTGAAGTTACATACATATCTTATTCTACACCATGAACAAATTAAGATAGTAAAAAAAAGTGCTAATTGACTATTGATTACACATCTAAGTCCATTTAATTTGGTTCAATATACTATTCAATAGGATTGGACATGTAAGGTGGATTAAGAAACACCCTTCGATACACTCTTATTACTTTAAATTTCATGAGATTTACTTATTGAAGAACCTAATTGATGTTTATGTTCTAAATAACATAAGAGCATGTTCCATAGCAAGTTAGAGATTCTTGTCATAAAGTCATCTCTTTGCTATAAACATATTTATTAAATATAACTAGTGTT
Organism: Lygodium microphyllum; assembly: GCF_053477565.2. Lineage (NCBI taxonomy): Eukaryota > Viridiplantae > Streptophyta > Polypodiopsida > Schizaeales > Lygodiaceae > Lygodium > Lygodium microphyllum. Next base: position 26,665,203 of record NC_141135.1, read on the forward strand.
GAGACTTTATATGTTAGTTTTATAATTGGCATATTGAAGTTAAGAATGAATCCCTCAATGAAGAACCCAATTTTGCAAGTTTGATCTCAATGTGTCTTGGTTTTCTAAGCTCGTTTTTTACTTTTTTCATACAAACACATAAAGATTGGTGTACCCATGTGTGGTGGAATTGGCTTAAAATTGCATGATTGGCATAAGGGTTCAATAGAACAAGTTGAGTGATAAGATGGGGACCTATGTTCTAAGGAGAAAGTATGCTTATTTGAGTTTGATTAACTACTACCCCTCCCCAAATTTAACCTTCCAAGAGATGTAGTTAGATTCCAGGAGTGAATAACTTGTAGGTCCCAAGTGAAACACTAGATATGTGATGGGTGTATTGTTCTCTGATTTGTGTAGGAGTCATGTGGCTTTGTCTTCAATTACTCCATTCTAAGTTAGTAAAGAAAAATGGATAAGTTTCTCTTGAGATGCTAGTCATTAGTTTTCATATTAAAGGTACTAGTACCATTTTTCTTGCAGGGTGGTTACATCTTTATTTATCATTTAAAAGGATTACTATTTCTAGAGACACATTTTATGGTTCAAGATCACTGCAACTGGTGGCCTAAGTTTTTGAGCTACCATCATGAATTACATTTTCTCACAAGTATATATTGTCATATGCTCAAGTGGTACATCTCCAAAAATGTAAGTATATTATTTGACTTCACCAAATAGGGTGTTTAAATTGATAAAATTTAGGAGAATTTATAGGACTAAACTTATAGAAGAGGGTTTTTGTTCAACTTTGAAAACAAACCATAAGTTTCTTAAGGAGGAGCGTATGAATGCATTGATGATTACAACTTTACCAAGTGATAACATAGTATTTCACATAGGCTATATTTGGCACACAAAAGAGACAAGGTTAGCTTGCTATACAAAAAAAAGGGGATGTAATTGCCTAATCAAGTAGCTCTCATCATATTTGGCACACAAAAGAGACAAGGTTAGCTTGCTATACAAAAAAAAGGGGATGTAATTGCCTAATCAAGTAGCTCTCATCATGTAAAAGTCAGATGGTGCTTGATTATCAATAAGAAGGTACCTAACTAAGGATGTTTTAACCTTTAGCATAAGATATGATGCATTAGCCAGAGGTTTGCCTTCTTCCTGAGTTGAAGCACAAAGCAACTTTGAAAAAAAACCATAAGTTTCTTAACGGGGAGGGTATGCATGCATGAATGATTGGAGCCTTACCAATTGATAGTATAGTATTTCACATAGGCTATATTTGGCACACAAAAGAGACAAGGTTAGCATACTATATACAAAAGGGACATGTAATTGCCTAATCAAGTAGCTGTCATCATGTAAAAGTAAGATGGTGCTTGGTTATCAATAGGAGGGCACTTAACTAAGGATATTTTAACTTTTAGCATAAGATGTGATGCATTAACTACAGGTTTGCAATCTTCCTGAGTTGAAGCACAAATCAAGTTCCTTATCAAATTCTATCAATATTGTGACATTCTAACCAATCTAAAGACATGAAGAAGGAAAAAAGTTGAACTCTACAAGAATTGTTTCTTCTCAAAAACATGATATGAGAGTTGGAAATAGCAATTTATCATGATTGTTAAAACAAATGATACTAAACATAGGGATTATGATGGCAAAACAAATGAAAGGAGAAGTTAATTTTAGTGGATTCTATCAAGATGCTCATGAAGGTTAGAAATAGTCTTAATTTGTGAGAAAGATCATCCCACTTTGATAAAATTGTTGGGGGAGACAAACTCATAATATTGGGAAGAGAGAATTATCTCTATTTTGTTAGTGTGTGCCATATCGGGAGAATGTGTGCAATAGTATTTGAAGCTTCTCCTTATATATTTAGGTGTATATAATTTAGCAATAGTATTTGGAGCTCCTCCTTACATATGTAGGATTATGTCATTTAGAGATCCTTGCTAGCCCCTTGGCCCTATTAGTATTGCTCCTTTTGGGAAATTTTTGCGGCTAATGTTTCAAAGCATTATGCTAATATGACTAATAGGGATTGACTTTGATGATTGGCTATAAGCCATAGAGTCCCATTTGGGAAGATTCACATTACATCTAATGACTTAATGGACTATGCCTACATTCTACGAACTAGTTGGACTATGAAAAAATCATGACCACTTTTCTTGTGGAAATTCTGCATAGTTCACCTCGGTGTTTAGGGATTAGCTTAATCACTCTTAGGAATTTCATGTATAATTTCATTTTGAAGGGTGATTTTGGAGTGGCACATTTGGTTAAGTGTGACAATTTATAGGTTTTGGAAGGGTAATGCAATGAACATTTCTTGCTACAATGCCAAAATTTCTTCGAAGGTCATGGTCTACACAACCCAATGGACCAAATGGAAATTCATATGATTTTTTGTTACATCAAACATGGGATAATCTATCACTTCAAACATTACTACCCAACATTGGGAACATTTGCAAGAGCCATAGTGTTAATGCTAAATTCACAATCTTGGCATAGGACTATAACTGTTTGTATGGGGCCTACCATGGCTCCATACGTGCTACTCATGCCAACCAACATTGATTGTTTGACCATGTGGAAGTGCTAGATTCTCAAATAGAAGATCTTAATTTATCTAGGAAAAGTGGTCTCTAGATGTCATGAGGGCACAAGGGCAAGAGTGAAGGTTAATGATCCAAATGTGTGGGTTCTTTTCTACAAAGTTGTATGAGGAGCTTGCAAGGGGCAAGATTAATGCCCTTGATAGGGGCCCTTATACATTTTCATCCATATAAGACTTTCAAGTCCATAGTTACCAACACGCATGCACAAGTTTATTCATAGCCTCAAAATCTGTTATATGGTGTACAAATAGTAGTGTATGCTATTTTGTTGGTTGCACCGAAAAAACAAGACATAGGCACATCATGTCCCTATTGAGCCAAAGACAAATAGTAATAGAGAGTATTCTTTAAATCATGTGTACATTGCAATAGCTAGTTGTTTTTTAGGAAACTATCAAAATTTGCTAAGATTTTCATATCTCTTTAAATTGTGGGTTTTGGTGAATTTTTGGTCATTTTTCCAAACATTAAATAGTACCACCATGCTAGCGCTTTGCACCAAAGATTGGACATGCAAACATTTTGGCATGTGGGTTGTAGACCTTGTGCCACACATAGATCCAATGGGATCCTTGAAGCTGATGCTCAAGAAACTTAGGGTAAGTAGGGTTGATGAGGTTCTGGCAACTAAGAATGGTGTTTTGGACTCTCACATGCCGATATCCTAGAGGACATCATATTCCAACCACCCAAATGCAAGAGGATGCACAATCATGGAAGAACGTCAAGTCAGGAATTGCTTGACATCTGATGTGGCACTGTTCACAACATGCTAGTCATTGTTCATAATAGCATGCTCCTAGTCAAGAGCAAGGACTTGGCCTGGTAGCCTACCATGTGGTGAGGTAGTTCGTACAAATTGTGCATCTCTCTAACATGTCCTTCCCTAGTAGGCATAGCAATTGCTTACCAGAGATTGGCCCTGGAAAGACCAATAGGTTCAATGTGCCTCCTCTCCTCTAGCCAAAACTCTACCATGTCCTTGTGTGACCTACTAGCCTTGTAGCCTTTCTTTCCATCTTCTCTACCCTCCCCTATAGTGCTTGCACCCACTCTCACATGCTATTTCGGTGTTGTGTGATCATGCATTAGGTCATAGAAAAGCTGTAGTATTGGAAAAATCACAACGTTGCGACATAAAGACATGAAAGATTTTGCTGCATTGTTGTTTATACTAAACTCCATGCACACCACATATGGTAGCCCAAAAGAGAAGAGGTTTCGGGGCTATATGTATGTCATGTGGCAGCTTCCTAGAACCTTTTGTTAATATATATATAATAGAGATTAGAGATTAGAGATTATTACTTTTACATTAAAGGTCTGATATTGAATACTCTTGTACATCTCCTTTTTCGTTCAATATACTTTTATTAGTTTTTTCTATTTTATTCATACTTACATGTTGATTATTACTTCCATATTTTGAAACTAATGCAGTGCTTGTTCAAACTACATGCTCTACTCTTTTTAAAATAAAAAATGTGTTTTTTCCCCTTTCAATAGATAAGGACAACCCAAATGGGAGCTAGGAATTGAATGCACATAGTCATGAGCTTAAACAAGTAGAGCGAAGCTCGTAACCTCTACACCCATGTGGTGTACATGTTTTAAATCCCATGCTACAAATGCTCAAGAATAGCCAAGGAACATTAGCTTAAGTGGTATTGAAATGGAGCCTTAAACCCAAGGTCATGGGTTTCATTCTCATGAGCAATGATGCACCTTGTATGATGCATGATGCAGAAAGCAATGATAGTTTCACTTGGTCAATAACTTGGATCTTGTAATGGGACCACTTGTTCAACAAGTTGTCTAGTCGATAGTGGTCAAGGGTTTGGGCACCCCTTAAATACAAGTAAGCAGTGTAAGCCCCTATATTCAATCAATACAAAATCATTTCTTGTCTATATACTCGAGAACACTATAAACTTGCAAGGCAACATATTGATAAATATGTTTTTAACAATACTACTGCCAGTCTTTCTTGTCCTTTATGCGACAATAGCGGCGATAGATTTTTTGTTGCTTGGACAACAACAATAATTAAAATAAACTTTTCCCTTACAATAATTAAGATTTTATTCTAACGCATTAAGTGGCACCTATAAAATTTCTCATGAATTTCGGACGTCACAATGTGTTCTTGTACACCCTTCAACCCTTGTAGTGGATCATGAAGCCACCATGAGAACAAGGCTTGCAGGAATTTCGAGCTAGAAATAGTAACTGCGTCGAAGGAGTGAAAGGGTGGGGAAAAGCAAAGAGCGAGGATCCAGTTTTTATCCCTCTTATCTTCTTATGAAGGGAACCATCACATGTGGCGCATCGGTGTTGTATGTTAAGGGCTGTCTGATGAAACAGCAAATCAAGAAGAGGAATGCATTATTAAAGCTGCAGATTGAAGACTACCTCCATGAGTGCTGCTAGTAACGTGGAGGTTCAGGAGCCAATCAAGAGTACGTCTTATTTAAGCGCGCCAGCAGTGCAAGCCTGAAGGCAAAGCTTGAGCTGGTGACGCAATAACAATAATTCACCGACAGAGGTTAATAGAGCAGCTGAAGGCTCTGCCCATCCCACGGTTTTATCTTCGTAAAAGCAGACACATCCGGCGTTTAAGGCAATCCAGACACGTACGCATACACGCAGTAATAACAACAGAGAGGAACCCTGATCATGAAGAGGCGAGATCAGATGAATTGGGCGCCTATCATGAGGCGGGTCAATGCGCCATGCAGGTCTAACCAGTAGATTCAGTACTCTGGATATCTTGCCTACGAATGCTACAGTAGTAGTACAGGAAGTGGAAGACATGCAGGAGGATATATTAGTTAGGCGTCCGAAGGCTGCAACAATTAAAAGTCGTGCTGCAAAGATATCTTGATGCACCGATCGTGATGGCAAGCTAGAAGCTGATATGGTGGTATAACAGGCGCCTCTGCTAAGATAGCAGAGGTAATGCAAGCGGCGGTGCTCTGCATGTTCAGCGTCAAGCCATTATCCTTTGGCTTCGAGCCGATGCAGCCTAGTGTCTGTGTTCAGAACCAAAGAGTTTGTAAGCTGCAAGCTGTTTTGGAAGGAAATGGTTACCATTGTTATTATTATTATTATTATTATTACTATTATTGCTTTAATCAGCAATACATGCTTTCCTGAGTAATCTTAGCACATCCAACTCTAGCAAAATGATGAAAGTGCATCAACAAGAAGACTGTATTTAAGACAAAATAGATGATGATGATGATGATCACGAGAAAAGTGTAAGAATGAGGTTTTGAGGGGGTCGCTCAAAAAATATGTAAGGGTTTTCTACTTTACTTCCTTACACGTAAAGGTGTTATCTAAAATAGGGTTGAATAGTGAAAAAGTGTATTTTATTCATGACCTCATTGGCAAATTTGACCATGATACGTGAGGCTCTTACCCACTCATGAAGTCACATATAACCTTGCCACAAGTTTTCCAGGTTGCATTGAAGAATTCGGTTAGAAGCCCATCTTTGCTAGGAGTCTTGACACTTCTCATTTTCGGAATGATGAAATGCAATTACTTTGTGGTTAAGCATTGTGGCATCAAGTGGCATGTTTCAAGAGGGACTGAACAAGTGCATGAGGCAAAGAAATATCCCAGTTTGACTCTATGATCAACTATGAATTCAAGCCCAATATTGACCATAGCAACAAGATGCTTGATGAAACATCTAGCAATTGAGAAGTTATCAAAAAGCATGTTTCCATTTTCATCTTGATTGATGGTGATGCACTCTTTCTGTCACTTGATCCTTAGTGATTAGAAGAATAGTGATGTGGCACATCCCCCTCTACATTCCACTTCACTCTTAATTGGATCATGCAAGCGCTAGTTCAAAACTTCTCTTGCATTTTAATGAAATCCTCACTTCCTTGCTAGAATGAGACAAGATAGCCATTAGTAGGAGAAATATTAAGAACATTCAACAAATTAGCCTTGCAATCCATAAAGTCCCTTCTTCTAGTACTAGCCTTGGCAGCTCCATGTCTCTTAGAGAATTTCATGTTTCCCTGAATGGACTTCTACAATCTCTGGGTTGGGGATAGTTCAAGGTGATGTTGAGCACTATTCAAAGCCTCCATTTCTCCTTCAAGGAAAGTTCTCTACAAAAAGGAAGTGTTAAGATGCAAAGAGGGGAGAAAAAACCATGACTAATGGGTTTTTAATAGGATTTCTGAACACATGTTATAGAGAGGGTGTAATTGTAGTGAAGTTGTCAAGACTACATATCTTGAACTTGCTTAAAAATGCCTAATAATGGTGCATTATTTTAGGGTACCAACTTAGTATAGCATGCCACATGGAAGTTGCTTGGATTGGTGTCTAGTGCAGATTGAATGTAAAGATCTTTCCTCTATCCCTTGTTCTTTAATGCCTCATATTGCTACCATTCTTGGAAAGTTATTTCCTATCACGTGATTGTGAAATGAAATTTAGAATGAAGCTTGTGTCCTTTGGAACATATCTTAGGAAGAGCCTTTTTTTGCTAAGTTTTTATGCTAGTGTTTTTGACACTTTGTATGTCCTACTTTGATGGGGAAGATTTGTTTGTTCCTATTTGCACCATTTTCGTGTGTCGTTGCATAGGCCATTCATGGGGATGTCTAGATGTTTAGTATATATCAAAGAAATCTATAATCCACTAGGCCTTTAGATGCCAACCCTCTTCATTTGTAATGTGAAATATTTCCTAAATAGGATTTGAGTTTAAACTATTGGAATGATGTGTCTTATTGTCATCATGAACATGAGAATGCATAAAATGTTTTCATTCCAAGTGTCCATTATGTCAAAGCTTGGTTTAGAAAATACATTCTCTTGTATTGAAAGATAACGAAGAAAATTAATTTTCCAAGGTGCCATATCTAAGTTTAGATGGTACTTCCAAGAAATTCATTGGGCCTTGTTAGGGGGTTTGGAGGATGGTATCTTATTGTGTGCAACTTCTCTACTCTAGATATTTTCTTCCCAAGGATATAAAAAATGAATGCTCAAGGTCTTTCTTTGGTAGTTAATATGTACCTCTATCCGCTAGTGGATGTCAATATCCCTCATAGGCATGTTTTACAAACTACTAACTAAAATGGTTCTAGAAAGGATCAAGCCTTTGGTGGGTTCACTTATTCATCCCAATCACCTTTAAGGTCGAATTTATTCTTTATTGTGGTTCTCGCTATATCCAAGTGTCATTTCACCCTACTTGAGAGAAAGTATTGGTTCAACTTGATTCATGAAAAGGCCTTTGATAAGATTCTATGGGATTATGTATCCCTTTAAGCTTGCACCCAATGCTTGTATATGTTTTGAAATACTAATCTCAAGATGTAGTCTAAGGGGTTTAATGGCAAGTTGTGAGGGGATTTCTTAGGTAAACTTATGATATAGTGATTACCCCCTTGAAGTTATTAATTGCACTTACTATACATAGCTTCTTATGTTCCTTGCATATAAGAACTTTTTTAGTTGGGTTTGGACATCTAGTTTAGGAGATATGGTTGATGACTTTTTGCTCCTTCCTGCTTTTAAGGAAAAGTTAGTTATTGTCGTATGAAGATTATGGATTTATTTATTTATTTAGGTATTACGCTAGACTAGCATAAATCCTCTTATTATTGTCTCAAATTCGAATGTTCAAGGTCTAGGTTGGAGGAATGGGAAGATCATCCCTAGAGTTGATATTTTCTAGGTTCTTGGTTACCCATTTCAAGTTTTGTCTCTTCAATACTAGAATTGGTTCCTTGTGTTCTTATAAATAAGGAAAATGCGAATATTGATTACTGGGAAAAGTTTTCCTAGAAATAGAACCTCCAATTAAGAGTTATGAACAATTTCTTGATATTGAAATATGGCTTTTCAACTAGGCTCATAGGAATCCTCTCCTATTTGGTGGAGAAAAGGGGAGATGTACTTAACCCCATGAGGCATATATTTAAGACCCATGTGATGTGTGAGTTGGAACCCATGTGATTATGAAGTCACCAATGATGTAAGGAACGAAACTTATGCCTATATAAGAGGCTCTTTCCCACATTTTGACTACGTCTCTCGATAAAAAGGAATACGATTCTATTTTCCATCTAGCTTGTGTCCATCCTATTCTATCATTTCATCTACACACATTCTCACCCATCCACCCACACACACACACACACAAAATGAGCACCTTGATGTACCACCCTTTATGGCCAAGCTCTCAAGCTCATGAACATGATTGAGAAAAAGTCCAACATGGTACCAGAGTGGGCAACATTGTTAATGTACCATCCTTCATGGCCAAGCTCTCAAGCTCATGAACATGATTGAGAAAAAATCCAACATGGTAATTAGAGCGGGCAACATCCTTGGAGCTCGATCCTGCACACTTAGTTCACCATAACATTGTTATTAGGCACTAATATTCCTCCCTAATGATCTCCAGCTACTTACCTACTCTAACCCTCTTCACTTACTCTCTCCTCTTTCATCTCACATACCACATTGAGTGTGTAAGAGAGATATTCCATCATTATTAGATAGCTATTTTTCTTCATTAACCCATATCGTTTTTCTTTCCTATATTCTCTCCTACATTTCCTCCTTCCCATCTATCACATTGATTGTGAGAGAGAAATGTTACAATGGTTTTTCTCAAAGCCTTAGAAAGTTAGACAAAGACAATAAAGCAATAGTAGTGTGGAAAATGATGTCTTTACAAAAGTGGATCTTTCCACTAGTCATTCAAAAAATGACTTGCTTAAGCATGTGCTTTGATTCTCTTTTCATTGCAAGTCACTTTCTGGTGCCTACCATTAAGCATAATCATCTATGATTAGCCTCTCACTTTGAGGATTAGTCACTTTTGAAATTCAAGTTTGGAATGCACCACCTCTTCTTTTCTAGTAGGTTCACACTAAGTCACATGTACATACATTGAGATACTTTCATATTAATATTTTATTATGGTATAGACTTAGTTTTTTTGTGTGATGTATGGAGTTCCTTGGTTCTCTCCACCATTTAGGACTTTCTAAAACAAAGCAAACATCTAGAATGCATGGAGTTTCTTGGGTCTCTCCACTATCCACCTAGGGTTACAAGGCAAAAACTAACATCTAGAGTGTATGGAGTGTCTTAGTTATCTCCACCATCATCTAGGATTGCCATTAGGAAAAAAATGAACTCACAAATGGGCCTTTTAGTCCCCCCTCTCTCCTCCTTAAAACAAGGAAAAGAGGAGATAAGAATAGTAAAATAATCCTCTTCTCTCTCCACTTTTACAATCTTGTTTTTCCTTTTTTATATTATCTACAAATATATGCTCATATTCCTTCTCTCTCCTCATTCAAGAAGTCTTTCTCAACCAAATTTTATATTAAAAAAGGAGTTAATTACGAGAGTGTGGTGCTTCATTTTCAATGCAAAATGATTAGTAGATATAAAGTAATTGATTTTTAAATCGAGAACAAGGAAAATGAAAAATTTGGAAGTTTCTCTTAAGATATTTTGGGATTTTTTATATTCTAGCTTTTGGTCAAAAAACAAACCAACTGGTCAAAATTCGTGTTTTTTGGAAATGTTTTTGAAGGTAAACTAGAAATGTCTAAAATACGAAAAGTCTTGGACATCCCTACACTTTGAGCTATTTTCCCCCATATCTATACTCTCTCATGGCTCTATTGTGACCTCTTCTCTCTGTTTATGCAACCTTCATTCAAGTAGGCTCCTCATTTCTATTAATACTAAAATGAATATAGGAAAGGAGCTGCATATTAAGGTAGAGATTGAATATGCCCCATTATTCAAAAGAATCGAGCATACCAGTGTCAACCCTCAGGTTCTATAGAGTTACAGGCAAATGGGATTGAAACATGTGGACTTGTGGGTTGATCGGGGAATCTACCCAATTGACCCCTTAAACAATAGACCTCCAACTTTCTCAAGAATCACAAATTTGCTGAAGTATGTGTGTGAGGGTGAAAATGGGTTGCGTAGTTACATTAGGCGACTCAATGATCAGGCATTCAAAGTATTTACAACTTGCCAAGCAACCATAAAAAATTGTCATGATGTGATCGCTGCACATCAACTTCATATAAAACAACTCATAAGACAAGTGGTACAGTTGAATGACACTATAATTCAAAAAAACAATCAAATTATTTCAATGCAGGAAAGTATCCATGACACTGGTATCTCATATGAGGAGGTATCTCATATGAGGAGGCAAAGGCACAATTGGATGACCTGAGAAAGATCAACATCAAGCTAACACAGGAACGCAAATGAAAGAAGAATCCAATCAATGAGTTAATTGTGAATAGTGACTAGTAATACCATATTGGGGAGTATGGGAATTTCCCATAAGTTTGGGACACATGGTCAAATCTTTGGGTTTGCCATAACTTGAACACTATAACTCCAAATCAAGCGCTCTATAGCTCAATAGATTCCAGTTTTCAAGCACTTTCCAATGATAGGTCAGATCATAGGATTTTGAGAAACTTATGGACATGTTATCTGGGTGCCACCTTTTTAGTATTCAAAAAATGGGAATTGGGAGATTCCCAAACTCACTAATATGGTGTTTAGTGGAAGCGATGTATCAAAGCATGTAAGGTAGCTTAGAATGAGGAGCTAGGTGAGGGTGAGGTTGGATTATGTATTAGTAGATTACTGAAGGCAAGTACATTGGAAAACGCTCTGAGCAATCCTAAGTTCAAGGCTATGAAGGAAAAGGTGATTGAGTGCACATTAAACGATGTGTCAAATGAGTTCTTAGCTATGGATGCACAATCCATTTGTGACAGGTCGAGTATTAGCATAGTGACTTACTCAAAGATATTCAAAGGTATGAAGGCTAGGTTTGGTTGTGTGCTGAAGAGAAATAGAATTGTGCCTCTTTCTCAACATTCAAAGTTAATAGAGGCCCGATGGCAACTTAATACAAAGGTTTTGGAGCTGATAGGAGATCCCATGCATGTTCAATGCATGGAAACACTAAAGGTTGAGACAAAAAATGCATATGAGGTGAAGTTCACCAAACTCAATAATTACTATTTAGATTTGTATAAGGTGCAGTAGGCAATGGTAATGTACTACAATATGTCTATTGAGGAATGTAATGATAAATTGTAGTTTGTTATAAAATTGGATGAAAGTGAGGTTGTCAAAGGAGTAAAGCTTGAAAGAGTTAGTGTAACTTTGATGAATAGAGCTTTACAATTCGATAAGAACAACCCAAGGAACTTTAGTGTTCAATTTGAGTGCTGTGTGTGGTGGCTCGCTGCATTTGAAGTTCCTTAGGAAACATTTGAGGTGTTGTAGTTCTTTATGCACACAAGCATTCCAAGCATCATCGATCATCAAGAACATGGTGAGATACTCTTGGTTGAAGGGTATGGTTAACAGTTGGTTGAATGGCACCTTCCAAGAGACTTGAAAACTTTAAAATGCATATGTGGAATCTCCAATGGTGCAAATACAAAGAATCCATGCCTATATTGCTTGACAGAGAGGGTGGAAGGAAAGGACGGAAAGAAGAATTGGAAAGGGGTGACAAGTGCTTCACCAACGCGTAATAGAGAAGATCCCACTTGGAAGTCCATCTTCAAAATCCCATTGGATCATATTCACATTTTTTCATTGCATGCTTTTGTCAGAATCATGGAGAAACTTGTATATGAATACATTTTCTTTGCTTATAGGATACAACTAGAAAAAGAAGCTATTGCAATGTGTAGGAATGTGGAGTGAGTGCTATCAGAAATTGGGTTACACAAGCATCAAGTGACGATTGAAAAAGATGAGAAGAGATTAGGAAAATCTGGTAACTTGCCAAAAAAGCCTTGCTTTGGAGGAGCAAAGGCTAGGTAGTTTCTCTCAATACCCGTCAATGAGGAAGGAAATGTCACTATTCGTAGGCCGTAGGACTACGATGGGTGGAAAAAGTTACATTTTGCAGTTCTTCTTGATCGAAGTAATGGAGGAAAAACAAGGTTGGCCAAAGCAAAGGTTTGGATAAGTCTTAACAAATTGGCTCCCTTACCCTGCAAGATGGTGTTTAACAATGAAGATAAGCAAGAATTTATCGATGACGTGCATACCTTCTATGAAAACATGGTGGAAGCATGGGGCTAAAGCTCTATCAGAAATTACATGGTGCATACTAAGCTAATATTTTAAAATTGTATTAATTGTATAAACTATTGAGCATAGTTTTACTCATGTGTGATATGTGTCTTTGTAGCAAATCCTAGAGGCACATGGGCCATACTTTGCAGAAAAGGGAAGCATCGGAGTTTGATCCACACAAGGGATGGAAAATTCACATTGGATAGCACATGGTGCATATAAAAGAAAAACCGATCATAGTGGAGGGGTGAATGGTAGCAATCCAATGATCCAATTGCTATCTTGGTGGTATAGGATTATAGTAGCAGATGAAGCTAAACTCTCGCAAAAGAGAGCAAATGAAAGTGTTGATGAATCGGCTGCAAACATGGTGGAATCATGTCATGTCACTAAAAGAGTGCATTCTGAAGCCTCAAGTGCCAAAGAAAACCATGCCAAGTGGCTAGAAACAAGGCTTTGACAAGGCAGCAAATGGGTTTGAAGAGAGTTAAGATAGTAAGACGAATAATGTGTTCAGTGTGAATGCAATTCATAGTTTAAGAGAGAAAAGAGAGAGTGTGCATCTATGTGAATGAGTCTTACAGTTTAGGGTTATATAAAAAGGGTTTCACTTTCTATCTTATTCATTGAGTTCTTACATCTCTTGTGCAAGAAACATGGCTAGGCCTAAGATAGTTGCAAATAAGCTTTCTCTAAGAGCTCCATATTGTATTCAACCCCTTGGAATATCTACTAGCTTAGATACAACCCCTTCTCAACCTAACCGATGCTCCTCAAGCCGCCCTCACAAGGGTCCTCCTTAGCATCCCCACAAAAAATGCAAGTGGAAACCAGGTATAGTGGCCAAAATAACCTCTGCAATAAAACAACAATAACAATAAGAAACGACATCAAACCCTATTGAAAAAATAGCAAACAACAGAAAATGCAAAGAGAGATGGGCACCCGTGTTTTGCCCAAAATCTGGACCTGCATGGAGAAGAAAGTGCAAAGGTAAGCAAAAAGCTCAAAACCCTAATTACTCTCACCAGGGAGCTTCAATAGAGACGAAAATTCACGAGTATAGAGAAGAGAGGAAAAGTGGTATGTTGCTCAACTTTTGGGTCAAACTGATTTCGTGAGAGGAAAACAAACCAAAATTGAAAATTCTCCAAAAAAGGGGGAAAATACAAGGTGAGAGAAACTCAAATTTTGTGTACTATTCATTCTCCCTTTTTTTGAATCCCCCACTACAACTTTTTTAAATAAAAAACACAAGATTTGGAGAGAGAAGATTCACCCTCCATGGATGTCAACATCTAGCCTTCCTATTGGACAATCCAAAAGGCCCACATCTTAAACTATGTTATTTTTAAGGGTCCATTTGTGAGTTTGTTTTTTTCCTAATGCAAAATTAAACAAATGTAAAAATATAGAGACATCTAGAAGTTTGTTCTAGGAATACAAAGTGGAGAAGATGCCCAAATCACAAAGAGCTATCCATTATAATTAGTTTTGTAAATCATAGTCTTTTCCATAATCCTAACATTTTTTGAGGCTAAGTTTCCACTAAAGAAGACCAAGCAAAGTCGAGATTGACCATACTTCATAGCTTGAACTCCATAGGATTACTTCTTGTACTGTGACTCCAATGAAACATAATGATGGAAAAGTGCTGAACATCTCCTCATAGTTTCAATTAACAAGACACAGTGTATTATCAAACTTATTGGCTTACTTTGCCTCATCCAAAATCTCTTGAGCTTTGATGTTTCCATCTTGGGCCAAAAAGAGAGCCACAAATCTTCCAGAGAACCTTTCTATAGTCAACCTAGCTAGAGATGTTTTTCTTGTGCTTGCGAGCTCTCATGGTTGGATCATTTAGGAGTGACCCTTGTTCATCTTGAAGGCATGCATCAGAAGTGGTAGTTCCCAACAAAGAAACAAAAAATATCAAAGAATAATACTCATCGAAAGCCACAAGAGCATCAAAGCTTGAGTGCTATAGAGAATAGGGACTTGCTCTCATTTTGTTGACATATCAACCATTGCTTTCCATGAGAGCGTACCTACGATAGAGTTTCTCCATTATAGTAGTTAAATCTATCCTCAAATTAATGGAAGACATTTCAAATTGATAGATGGCATCCACAAAAGATTATTGTAAGGCTAGTATTGTAAGTGGCTGATAGATCCATGGTGTAAGCACTCGGTAGAAGCTTCTCTATTGAACATTGGTATAGCATAATGGGATAACAAAGGCTTGGAAATAGACTTGAATCCTTACTTCAGGTGTTTCAAGAAATCTTTGTTGATTCAGTGAGTAGGTGAGTTGCATATTTTTAGACAATAGTTTATGTTTTTTTAAATGACCAACAATTATAGTCTCAAATATAAATCAAGGCAACTGAGGGAATTGATTGATAATTTTTACACTCAGTTGCCTTATGTTCCATTTCACACTGATTTGTGTTGACTAGTTTGTGTTGTTAGGGACATAAGGCAACTGAGGGAAGTGATTGATAATTTTGGCCATAAGATGGAGTAAAAGTTTGACAAATTTATTGTTTTGACTACCTTCCATAACATGGGGTCAAATCTTGATAAATTGATTGATTTGGTCACTTCATTTATTGACCAATCCATTCAAAGTTCAGATCTTCATTCAGCTTCTAATGAGCTATTTTCCCATGACTCTCAACAACACTATTGTGGGTAGCAATGATAATATAGTGGTACATCATATAGGCAATTATATGATGGATTTTCTTGTGTACCTTCACATTATGGATAGCATCATGATGAGTGTACATATGATGATCATGGTTTTGGGAGAGATGTAGGCTATGCGCCTTGTTACACTACTCAAATGTACATGGACAATAGTATTATGGACACTAACATTATGCTAGTGGGTATGGACAACCATAATTTTATTTTGCGCGCAACATGGTGATTATGCTCATGATGGTTATGGATTTGGTAAAAATGTATGCTATAGACCATTCTCAAGATTGTGGGTAGCACTCTTGTGAATCTAGATAGTAGCATAGCTACTACGAGCCTTGTGTTAATGATCATGTTTATGAGGATATATTTATTCAACAACATGATTCTAATGTACAACATGCTAGTCGTCATGCACTACAACATATAGAACCAATAGCGACATTTAAAGCGACGGAATCATTCATGGAAAAAATTACCCCCATCATCGCTATTCGCATCGCTATTAGCGACACGATAAATTCTTCATTATCTGTAGTGCTATTTTCGTTGCTATTAGCGTTGTTGTTTGCGATAGCGATGGAAATAGTGACGATTTTGTAGAGTAAATTTTTGATGCAAATAGTGATAGTTACAGAGGGGAAAAATTTTAGGTGGCAAGGCATGCAACCCTTCCACCCTTCTAGCTATATGCACTAAATATTCTTGTATAATTCATTTTCCAATGTCACCTACACCTTATGTCTAAAAATTATGCATTATATATATTTTTTAAAGATGAATCCTCTGATTGCAAAATCTATATATAATCAATTCAAAAAAGTATTCCTCAACGAGTTTTTTTATCACTTGCTTAGGTCCAAGAAGAAGAGCTTCACTTCAAGCTTTCATTGTAGTTAGGACCCTGAGGTATGAGTAAGTCCCATTGATCTTCTTCTCACTCCTGCTTATTCCAAACTTGTTCAAGTATTTTTGGGGGAGCATTTGGACATTTGTAAGAGTTATACCATGGCATTGGAGCCAAAAACACTTATATAGGGAGTAGTAGTGTCTCTGAGCTCTACTTCTTCCTTCTTGTTTTTACCTACGTCTAAGTCATATTCTATCTCTTCTTTCTTGGCCTCATCCTCAATATCAATGGATGGATGTGTTTCAAAATCAAAAGAATCAAGCTCATCCTCCCCCTTCTCAAACTCCATTTCTTGAGCTGCAACATGTGGTGCAAGGGTTTATCCTTCTGACATATCCACATATCTTTGTCTTCTTTCTTATATCCTAACTCCATCATAATAGATTCTACCTTTCAACACACATCCATTCTCCATCCTTCTCTCTTCACATAATACTCCATCATTTCTTTCTCTTCTTGGACTTCTTTAGGTTGGCATGTTTTGTCAAAAGATAGGGACAGAGAGATGAGGCAACAGGGAGCAAGGAACTCCCATATTCCTCATTATTCCATGTACTTCACACACATACTAAATGACTATAAAGAACTAGGTCTAAGTCGGTGTACATGAGTTGAGCTTGAAGTCTTAATACTCCCCCTCAAGTTCAGACTAGCTGATGTACTCCAAGTGCTCCCTGAAACAAACAAATTTCTCTTTATCGAGTGATTTGATAAAGATATCTACTACTTGGTCTTCTATCTTCACATGAAGTAGATCAATCTGTCATGCAATTACCATTTCCTTGATGAAATGGTAATGAACCTCTATGTGCTTGGATCTAGCATGATAGACGGGGCTGCTAGCCAACTTCACACTACTGAGATATCACAATGCAATGTGACTTTGCTGTCCAACTAGATATCCAAATCATGTAGCAGTTTTACAAGCCAAACTGCTTTGCATGTCACTAAGGCTGCACCCCTGTATTCTACCTCTATACTAGATAAAGCAACGATGGGTTGCTTCTTACTACTCCAACTAATCATACTGCTGCCCAAACTAAAAGCACAACCACTAGTTGACCTCCTACCATAGACACATTATACCTACCACCACCAAAAGACGCACTATGGGTAGGACCCCATACTTTCGAATGTATGAACTACAAAGACTGAGAACTATTTCAGTCATGTCTCATGAACGAGAATCTCACTTGTTTCCCAAATTGACAGGCAGAGCATACATGTCCAAGTTCAATGTACTTGAACTTCGGCAAGACAAGTACAACCTATTTCTGTTGCATATTTTTTAACTTCTGTACATTGACATGACCGATGCGTTTGTGCCAGATTTCTACAATTTGAACTATTCCATTATCATGGGCAAACATGATTGCCTTCAATTTCGAGATAAATGCATCCGAGATAAACACTCTACCATCTCTCTTTCCTTTGGCAATCAATTTACAACCATTTCCATATTCTTCAATAAAACAACCATCCCTATTGAATTTGACTTGCAGATTCTATTTTGCCATCTGTCCAACCGACAATAGATTCTTGGCAATAGAATATACATGTAGTACATCATGTAGGCTCTTCTTTTTGTCACATCAGGCATGAGCAACATAACCATACCTGTATGTTGAATATCATGCTATGTATTATCACTAGTACATACAAATCCATGAGACCCTGCTACTAACTCATCAAACCATTTGCCATGAGGATTCATATGATTGGATGCTCTTGAGTCTATGTACCATTTCTCATCTTTGCCTTGCTCAGGTGTATTCTTTGTTGATACATGTTGCATAGTAAATAGTCTTTCTCCCTGGTCATCCTAAGTACCACTGGAAGATGCATAATGTCCATGTTGCCTACCTTTTTCCTTCATATCATCTTTCTTTTTATGAAAATCCTTCGCAATATGCCCATATCATCCCCAATAATGATAGTCTTTATCCCTATTAGACTGCTCATGCGACTGCGAGGAGCCACCTCTTCCTCTAGGTGATCTCCTCCTACCTCTAAAGGCTCCAAATCCTCGTTGTCCTTACGTATTTGAGCTGTGCCAAGCATTTTGTTGCTATTGTCCATGTGTGTTTTGAGTGTCTCCTTGACCCCAAAAAGCTCCACGAGCTCTACCACCTCTAGCTTGCTAATTAGAGTAAAAGTCAGTGTCTCTGCCCTGAGATGTGCTTGGACTTGTATTCAAGCCAAGCTTTACTTTTTCAGGTAGCAACAGTGCAAGTAACTCATCCCAATCAAGGAGTTCTTCTGTCACAGAAATGGACATATCAAATGCCTTATACTTCTTGCCTAAACCATTCAATGTCACTGCAATCATATCATCCTCTGAAACATGAGATCCAATAGTAGTCAACCGGTTAGCTATGGTCAGAAAAGAGAGACGAAATAATGCACTTACCCCAAAGCTTGAAGAAGAATCCTTTTGCACTTCTCTCCTTCTTCTTCTTCTCCTTCACAGTTTTCCTCCTCCTCCTTTGGGTATAGTTATCCGCTCTCTTTTCATGGATGGCGATGGAAATGGCACTAGTAGCACTCTCTCTCTCTCTCTCTCTCTCTCTCTCTCTCTCTCTCTCTCTCTCTCTCTCTCACGTTGACATCTCTCCCTTCTTCTCTCTATACATCTCTTCATCAACAAAAAGAAAGAGAGAAGTAAAGAAAATAGAAAAACAAAGAGAGGCGAGAATGCACTTATCTCAAAGCTCAAAGATGAATTCTTTCATGCTTCTCTCCTTCTTCTTCTCCTTCACGGGTTCCCTCCTTCTCCTTTGTAGTTTTCCCTGTTGGGGGTAAAGGCACCTCTGCCTAGCTGCCCGTGTATTACTACACTGATAGTCACCGCCACTGCACACTGCAGGCAGCGGGCGCTCGTCATCGTCACTTTATTCTTTATTCTTTTAGTGATAGTTTGAATAAAGGAAGGCCCAGTCACACATTGTGACTGTTGGAGTTCCCATTTCTAATCTCTCCCTTTCTTGCTCTTGCTCTCCCGCCATAGCTCTTGAGTCCAACCTTCGATCTATTGCTCCCTTTCAACTGGTATCAGAGCTTTGATTTCCGACTCTTAAGCTTGGTTCACGGCATTCTCAGCTTCCCATTGACTCACATTGGGTCTCCTTCCTGGGAGCCATATCTGACTCCTTCGAGTTCCCGTCACTCCCCGGCTTCCCGAGCACCTTCTCAGCATTGTTGGGCACCTTCAGGGCATTACATCAGAGGTATTTGATCATTTTATTCAGGGTTTACTTCAGTTCTCAGGTCTCACAGGCTGTAAACAAGTTATGGGTAGCCATAGCTCACACCTCTTGGAGCTTTCTTCACCTGGATCTTGCTTCCAACCTATCAAGGCTTGTTGAGGCTTGGTGTAGGCCTTCTTTGGCCCTCATTTGTGCCCCCTTTGGGCCCCATTGTTGACACGTGGGACAGCAGACCCCCCCAACTAGCTCAAGTTTTTTTTGCGCTTGTTTTAAAATCTGGCCCAAAAATCACTCTTTTTGTCATATCTCGGGCATTCGGAACTGGATTCAGGCAAGGTAAGAGTGTAAGTTGGGGTTTTGGCATGCTCCGGACACAATGGTGATGTTGGATTTACCAAATTATGATGAAAAAATCTTCTACAACAGATTTCAGGTCTGAGACAGCATGTATTTGTATGCCTATGCTTGTTTGGGCATAACTACATAACCGGTTTGATGCCTATTGTATCCCGATTGATTGGGAGAATGAAGCTACATGTAATGCTATGATTTTGGCCTAATTTTGGGGCTGGAAATACACAGTTTATAACAGTAAATTCATGTTGAATACTCTTGGGCTGAAGCTATCTTTCATGCTTTGACATATGCCTATTGGTTCCGGATGTATGTCTTGGGTTATGCTATGATGTATTGATCATCCAGGGGATGACTTTGAGCTTGTCATTGAATCCGGATGCTTCTGGAAGCTCGAGGTTATTTCAGCCCACACTTATTGGCATTGGTATATGCTTTGACACTGATGCTTCTTGGGTTTATGCATACTCGTTGCCTACGGCTTGATGCTCATGTCACGATTGATTACCCTATGCATACGTTGAGCTTGAGTGCTCATTGAAGCTCCATCTTGGATGCATTTTAGATTATCTGGAGTAGTCTTGTTGTTACTTGGCTTGTCAAAGTTTGGATTGGGATGTATTTGATGTCTTACATGCTTACGAATGCTACATACGAATGCTCTACTACCTACATGTTTGGGATGTACTATTGATGTATTGTCTTGGACTTATGTCATTGGCACTGTGTCTTGCTGCCTTGGCTTGAGCTCTTGAGCTCGTACATACGACTTTTGTGCCAGTGGGAGCATTCTTAAATGCTTATCAAACATTGAGCAGGTGGTACTTTTATGCATTGAGCCATTACATGCCATTGAGCAGTTACAGACACTTGAGACTTTGGGACTTCTTACCTTTTGGGATGATACATCATATGTCTTGGTTCATTGTATGCTTATGAGCAAAGTCTTAGTTTTGGATCCGTATCTTTATGAACTAACACCTACTTGTGTCAAGTTTTGGTAGTGGCAGGAACACTTTGCCCCATTGACTAGGGGGTGTGCCTACTCACTGGCAGATGTTTGTATGACATACTTGGATATTGGATTCATGCTTATCGACGTCATATGCTTATGCTATGCCTGCATGATGCCAGCTTTGTTCTTGGCAGTATCTGATTGCCTTGGGATCCGATTTTGGCACTGTTAGCTCTCTTTTACTAAAATCTAAAATTTATTACAGCAAGTATATATGTATGGACTGACATGGATTTTTCATGATGAAACACTCTGAAATGATGTATTTTCACTAGTACTTGGTGGATAGCAGCTTTGGTTCCACTTTTCTCGCCATTTTTACTCGATTTTGGTGATTTTTGGTCATTTTCTACAGTAAATAACAAGCAGTTTTGAACTGTCTACAATCTTCCAGCCTGCATTATGGCGAGTTCGTTTACTGATCATACTATTTTCAACATCACTAAGCTTGATGGTATGAATTACTCTTATTGGAAGAGCCAAATTTGGCAGGTGTTGGTGTAGAAATCATAGATCAAACCTTTGAGGTTAAGCGGGTATCTGCCTACAACTATGCCAGATGAGGAATAGCTTGAGCTTGATGAGTTATGCAAGTCCACTATTGTATTGTCTCTCATAGAATAGGTTCGCTATAATGTCTTTGAGGAAGAATAGAGTGCATGGCAATTGTGGGAAAAGATAAAAAATCTCTATGACAAGAAAAGTCTAGCAAGTCAGATGTATTGATTGAAGTAGCTTATGGATCTGCGCATGGAGGAGAATGTGTCTGCTCACTTGAGCCAGTTCCATGCTATACTCAAGAACTTGACTTCATAGGATATCACTTTTTGTAGAGGATGTCACTCCTTTTTTCTTGCTTGGTACTCTTAATGAGTCATGGGATGTATTCTGCACTGCATTATGTGCCTCTACTGCTACCTTGAAATTATCTGATGTTGAGAGTGCTCTTCTACAAGAAGAGGTTAACCGTAAGAATTTGGATGCCTCTCGTGTATCGCATGCTATGATAGTTAGAGGCAGAAATGATGGATATGGAAAGCATGGCAGTGGCATTGGCCGTGGACAGGATTCTCAAATATCTCGGTCCAAGTCTCGTGGAAAGTCACGTAGCAAATCCCGTGGCAGGAATGCAAATGTTACCTGTCACCATTGTGGGAAAAAGGGCTATACTAGGCCACAATGCCATGAATTGTGCAATGAAAGGAGCAAAAATAAGGGGAAAGACAAAGTGCAGGATAAGTCTTTTGATCGCAGCATAGTGCCTGCAAAGTCCAGTGTTAAAATTGAAGAGATCAATGTTATGCAGCCTAAGAATGTTGATGATGATGATTATATCCTAGCAGCTTCTTCTAGTGCTTTGCAGATTACAGAGATACACTCTATGTATGCACAGTGTTGGATCTCGAACTCAGGTGTGTCCTTTCATGTGACACCCTACTGAGAGTGGTTTCATTCATACCGTATTGTTTCGAGTTCTGTGCACTTGGGTGATGACAGCTCTCTTCATATTGTGGGCATTGGTGATGTTAGGCAGCAGTTTTCTTCTGGCAACAGTTCTGTTATGCAAGATGTACATCATGTACGTGCTTTGACACACAGTCTCATGTCAGCTGGACAGCTTGATGATGCAGGTTATCATGTATCTTTTGGAGACTTTGCATGGAAGATCACTCGTGGCAGACTTGTGATTGCAAGAGGTGCCAAGGCTGGTAGTCTCTACCTCTTGATTGTATCAGCTTCTTCCCTTGATCATATTTTGTCTGTGGGTTCTATTTCACATGTATCTCTTTGGCATCCCCGTTTGCGCCATATGTCTTTGAAGGGAATGAAAATGCTTTCTGGTTTGCAGTACTTACCATCCCTTAATTATGCATGTTTTGATTCATGTGAGCATTGTATTTATGGCAGGTAGACTAGGTCTATGCATTAGAAGTTTGGTAGGCCACGCATGAGTGAGCCCTTGGTATTGGTACATTCGGATGTCTGTGGACCCATGCCTTGTCAGTCTATGGGTGGTGCAAAGTATTTTGTTACATTCATAGATGATTTTTCACAGAAAGTTTGGGCTTATCCCATTAAGCTGAAATTCGATGTCTTGGCTGTGTTTTAGAGATGGCTTGCATTGGTTGAGAACCAACTAAAATGCCTAAGGACAGATAATGGGGGTGAGTATGTCTCACGTGCTTTTGAGTAGTTATGTGATGAGAGGGGTATTAAGCGTCAGTTGAGAGCCCCCTACACCCCCCAGAATGGTTTGGATGAGTGGATGAATAGAACCATCCAGGAGCGTGTACGCATGCTTAGTCATGCAGGCCTACCACAGAGCTTTTGGGCTGAGGCAGTTAGTACAGCTGTGCATGTCATAAACAAATCACCTTCTAGTGGTTTGGATTTCCAGGTTGCAGAGGAGGTATGGACTAGAAAACCCGCCTCTTATGTGCATCTCCGTGTCTTTGGATGTGAGGCATTTTGCCATGTGCCTAGGGACAAGAGAAGTAAGCTGGATCCCAAGAGTGTCAAATGCATTTTCCTTGGTTATGGGGATGCAGGCGAGATGGGTTACCGTCTCTGGGATCCGTAGGCGCAAAAAGTCATCCGCAGTCATGATGTAGTCTTCCATGAAGACAAAATGCATAGGCAGCCTAAGAGAGTTGTTGAGATCCATAGGGTCATATTTCAAGAGGAGCCGAGAGCTCCCGCACAGCCAGTTGGACAGCCTACAGCTGCAGCAGATGCTCATGGTCAGGGTGTTGGACAGGCAGTTGGGCAAGCAGCAGAGCCTACCATGAGATGGTCTACTAGAGACAAACGTCCACCTGATAGATTTCAGCCCTCGATGCATTATGTCTTGGTTATAGATGCAAGAGAACCTTTCACCTATGATGAGGCTATGCGCAAGGGTGACAGTCACTCTTGGGAGAGGGCTATGCAGTCTGAGATAGACTCCTTGGCATAAGAATGACACTTGGGATTTGGTTTCCTTGCCTATGGGCAAGAAGGTTTGCCATGCAAGTGGGTGTACAAGCTAAAAACTACCCTTGGACACCCCAAGCCGGCATAAAAGGCTAGATTGGTAGCAAAGGGTTTTAAGTAGGAGCATGGTGTGGACTTTGATGAGGTCTTTTCTCCTGTGGTTAAGATGACAACCCTGCGCTTAGTCTTGGCTTTGGTTGCTCAGCTTGACTTGGATTTATACCAGATGGATATCAAGATGGATTTCTTACGTGGGGACTTGCATGATGAGATTTATATGGAGCAGCCTAAGGGCTTTGCAGAACTTGGCAGGTAGCACCTAGTGTGCAAATTGAAGAAAAGTCTTTATGGCTTGAAACAAGCATCTAGGGAGTGGTATCATAAGTTTGATGCCTTTATCCAGTCACACAGGGATATAGCTGGAGTGTTATGGATCTATGTCTTTACACGAAGAAAGCTCGTGATGGTTCTTTATTAATTTTGGTACTCTATGTGGATGATATGCTGATAGCAGGGAATGCTCATGATAAGCTAGATTCTCTTAAGGCTCAGATCAAGAAGAGCTTTGAGATGAAAGATCTGGGACAGGCTGCTTACATACTTGGTATGTGCATTAGACGCAATAGGCATCAGGGACTCCTCTACTTGTCATAGAGGGAGTACATTCATAAAGTCCTTGAGCGCTTCTGCATGCAGGACGTAAAGCCTATTGGCTGTCCATTGCCTTCTTATGTGAAGGTATCATAGGCTGATTATCCGCAGACAGATGAGTAGAGGGCCGATATGGCCAAGATTCCCTATGCATCCGCAGTGGGCAGTCTTATATATGCCATGATAGCCACTCGTCCAGATATTGCCTTTGTAGTTGGTGTTGTGGCACACTATATGGCTACACTTGGCAAGAAGCATTGGGATGCCGTGAAGGGTGTCATGAGATACCTAAAGGGCACTACAGATATGTGCATATGCTATGGCAGCCAGGACACAGGAGTCGTGGGGTACACTGACTCTGATTATGCAGGACATGCAGATAGTAGGAAGTCCACTTCCAACTATGTATTCACCTATGCTCGAGGTGCTGTTTCTTGGATGTCCAGGGTGCAGAAATGCACAGCCCTTTCTACTATAGAGGCCGAGTATATTGCAACCACTGAGGCTTGTAAGGAGGCCATTTGGTTGGGTCGTTTAGTTGCTGACCTTGGTATTGATGCTAGCCCTACACTGCATTCGGATTCTATGAGTGCTATTCAGTTAGCCAAGAATCCGGTCTTCCATGTGAAGACGAAACACATTGAGGTGAGGTATCACTTCATATGTGGGATCGTTGAGGACAAGTTTGTTGATCTTGTCAAGATCTCAGCTGACTAGAATCCTGCAGATCTGCTCACAAAAAGCCTCTCTACAGAGCGCTTTGCCTTCCTCAGGAGGTTGATGGGCGTGGGAGGTTGATGGGAGTGGGTTGAGATGACTTCTTTCCTCATCCTATTGTACATGTGTACATGTTGTACTATCTTTTTTCTTTTTCTTTTCACTCCTCATTAGGGCAGATTTGCCTTTAAGTGGGAGGTTGTTTGGGGTAAAGGCGCCTCCGTCTAGCCGCCCGTGTATTACTATACTGACAATCACCACCACTGCACATTGCAGGTGGCGAGCGCTCGTCACCGTCACTTTATTCTTTATTCTTTTAGTGACAGTTTGAATAAAGGAAGGCCGGGTCACACATTGTGACTGTTGGAGTTCCCATTTCTAGTCTCTCCCTTTCTTGCTCTTACTCTTCCGCCATAGCTCTCGAGTCCAACCTTCGATCCCTCGCTCCCTTTCATTCCCCTCTCTTTTTGTGGATGCAGTGGCAATGGCATTGGCAGCGGAAGCCTCTCTCTATCTATCTCTCTCTCTCTCTCTCAATCTCCCTTGGATTGATCTCTCTCCCTTCTTCTCTCTATACATCTCTTCATCAACAAAAAGAAAGAGAGAAGTAAAAAAAAGAGAAAAAAAAAGAGAGAATAGAAAATGCACTTACCTCAAAGCTTGAAGAAGAGAGAATGCACTTACCTCAAAGCTCGAAGAAGAATTCTTTCGCGCTTCTCTCCTTCTTCTTCTTCTTCTCCTTCATGGGTTCCCTCCTTCTCATTTGTAGTTGTCCCCTCTCTTTTTGTGGATGCGATGGCAATGGCGGTGGCAATGACAACCTCTCTCTCTCTCTCTCTCGGGTTGATGTCTCTCCCTTCTTCTCTATATATATCTCTTCATCAACAAAAAGAAAGAGAGAAGTAAAGAAACGAGAAAAACAAAGAGAGAAGAGAGAATGCACTTACCTCAAAGCTTGAAGAAGAATCCTTTCGCACTTCTCTCCTTCTTCTTCTTCCTTCACGGGTTCCCTCCTTCTCCTTTGTAGGTGTCCCCTCTCTTTTCGTGGTGGATTGGTGATGGCAGCGACCTCTCTCTCTCATTCTCTCTCACTCTCTCTCAATATCCCTTGCACTAATCTCTCTCACTTCTTCTTTCTATACATCTCTTCATCAAAAAAATAAAGAGAGAAGTAAAGAAAAGAGAAAAACAAAGAGAGAAGAGATAATGCACTTATCTCAAAGCTTGAAGAAGAATCCCTTCATACTTCCCTCCTTCTTTTTCTCCTTCATGAGTTCCTTCCTTCTCCTTTACACTAGTCTCCTCCCTCTTTGTGGATGGTGGTGGCGGCGGTGGCTTCTCTCTCTCTCTCTCTCTCTCTCTCTCTCTCTCTCTCTCTCTCTCTCTCTCTCGTTTACAAACTTGTAAAATGCTATGCTCGATTTTTGACACTTTTTTATGAAGCCCCTCTCTCTCCCCTTTTTTCTTTTTCTCAGTCTCTCTCTTCCTTCCCCTCCCTTATTCTCTCTATTTCTCTCCCTCCTTCCCTCCCCACTCTCACTCAACGCATCTCATTGAAAACACACTCAAAGATAGAAAATAAAAATCTTAAAAAATAAGGATATTAAAAGCAATGTCACCCCATTTCTCTTTATCTCTCTCTCCTCCCTCTCCCTCTCCCTTTACTTTTCTTTCTTTTTCTTTTCTCTCATTCTCTCATTGTTTTCTTATTTCTCTCTCCCTCTCTCTCACTCTCTATTTTTTCTCTATCTCTCTTTCTCCCTCTCTGTCTATGTCTCTCTCTCTCTCTTCTTTTCACTCTCCTTTCTCTCTTTACCTTACCATTCTTTTCTACCTCCTCCTCCTCTCTTCCTTCCCTCTCCCTCTCTCTATTGCTCTCCCCCTCTCTTTCTTTCTCTATTTTCCTTTCTTTGTTTCCTCTCTCTTTGTTTCTCCCCCCTCTCTCCTTCATTCTTTCTCTCACTTATCATCCTCTCTCCCTCCCTTCATCTCTCATTTCTATCTTCCTCTTTCTCTTTGTTTCCTTTCTCCCCTTTCTCTCCCTCTTTCTCTCTTTCTCTCCCTTCCTTTTTCTCTCTCCCTCCCTCCCTCTCTTTCCATGCATCTCTTTGCAAAGGAAAACAAAAAAAGAAAATAAGAGAACACAAAAATAAATCAAGAAGAGGCAATGTACCTACCTCAAAGTCTTGAAGATGAAACCCTTTGTACATCCTCTTCACACCTTCCCTCCCTTCTCCCTTTCACACTTCTCTTTATTCTTCATGTATAGAAGTGGCCATGCTATTGGTGGTGGTGATGAGCTCCCCCTATCTCCCTCTCGCTCTCGCTCTCCCTCTCCTTCTCCCTCTCCCTCTCAAAGCTTTAAGCTCTCTCGCTCTCTCTTTCATTCTTTCTTGCAAATGTTTTCTAGGAAAATGCCATGCTTGGGTTTTCGAAACTTTTTTCTCAGAATGACATTGCTATTAGTGTCTCTATTAGCATTGCTATGTGAGTCGCTATTAGCTTTGCTATTAGCATTGAAAATAGAATTTGTGATGCCAATAGCGACGCCACTTATTTGTGTCGCAAATGGCTGTTGCTATTCCCCCATTCCCTTGGAGTGATGTGTATGATGACACATTTTTTTAAAATTAGCATCTAATTGATAATCATGATTCCTACTATGGGTAGCCTTCATTAAATGGAAACTATGTTACTTTCTTGGAGCCACATTCCATCAAGTATGGCTAGCATACTTCTAGGGGATACACCTCTATATTAGTGGCCACTTTGCTTGTTGCTGATGTAGGTGATGAAGAAGAAGAAGAAGAAAAAGAAGATGGGGAAGATGATAATGATGATGATGATGATGATGACAAACAAGAAGTTTAGGAGGAGGATAATAATGAGGTTATAGTAAATGATGTGGATGCATATGCTCGTGAGTTTCATGATCAAGGGTATTATGACCATGAGAATGCCAATGATTTGGATGCACGTGATGCATCTCATGTGGATGCCCATGAATATGATGATGGTGTATTATTTCCTTTTGATCCAAGTGCTTATGGCAATGATTCTTCATGCCCATTTGATCTGAGTGGTACAATACATATCCTTGGTGACACTTTTCCTATTATTGATGATCATTATGATAGGATATCTTTTGATTCTAGAGGTTTTCTTTTATGGGCATTTATCATGCAACAAGGTATTACACGTCCAAGATTTTGTGTTACTTTGTTTTCATGGTTTATGTATGCTTTATATGGGAAGAAGGTTGAAGAAGATTGGATTTCCTCTATGACTATACAACTTGATGTATTAAAATACTGCTCATAAATGAATTGCCTTAAGTCATCATAGTCAAGTTTTCATGGTTGGACATGATACCCTTTAGTATACACTTTGATATGTCACCTCAATCGTTAAATTTGGAGTTGTATATCAAGAGTTATGGCTCTTTTTCCATGAAAGTGTTGTTATGATAGCATGCAGGAAACTCAATACAATCATTTTCTTTGTACTTTTCATCTTCTTCAGCACATGAGTTCTATGATTTCCGAATTCTCTCCATTGTCTTCTTTTCCATCTTTCAAGCTTTGAGAAAAAAGCTTCTCTAGGTTGGGATGGCTTGTAATGTAGGGGGAAAAAAGCATTGTAAAAATAATTGGCACTAGTTAGTCTTAGAGGAGAACTATAAAAAGGGGAGAAAGGACCATTGTAGGGACTTTTTTTCATTATGATCAGTCAAAATTGATGAGTTAGTTCAAATTTCCAGTTTCTTATTAATTTTCTTAGTTTGACATAGTATAGGCTATGGCCTCTTGCCATTTTTTAATAGTTAGATTAATTCATTTCCATTTTGAGTGATTAGATTTTGGCTAGGTTAGGCTCCTTTCATTTTACATTATTGGATAGTGCCATACAATAATCTAATTTTGATAATATCTATGGGTCTAGCAAATTCATTTACATTCTTTGATCATACAAGATTACACACCTAGCTTCTTATGTCTATACAATTCAAGTATGAGTTGCTTATTGTAATCCATAATTGGATACATCTATTTGTAGTACCACCACCAAAAGCTACCAAGCCATGTTGATGAGGAGACCAAGCTATTTCTTTCATAGCTATTGTATGCTCACTAAACCTTTAGCCAAATTGGGTTGCTTGTTGGCTCCTTACAAAAAATAGATTATCATTTCCCCATGGGATGGATCTCACAGTCATCATAGGACCATTTTAGATGTTCACAAACTCTTCTAATGATCATGAAAGCCTAGGATTATCAACAAATCCAACGATGCCAAAGCATAGAACCCTTTCCCCTAGGTAGACAAAGCCAAGCTAGTGATGGTGCCTTAACTCAAGGCAAGAGTAGCAACATCTAGAAACTCTTGCAATGTGGGTGATCTTACCACTCTAGTGTATTATGGCATTGAAGGACACTTATGCACAATGACTAGCTAAAGAAGACACAACAAATGAGGCCCTACTCAATGGTGATCAATTTGCTCTAGATTAGTGGGTAAAGCATCATGTGAGGTCTCTCATCCATGGGGAGTGAAGATCAAAATAGAAATGAAGGTTTCTCCCTAAGAATCCATGGCAGCTTGGCTAGAAGAAGAGAAAGAAAGTCTTTGATAAAAAGCAGTAGTGTTTTTACCCTTCTGTAACTTCTATGGTGGCCTCCTTTACTAAGAACCCCTAATATTTGCATGAAAGTAGTGATGACTTGCTAACTTATCCTTTTTACCTACAGATATGTCCATAGCTCCTACCATAGCTACAGTGTGTCTAATTCCAAGAAAGCTGCGAGCTACCTATGGGGGACTACTAACTCCTATAGTCCTCCGTTGTTGTACTTATTGTTGTGAGTAAATAGGTTTTCTTGCTTTGAAAAGGAAACTAGATATGAAGAAAAGGAAGAGAGAAAGGACCAAAACCTTTAGCTTTGATACCAATTGTAAAGAAGAGGATTGAGGAGAGAGAAGAGAGAAAGACTATAGAAAGAGGGAGAAATGCAGAAGGAGAAGAGAGAAAGTAGGAAGGGAAGCCACGTAAGGTATGAGAAAGGTGAAGAGATTAGTTGATTCAAATTTTGAATGTCCCTAACTAAGTCCCTAATGCCTTTTATACCTTGCTAGTGTAGTTGGGCATTTTCCTTATGTTTCTCCACTTTCTACATTTTCATGAAAGGTTTAGCTTGATAAAAATTTTTGAGAAGGTTTTGATTAGAAACATGAAAAAAATTCAATATTATGTGAAAATGGTCATAAAGGTGGACATAAAAACATACACTTTATAGATTGTTTTGATCTCAGGGGGTTCATTATATATATAAATAGGCCTTGAATAAAACATAACCCTCTTTTATTCAATCTATTTATATGACACCCTTTCATATGCAAAAAATGTATAAAAATGGTGTTTTTAAAACCCATTATTTTGAACTCATGTGATATATACATATATTTATAAGTGACCCCTTGAGATTTTGATTGACACTTTTTTTTTACTACCTTCTGTTGAACTTGTTTCCCTGAAATGGTTTCTTCTTAGTCTTTCTCATTTAGAGGGTCCAAATCGTCACAAAAGTGGCCTTTTAACTACAAATACTAGTATTAAAATACCCCTTGAACATATACGTTATGTAGGGCTTCTTATAGTTGCACTCTTTAAGAGCATAAGAAACATACAATGCTAGGGGCAACATGACCAACATAAGATAGTCATTGAAATAACAATAGGAAGTTTCAAAATGAATTGGAAAGCATTTATCTTCATGACCATAGTCAAGAATATTTTCATAGGAAAAAATACATTTTTATGCTTCTAGTGAATAGAACCTCAAATTATTATTATTACACTTGAAAATTATTTTGACATGTAGACCATATATTTGTCTTAAGATAAATGTAGGTGTAGAGAGTGTCAACAATAATTGTAATAACAAGAAATAGTTTTTGAAAAGTGTTTGAAGATCATATTTATTACATTTGTAAATTTTTATTATTTTAAAATAATTTTTTTTCATACAAAAGATTTCTACAAATATTTGATTCTACAATCAAACAACATTGGATGAGTCGCATCACATTTTGATATTGTATGCATATTTTTATAAAAAGAAGTCATATAGATTCTAAGCCTCTTTTATGGCTAACTACAAGATTTTCGAAGAATTTCTTAATTCATTTTATTATATTCATATAGGTTATGTTTCTCCATAATGTTCTTCCAAGGATTCATATTTAGAAAAGTCAATTTGTGGTATTTTGTCCCATTTCTAAGACACTTTTACATGAGGTAAAGATAGTAAATCTCTTACACAGAAAAGGAAATTCTTTCAAATAGATTTTGTACTCACATGCTGAAAACCATTCAAAAGGAGATTCTAGAATCACTAATAAATTTTTATACGAGAGAATCCAAATTTGAGCTCTTAGGAATAAGTACTATTATGCTCTTGAATCGGAAGAGTAACACAACTAGGAGTAACCAATAATTACAATTTTTTATTTTTGTTTAAAATTATGCTTGTACATTTTTAGTTATTGACACCAATCAATCTTATTGAAAATGTAACTACAGACACACACACACACACACCCCACACATGAATTTGTCAAACCAGTGATAGCTTTGGAGCTAGAATTGCAGTATGAAGAATTTGGCATATGAGCTGCACTAGGAACTCTAGCTCATATGAATTGCTTTACTTATAAGTAAATTTTTTTTAAAAAAAGAGTTTAAACATGAGCTTGTAAATTATTTTCTCTAAGAAGGGCTAATAATATACTCCTTGGATATAAAAATGGATATTGATTAAAAATTTATATTTAAATCCATATAAGATTAATGATACATGGATCCAAGTACTCTTTTTGGCTACAACAAATTTCTCTTCTAACTCTTATGGAACTAATATGTCATATTGCTAATTAGTCACTTGAGAGACCTCAAGAAGAAAGTACTTAGATCATACTTTCACAGACCTCAAGTTATTGAAGTGGTGACTTACAAGTCCTAGAGGCTAGTCATTTTATAGGTCATCATGTATGCTCTGTGAGATTGAACTAGCCATGCTCACCCCTTAGAGGCTAGTCCTTTGACATATTATGTTAGAACAAGCAATGCTCCAATACAAATGCACATAAGACTTGATAATCGAGGACATAAGGACCATAAAATAGTAGATATTTATATAAGTACCAAAATATGCACATAAGACTTGATAATGAGGGCATTAGGACCATAGAATAATAATTGTTTATATAAATATAACAAAATATGCATAATGTATGGTCGAGGTTATATTAACATTAAAAGATGCAGCTTAATTAATGGATTGTGAGTACCACATTACTACTAGTCCCATGTTTTATTCTTTTGACCATTGTGTATTGCCATGTTGTAAAAAACACTTTCTCAAATTTATTATCTTTTGCAAAAGAATAATCTATCAATAGATGAGAGCATATGAGGCTTATCAAAATTCTATTATCCTTTTGGAGTGATAAAATATGTTATTAATATGTAGCATAAGATATTTGTATGACTTTTCCATAAGAATTTGTCTAGCATGGCTTAAGTAGAATGCATCCATGACAAAACAAGCTCAATCTCCAAATAAGTGCCTTGTTTATTTCCTAGATGGTTTTTAGAAGAGTGTTCAAATATTTTTCGTGAGAGAAGAGCTTTCAGTTCCTTTTTTTATCAAAAAGCAATGCATCATAGATTTGAACCTAGGTTTAGGTAATGTAAGTACATTAAACCATCCATATCATGTGCGTTCAAAGACCCCTTTTACTTACAAATTACAAGGCCATAAAATGAGTTATTTTTCTTAAGAAACTTGCATGTTCTTTTCAAGGTCCAATAAAAGGGGCCCTTTTATAAATGTAGTATTGTAAATTTATTAAGAGTTTTCAATTAAAATACCAATTGTGTCAATCAGATGTGGTACAAGTAAGTCTTCAGCTTTGCAAATGCTGAAATTTTTTAACTTAACAAATTTGCATTTAGAAGTAGGCATTTCAAGGAGAATATTATATTGTATAGAGAAAATTCCTCACATAAAGAGCTTCTATCAAGTAAAATTCTAATATACAAGATTACTAGACTCCTTATAAAAAGAGCTTATACAAAATCCTCATAAAAACACTTGTAATATTTACAACGAGAACCCTTTTTTTTTTGTTGACATCGATATTCACAAGAACAATGAAGACACATTAAAATTTTAATTAAAAACTTACTAGTAATTTGATCATGTTAAATAATATAAATTTATATCTAACAAATGTAGTGGAAGTTATAGTAGTGGATAAATGTTTTAAAAGCTATTGAAGAAGAAATAGTTTTCAAAGAGCATCCTAGAGAGGCATTAATCTAGAAGGCCAAATTGAGGCCAAGAACATGCATCCACTTCTTAAGTAGCCTCCCTATTTTGGTGGATTCATACACTTGATGCATCTAAACATGCCATTCCAAAATCTATTATCTTGTTCTAGCCATTCTTTTGAGCCGAACATTTAAGAATTCTCTATCCCCATGAGAATGCATTTTGTGCATTAGACTTATGTGGACTGACTTTGCTCTATGTGTGTGTAAGAAAAGTACATATAACATTGGAGCATACAATTCACGATGGTATATAAGATATTGGGTGTTGTGGTAGGTTTAGGATCTTGATCCTCCATCAAATGAGAGCACATGCATTCCTTCAAGGGATGCCCGCTACCCTATTATCTCTTACACAACAATTCCCACTTGCTTCCTCTACCTAGTCTATGCTCATAACTCCTTATAGTTTAAGCTCTATGCAAAGCATGTAAGAAGAAAGCATAGATTGGGTAGAGGAAGCAAGAAGGAAGAAAGGTAAGATTTAGTCCTTAACTTGTTGTGTATAGTAGGGCCCAACCTTAGTATTGATGTATTCTTCAATCTAAGTGTGGCCTCCACATCTTAAAGCTTTTCTTTGACTCTTTGCATCCATGACGCTACCTTGAGCTCTAAGTATTCTCCTACTCCCCATACTTTACCAAGCTCTACTAAATTCTCAAGAGGGTGACAAAGAGAAGGAAAAGGAGCACATACTATGGTTGGAAAATCTTTCCTCTCCGCAACATAACTATTGCATGGCGATTGTGGAGATAGAAAGAAAACAATAGAAATACTAGAAGATGACAACAATAATGTTACAAGTGTCCACAAATATGTCTCTAGTATGCACGATCTCTGTAGGACTCTCTCTCTCTCTCTCTCTCTCTCTCTCTCTCTCTCTCTCTCTCTCTCTCATCTGTCTTCAAAAAGTAAAAGCACAATCAATTATTTGCTCCAAGGATGGTAAATAAGAGTTTAAATACTATGTTTTGGCTTAACCACACATAAGAATTAGTTTTTATTTATTTTCTAGGCTTTCATGCATTAGATCGTATCATAGGTAAGCATCATAAACCCTATTTCTTTTGCACATCCAACATTTGTCCTTTTACTCTACTAGTAGGCTTTTGCAACATGTTTATGTATTTTAGTATGTTATTTTTTGACTCTTAGGTTTTAAATAATCTTGGCAATGAATTTACTATCTGTATGGGAGTGACCTTAGTGCTCATATCTTATAATTAATTTCTTTGCATTCTTACACGATCTTAAATATAATTACTAATTGAATAATTAAAGAGATGCTGAGGTCTAAATTTATTAGAAATTTATTAATGGTATGTTTTAGGCTCTCAACTCCTTATCTACTCTTTGGATCTAATATGATGTTTTGGCTTCTCATTATATTTCCTAGGCAAAAATGAATCTTTAGTATACCTACATTCTCCCACTTCCAAACCCTAGCAACCCATATATCAATGGAAAGAACTTGAAGAGTAGACTCTAAAAATGCAATCTCTAACAAGTTTAGAGTTCATTTGTGAACTTTTTATAGTG
The DNA here is from genome assembly GCF_053477565.2 of Lygodium microphyllum. NCBI lineage: Eukaryota > Viridiplantae > Streptophyta > Polypodiopsida > Schizaeales > Lygodiaceae > Lygodium > Lygodium microphyllum. Next base: position 26,700,433 of record NC_141135.1, read on the forward strand.
CCCCCATTTTTAAGGAAATATTTTGGTTAAAATATCTAATTACAAGGCCATTTGCTAACCTCAAATTTCCCTTAATGGAAGTTCAACATAAAAATAAAAAGGAGAGAGCAAATGGCCCAATTTAGATACAATGTGTTCTCAAGTTAGAGGTGATAAGTGGCATTGGTTATTTGGCTCCATATCTAAACCCCCCCATCCTACTTTCTCCCACCTAATTTTTAAATATCATCAAAGGCCAAACACTCTAAGGTTTCTTGATAAATTTATCACCCTAAAACTTGAAGGGGATGCAATGGCAGCGGAGAAGGAGAAGAGGAAGATGTAGGAGAGAAGAGCACACACCATGTAGGTGATGTCCAATTGAATTGACAGCCTTATTGCACTATCATATTATATATGAATAAAGAATGGGCAGTCACAGTGTACATGGGTAGGCCCAGAGGCCTTTTACCCCAACAACCTCCCACTAAAAGGCCAATGTGGCTGGGGAGTGAAAACAAAGAAAAAAAAAAGGATAAGGTGAGGAATCATGACATCTCACCCAACGCCCAATCGGAAAGCAAGATTTGCAAGAAGTTTTGGAAACCTCTGTAGAAGAAGAGTCAAGCATTCCCAAGTCCATGACATCTAGGAGATAAGCGATCTCGTAGCTCCATACAATGGAGAAATCCAAGAAAGCTTCTCATGAAGCAAGCACAACTCATCAATGCATGGCTATAAAGCATCAGAGTCACGCATAGCATCAACGTGGCACATATAAGACAACGGAGAGCAGTCAAACTCTCTAGAGTCAATCACTGAAAGAGAGCCAACATCCCGGACACTCGTCCAATGGGGTCTCAAGACTACATGTGGCCTCAGCGAAGCGGAAGACTGACATATGGTTGGTTGTCCAGCCTATAAAACTACAAGAAAATGACTCTCATGAACCTGCAAGAGGTTTAGCAACTGACCACCAATATCCTCATCCTGATTGCTATGCATAGCTATGTCATCTGGGCCAATAAGTGTCTCATTTTCAGCATAGACAGCTTGTTGTAATGGCACTATAGCTACTCTAAAATCAGCCATAAAGCATACTGAATGCTCATCAAGAGGTTTGAGAGGTGCCTGCGTCTCATAGAAGATAGCATGATGGCTGCATATGACCTGTTGGGCATCCAAATCCCATAATCTATAGGCCTTAAAGTCACCATCTCCATGACCAAGGAGGATACATCTACATGACATAGGCTCAAGTGGCATACGTACAAATGCCTGGCAGCCAAACATCCTCAAGTAATCATAGGAGGGCTGCATGCCACTCCATGCCTCATGGGGTGTAATACGATCGAAGGTCAAGCAAGTCATCTTGTTAACCAAATAGATTTCCGTCATAAGGGCCTCAGCCCAAAAGCCATAAGACAACCCAACTGTGGTAAGCATAGAAGCAACCTTTCCCTGTAAGGTCAGGCACATGCCATGAGCAATCCCATAATATTATTGTCATCGTGTTGGGGGTTGAAGGTCTTCCACCGGGATTTAGAGCAGAAGAGGAGTATGGGATTCAAGGTTAGGAGAGGGAGAAAAGATTGGGGTTTGAAAAGATTTGGGTTTTTGAGATGACTCAGTTGAAGAAGAAGACCTCAAGCTTTTTCTTTTACTTAGCATACATGAATGGAATGAAAGACTTTGACTTGATTACATCAAATGCATATACGGATAATAAGCCAATACATTTAGGGATTATCTCAGATTTAATCCAAATGCATACTTCAAATGCAAGCTCAAACGGTTTCTATTTCATGAATATTAATGGAAAACAACTCCAAGATACAAGTATTTTGGTGGTAGACTCTACTACATTCAAGACATAGATCAAAATCTCATGAAATGTATTGACAAAGCATAAAATTTACTTCAACGCTGTTTTAAAACAATAATTTCCAGCCCATAAACAAGCTCCAAAAATGCACATAATCCCAAGAATAAGCTTCTCTAATCATTTACAAATGAAGCCCTGATGTTAACAGGTCAATTCCTTCTCTAACAACCACATAGATAACTTGTTTTCTCATCAAAATGGACAAGAACAATGGGCTGCCCTATTTATCACTGATTTTTTCAGTCCAAAATAGCCCATAGACCTTCAAAATCCTCCCCTTTGCTTGCCCAAAGCCACTCAAGTACTTGGGTACAAGAAGAGGGCTTCATTGGACCATGAATATGGTAAAAGAATGAAAGAAGTCATACATAAGAGCAGGCTGAATACTTTTTCTCAGGCTTTTCCCTTTTATGGACTGTCATACCATTCATTTTCGTCATACCAAATGGATAGGCAAGAAGAGCTCTCACCTTCTTTGTTTGTATCTCCTTCTTTAGCTTTAGTTTGCCTTGAGTTTGCATGCTTTGGAGCATGCACCATAGCCTTCAGCTCACCCTCCATCTGCCACAGGTATGCAAGCTTGATTTTTGCACCGAAAAATGCGAGCTGCACTCCCTTCAACTCCCACACTTCAGTTTGACCATTTAGGTCACTTATAAGTCATATAAGTCCATTATTCTAGGTCCCATACAAACCTAGTGAACTTTTGGCACTTCTCTTGATTTCCAGGAAAATTTTCCTCTTGAACCAATGTGACTTAGCATGCAGACTGTCAATTACCTCCAGTTGATCAAGTTGTGGGTTCCCATAGACTTACTTTTTGTCAATATACATGGTAAAACTGAAAATTGCATGACAGTTACAAAATAACTTATGAAATTAAGTGATATCTAAGTCGGATGTCGGGTAACAATGACTGAATTATGTATGAAAGTTCCTCATGTGAATCCTAATGAAGTTCTTCTACAAACATAAGAACTCTATGATTTATATCATGAACAGAAAACTCTTTGACATTCGCCCCCTCCTAACCTGCACATCCTTCGGCATGTGTCATTTCACAAAATTGCAGGTTAGGGAGGCTCTTCTTCTGACATATCCTCATCTTCATCCTCTAAGTCTTCTTCATCTTTCTTGTCTTCAGGTAGATGGCTCACATCCAAGTCATCGAGCTCATAAGTAGAAGACTCTCTTCATTTGAAGAGCTTGATACGTTTACTAGCTATTGGTACTTTGATCATGGTCCCATCCATTTCAACCAAAGTATAAGTAGCATTATCATGTACTACTTTCACCACATATGGTCCAAACCATCGCTTGGCTAACTTCCTATGAGCATTATATTGATTGTCTAGGCTGCTGTCATAGACAAGTACCCAATCATTCTCTTGAATAGCTCTTGGACGGAGTCGATGATGCTTGTCAAATCTCTTCTTATTCTTCAATCTTTCTACCTTCAGCCTTTCAATGGCTGTCTTGACATCTTCTGGCCTTCTTTCAAGCTGCCTTATGCGCAAAATCAGTAGCTTTTCTCTATTTATGCCTTCATCCCAAGGCAAGATACTCCATGTGATAATAGACTCCTCAATAGGCATAATAGGTGGCTGCCCATATATTAGTTCAGCCGGCATATAACCTGTTACTGCACTATGGGTAGTTCTATTAGTCCATAACACGAATGGAAGCATTCTAGGCCATTGTCTCATCTTTCCTCTACAAGATTTTGCCAATGCTTTGAGAATTGGTTGATAACCTCTTTCACTCTTACCATTGCCCTCAGGATTGTAGGCTGATGTAAGAGATAACTTGATTCCCAATTCAGGAAAGAAATGACGAGCCTCATCAGCATCCAATTCTCCTCTATCAGCAGTTACTTTGGCAACACAGCCATACCTGCAAAATACTTCTTCAAGTAAAAATCTACAAACGGCTTGAGTGGATTTGTTGTCAAGGCTTTTCCTTCCACCTGATTTGTGAGATCTTCTCTAGCAAGCACTAGATATCTCATGTTCTAAATTCCTATAGGCATGGTTACTAAATCAAAAACCCATTTGTAATGAAAAGATAAAGGAAAGGTAGGCTGAAGCCCATCTCTATGCTTAACCATAGAGTACATTTGACAAACATGACAAGTCTCGACAAAATGCTCAATGTCTTTATACATGTTTTGCCAGTAAAATTTCTCTTTTATTTTTGCAAAAGTGCCCCATATGCCTCTATGGCTAGCCAATAGGCTTTCATGAAATTCTTGCATGACCTGTTTTGAGTCTTCTTATCTCCTAAGACACGAATAGGCGCTCTTCCTTTCTTTTTCGCATGCCTCCAAAGGTAGCCATCTTTGAGAAAGAAGGCATAAGCTTTTCTCCTGATTCTCTTGAACTCTTCATTAGTCCAATCTTCCTTGTTTGTCATAGTACTTAGAAATTGGCCAATTTTTAGCCAATCACCTGCATAATATTCTTCTTTAAAGTGTGAACAAACCAAAACAAAAATTGAGCATGCTGTCTTTCAGCTGCCCACTATCCTTCCATGGTTATTTCTTCTTTCTTTGCTACTGTAAATTTTGTTACAGTAGCTGAACTTGTTGTACTTGCTGTAATTAATGATGTACCTACATTTTTGACAACTGAACCATCATTAAGTACAACTATACTTGCTATTTTCAAATCTGAACGTGCAATTACAACATCATTTTTAGCAAATATAGACTCTGTTTCTTCCTCATATTTCATCTCTTCTTCATCCTTATATCTGGCACGCGAAAGCATGTCAGCAATTGGATTATCTCTTCCTACAATATGTTTCAAATCAGGATTTAAGGATTTAATATAGGCTATCCATCTTAGCATTGCTATGTCGGGAGTGGAGCAGTTGGCAATCATGCCCAAGAGTGGAAGACAATCTGTTTCAACTATTACATGTGTGCCCATGAAGTACTCCCGGCGACATTTCAATGCAGTTACAACTCCCCAAAGTTCTCTTTTAATTTGAGCATACCTTCTTTGACGTTCATTAAGAACCTTCGTTCCAAAGCGGATTGCATATCTGTTGCCCTCAAGATCATCTTGACCGACTGCCCATCCTATCCCAATAGGACTTGTGTCTACTGTGAGTATCATAGGCTATCCATTAGAGTAGTTAGCCCTCTTTAAGGTGGGGGCAGAAATCAGCAATTTCTTCAATTTTCGAATAGCTTGAGTATGCTCTTTTTCCCATATAAACCTTTGGCCTTTTCTTAACAGTTGATAAAGATTTTCAGCAACATGAGCAAAATATGGGATCCAAATAAGATAGAAAACACATGCTCCAAGAAATCTTCTCACCTGAAATATTTGTGAAAATTTCCCGCATTTTGCTAATAGCATCAATCTTGGTTGGAGAAGGCTTTTGACCATATGGACCACACATATGCCCTACCACAAGAACTTCTTCAACTCCAAAAATAGATTTAGCACCTGAAAGAGTAAGATGGACTTCTTCCAATTTAGACAAGATTTGAGCACAATCATTAATATGATCGGAAACAAATTTGTGGCATCCAAGCTCATTGATTTCTTCATTCTTCTCATGAATTTCACATCCTTTGATCGGTACATCATCAAGGAAAGGAAGGGTTAGTTGGGGAATATAATCTCTCAATACTTTATGCATGGCATTCATCATGTGAGCTATTGAATTTGTAGCTTCTTGAGGTAGAGTACACATGCGAACTAAACCAAGAGGCATCTTCATTGTGGTAATGTCTCGGCTCTCCAAAGCAAGCTGAAATTGGTCATAACCCGAATATAAATCACCCATGGAATAAATTGCTCTACCTGCAAAAGCCTCAGCAAATTCATCAACAATTGGCCCTGAACCAACATTTCTAATAGTGACTTTATTGACAGGCTGTAAATCTTGAATGAATCACAAAGATCCATTCTTCTTAGGCACAGTAAACCATCGCTTGGAATACGGAGCTAAAGATGGCTCCAATATTTGCATATTTATCTTTTCATTTAAAAGCTCCAGTAACTTAGGAAAATGAGCCCTTGGTATCGGAATTGGTTTAAGATTCCAAGGAACATGTGGGACCGTGAAAATCACCATTGGTGCCACAACACTTAGATCCACTCAGCCAATTTCATGAGGCTGAAATGAAAAAGCTCTTCCATGTTTCTTTAATATTTGCATGAAGGCTTGCTTTTCAGCTGGCAAGAGAAAAGAGTCCACCAATTTTTAACTCTTGTAAACTTTCAACTGTAAATTGGTGACCAATATCTTTGGGGTCGTGAAGGCTTGGCTGTTTGGATGCCCTTTCTACCAGTCCTTCACTTTCAGGAGGTAGTGGAGCTGCCACCGGCTTGACCTTCTTGTCTTATACTTCGTCTCTACTCTTACCTCAACCTTTTTTGGCTGTCCAAAAGCTTCATGATTTGAAAATTCTTGAATTATGTCATAAATATCCAGTGCATACCTGTATGGACTGATTTCCAGTCTGATTTTCTACATGAACAGTTGCATGTATTTCAGCCAATGTATCATTATAAATCAGCCCATGAAATAGCCCTGAATTTTCTTCATTTTCAGCCAAAACATAAACTTGCTTTAGCTCTCATTCCACATGACATAAATGCTTTCTTTCAGCCCTATTCATGGCTGAAAACTATTTATAATAGCCCACACTGTTGGCCGTAAATATCTACAAGTCAGCTTTTCGCATAGCCCCCTTTATATGTGGAGGCAAATTTTTATGACATGAAGCACCGCCATACCCTCCACTTACAACAGTGCTACCCAAAAACCCTTAAATTCTCAGGCATTAGGAGGTACAGGATGATCTCTCAATCGATCTCTATTTCGGTGATGATTTACACATATAGTCAGAAATTGGATAGCTTTTTCATTATCCTTACTTCTTACCCGAGCATAGGATGAACCATCATCAAGGGCCTTTGTCTCCAAACGAGACTCAGAAATAAAAGGTTGACCAAGAATGATAGGATAGCTGCAGGAATCTTGAACAAAGAAATGAATTTCATCTTTTACATTACCAATAGTAACCTGTACATATGGACATGCTGCATAGAGATTGCCAGAGGAATTATTGGTTGCTTTCATGCACCATCTCGGGTCCATATCTATGGGCCATCCGCCATTCTCGTAGAGACTTCTTGACATGACGTTGATCTCCGAGCCATGGTCTATAAGGGCAATGCATGGAGTCTCTCTTTCTTCAATCTTGACAACAGTTTCAGTGGTCTCCCTTGCCCAATGGGTACGGGAGTAATGACTACTAGGAATAAAATGAGCATTAATCTCTTCTTGCATGTTGTGAAGACGAGCTTCTTTCCTTCGCATGGGTTGCTCTTTAGATTGAGAAGACCCCACCATAACATTCTCTGCAATAGCTTCTTCAATTTATGCTTCATAGATGTCTTCATCTTTGGCTTCTATGGCTACAATCAATTTTTTGATTGCCTCCAATCGAATCCCTTGAGTATTCAGTTTCTCTTCATCCTGCAAATACACATGAAGTGCTTGCAAAAAAGCATGCACAGATTCTTCAGTTTCCTCACCAAGATATTGTCTTTTCCATTTAATTACATCAATTATTACATCATGAAATCCTCGTTTTGCAATTCTGAGAATTTCAACCGATGTAAATTCAATTCTATTTCCTAGAATCCTTTCTTCTAGGATCTGCTTGAGATCCGTTCACAGTCTTTATGTCAGATTGCAGCTTGTATCTGGGATGTTTACCTTTTCTCTTTCCTTCTATCTTCTTTGCTTGTTGGGCATTTCCCATATCATACTTTGGCGGTGGTGGATTTTCAGCAGCCTTCTACTGATCCAGTTTACTTCTTGTCACACATTTGGTTGGCCCCCAAAGAGGAGGGACCAGAAACATCTTCATATCTTCTTCTCTTTTCTTCTATCATAGCTTCATCATTATTAATTTCAGCCAACTGAGCGAAAGCTGAAAATGAATCAACTAGCTCGGTCCATCCGGTTCTTCCTCGGATGCATTGACTGGCAATAGTTAAATCATCTTTGGTTGCCTTGCCTTGCTCCATGTGACCTAAGGCCTGCATCCACACTTTATATTTTGCATCTGCTTTACATGCTTTAGCAACTTCATTAGTTAGCTCAATTTGCAGCCCATAGATAGCTGCATCAATACCTGCATAGGCTATTCCTGTTGCCAAATCCTCCAGTATTTTCTTCATGCCACCGTTACTAAAATTTGGCTCAAGAGGAAGCCCGGTTTTGGTTGCATGAATTTTACCGTCCTTCCAAAAGACTACTTTTTGCACTTTAGCTTCACGAAATGCACTACACTCCCTCTTATCATGCTATAGGCTATCACACCAAATACACTGTCTTTTGAATCCTTCTCGTACGGGTCTTTGGGCAGTTTTTCGTCCTCTTTCTTCCACTTTCACATCAAGCCTTTCCACCTTGGAATTAATCTCCGTTCGATTAAGATGGAGATCCTGGATGCTCTTGATCAGCTCATCCATAACATCCTTCTTTGGAGGTGGAACAATAGGATTTCTTGGTTGCTTGGCCATAGAGACAGGAGGTCGAGATATAGGAACAGGCTCCTTCATGGATTTAGTTGGTGCAGAGGTAGACCCCCACCTTAGGTGCATCCACTCTCTTCAAGAAATCATATTAACTGCTTCAATGACATCACCCCAAGCAGTCTTCAATCCCGTCTCAGAGTCAGGATCTTCAAGCTGATCAGTTATCTTCTCTTGAACAAAAGGATCCGTAGCCTTTAGAAACAATTCAATCTTCTGGCTTTCCATACTGTGCTGATCGTCAAGATCTAGTTGAGCAAATTTTCTTTCAAATTCACAGTGAAGAGCAGTGGCGGTTAGTCCCTTATTGGGCCTTTCAACCCATTCAGTGAAGAATTTCTTTGTCATGAGGCCAGAATCTTCAAGAAAAAATTCTTTTCGAAGAGCCTTCTTGAATGCAAACCATCCCACATCTTTTTGAAAAAGACCATGAATCCGGTCTTGGAGGCCATGCACGGCCAAACGGGCAAAGTATCGGCTCCAAGCATGATGAGGGACCCCAAAGAAGACCATCTTGTTAGTATAGAGGTGAATACAAGAGGACACATTTTTCCCGTTAAATTTCTTGAGCTCCTACCCCTCCTACCCAACTGCTTCCAAAGCTTTAATGGCAGTGGCATCATTCCGCTCTTCATCTTGTCTCCGCTGTTGTTGTAGTTGCAACTACTGCTAAAATTGCAATTGTTGTTGTTGGCTCTCTTGCATTAGACGAACCAATTGCTACAAGGCATCTCCTCCCAAACTTGATGATTCTCCCATTGTACTTTCTCTTCTGTGCAGCTGACCTTCACGTCGGGTTCACCACTGTCATCGTGTTGAGGGTTGAAGGTCTTCCACCGGGGTTTAGAGCAGAAGAGGAGTGTGGGCTTCAAGGTTAGGAGAGGGAGAAAATATTGGGGTTTGATAAGATTTGGGTTTTTGAGATGACTCAGTTGAAGAAAAAGACCTCAAGCTTTTTCTTTTACTTAGCATACATGAATGGAATGAAAGACTTTGACTTGATTACATCAAATGCATAAACAGATAATAAGCCAATACATTTAGGGATTATCTCATATTTAATCCAAATGCATACTTCAAATGCAAGCTCAAACAGTTTTTATCTCATGAATATTAATGGACAACAACTCCAAGATACAAGTATTTTGGTGGTAGACTCTATTACATTCAAGACATAAATCAAAATCTCATGAAATGCTTTGACAAAGCATAAAATTTAATTCATCCCTATTTTAAAACAGTAATTTCCAGCCCATAAACAAGCTCCAAAAATGCACATAATCCCAAGAATAAGCTTCTGTAATCATTCACAAATGAAGCCCTAATGTTAAGAGGTCAATTCCTTCTCTTACAACCACATAGATCACTTGTTTTCTCATCAAAATGGACAAGAACAGTGGGCTGCACTATTTATCACTAGTTTTTTTAGTCCAAAACAGCCCATACACCTTCAAAATCCTCCCCTTTGCTTGCCCCAAAGTCACTCAAGTACTTGGGTACAAGACGGGATTCATTGGACCATGAATATGGTAAAAGAATGAAAGAAGACGTACATAAGAGCAGGCTGAATACTTTTTCTCAGGTTTTCCCCTTTTATGGACTGTCATACCATTCATTTTCGTCATACCAAATGGATGGGCAAGAAGAGTTCTTACCTTCTTTGTTTGTATCTCCTTCTTTAGCTTTAGTTTGCCTTGAGTTTGCATACTTTGGAGCATGCACCATAGCCTTCAGCTCACCCTCCATCTGCCACAGGTATGCATGCCCAATTTTTACGCTAAAAAATGCGGCTGCACTCCCTTCAGCTCCCACACTTCAGTTTGACCATTTAGGTCACTTATAAGTCATATAAGTCCATTATTCCAAGTCCCATACAAACCTAGTGGACTTTTGGCACTTCTCATGATTTCCAAGAAAATTTTCCTCTTGAACCAATGTGACTTAGCATGAGATTGTCAATTACCTCCAGTTGATCAAGTTGTGGGTTCCCATAGACTTAATTTTTGTCAATATACATGGTACAATTGAAAATTGCATGATAGTTACAAAAGAACTTATGAAATTAAGTGATATCTAAGTCGGATGTTGGGTAACAATGACTGAATTATGTATGAAAGTTCCTCATGTGAATCCTAATGAAGTTCTTCTGCAAACATAAGAACTCTATGATTTATATCATGAAGAGAAAACTCTTTGACACCGTGGGCACAAGAAATCAATGCCATACTAGTGACAAGAGGTCTGAAAGCTGGGAGAGAGAACATGACTCTCATAATCCATCTGCAAGCACCTAGGCCTACTACTAGCAGAATCCATAAACCTGTCAAGCATAACCGCAACATCCTCAATCTGCACCAAGGGAAAATCCCAAACATGGTGGATAGCATGATCAACAAAGGTCATAAAGTATGACGCTCCACCAAGTGATTGGGAAGGCATAGGTCCATATACTACACAATGGACAAGATCTAGAGGAGCATGCCTCATACAATCACCATAAGCCAAGGGGGCTCTGTAAGGACCAAGAGTACAATAAGGGCAAGCATCAAGATCTGTAAGTGACATAGGAGGTAGCAATGAGTTTGAGCGAGACAAGATCTCCATCTCTCTGTGGTGCATATGGCCTAGGTGATAATCCCATAACAATGCATGTGGTATCCAGATAACTACAACCATCGAATCTCCCACATGAGAGACATGTACTGGGTAATGAGAACCAACTCTAGAACCTTTGGCCAAAACCAAGCAACTATGGCAAATCTTTCATGACCTGTCCTGAAGAGAAACAGAGTAACCTGCATCATGCAACTGACTGACAGAAATCAAGCTCGTACTGAGCATGGAAACATGTAAAACATCGCTAAGCATAAGAGAAGTCCCATTAGGCAAAGCTAGGTGTATGTCCCCTATACCAAGCATAGCATAAGTCTGGTCAAGGCCCAAAGATATGCATCCATCAAACTCCCTGTAAGTAGAGAACCATGCTCTATGTGGAGTAACATGACAAGATGCCATAGAATCCAATAGCCAATCTGAGGCGTAGGCTGTATCACTGAGCAAGAAAGTTGTAGGGAAACTAGACGACAGGAGTACATGCTCAACTACATCATCATGGGTAACAACATGTACCTCACCACTAGTAACAGTGGTAACACCCGTTGCATCTCCTGTATCTCTAACTCTCTGCTCATGTCAAGTCCATCTCTATCTCCACTGCTCTCTAATCCATCTGAAACATTTTCTTTCAACATGCCCAAGCTTTCCACAATGGAAGCATACATCTGTACAAGAAGAATCTGTAGAAGATGACAAGTAATCCAAGTCATCATCAATAGGGCTATCCATAGCATCCATGGAGCTCAAGGAGTCAAGGGTTGTCCCAACATAGGGAACTTGCTCATCAAGACAACTGTTAGTAGAAGCACAAGTGGTAGAAGCATGCTGCTGCAAGTACTCTTCCATCCTCACTAGAGAGGGAAGCATAGAAGCATCCACTAGGGATGTAGAAGCTCCCATATGAAAAAGAATTGTAGCTAAGTGCATGACATAACCAACCACAATAATGTAAAGGCCAAGACATATGTCAAAAGAGCATACGGTATTCAGCCATGAAATCAGCCCATAACCATAATGGTAAACATGACTCTGCAGTACATCAAACCACATAGTAGCATCCAAGTCAATGCAAGACCGGTAAGTGGCATAAGATCCTACAATGGTCAAGCTCCAAGAGAAGCCCAAGTACCTATAAAACAACATCCAAATAAGTGGCTTTATAAAGTACATGATAGTAGACAAAGTGCATAGCAGCCGGGTAAACATCAAGAGCAACTGCTCTCTGACCTGTATGGGCAAAAGCAACCCAACTAGCATAGAAGCTAGGCAACACAGAAGCAACAAAGCCATAACTGCTAAACCCAAGCACTATCAAGAAGTCCACTGAACAAGGAGTAACCCACAAAGAACCAAGCATCAATGAGCAATGAAAGCTCAATAACCAACTACCAAGATAATGGAGCAAGCACTACTCAAACATGTATTTGCATCCAAGTAAATCCAAGATCCATAATCGGGGCATTAAGGGCCAATAGCATCCAAGCTGCATAAGTGATAAGCCAACCAAATGCAAACTGATCCACAAAATTCTCAAATGCAATTCGATTCAAGCCCAAACATCTACCATACTACAGCCAAACCCAAAAGCATCCACATCAAACATCAGTCCCATAATGGATAGCACGAGGCACAAACCTTGTCAAATGAAATGCCAGCTGCAAAGAAAATGACAGTGAACCAAGAATTGAGCTCTACTCTTTGCTCAAGAAGAATATGGGCATAAACATCAAAGTGACATCATCCAAATACATCAACATATCATCCCGAGTAGTCAAGAGCACCCGTAGACCATAGGCATAACCAAACTGGAGGTAAAGTAACCTGTCAACCAAGGTAGCATAAATCCCAACCAACAATGAAGTGTCTGCATCCAAATCAAGGCTCAATAGCATATCCAGGCATAAACCATGATGACCAAGCATTAATACATCCAACAGGACACCCGAATGTCAACAAAGAGCATTATGCATAAGCCATCCTTGATAAAACCTTGCTGCCTATGTACAGTAGTAAATCCATGCATAAATCGAGCTATGGAAGCTCAAACTAGGTCCCAAAGCATCTCAAAACATTGAACAAATGTCCCCAAAGCATTTGGGCATGGAATACCAAGCCTTGGGAGCATCACATAAGCTAAGAGCATGACATTGTCTTGTTGTAAATAAACTCACATCTATTACAAAAATTCTGTGATCATAATTTGGCAGATTTGACATCACCATTGCATCCGCAGTATGCCAAAACCCCAAGTTAGACTCTTACCTTGCCTAAATCGGGTTCCGGATGTTCGAGATATGAGAAAAAATGGGATTTTTGAGCCATATTTTGAAACATGTGCAAAAAACGTGAGCTACTATTGTGGGGTATGCTGGTTATGCTGAGGATAAGGGGGAAAATGGGGGCATACAAGGTACCCAATGAAGCCATGCAAAGAGCCTATGAGGGCCAGGGAGAGGCAAGAGATGAAATCTTACCTCGAGGGGAAGAAGCCATGGATGGCATTGAAGCTCCAAGCTCTAGGTCTTCAATCCAGGCTGAAGTAATACTAGGCCAAGCTCCACGATCAAGCTCTTATCCAAAGCTCTAATACCAATTGAAGGGGATGCAATGGCAATGGAGAAGGAGAGTGGAAGATGCGGGAGAGAAGAGCACACACCATGTAGGTGCTGTCCAATTGAACTAATAGCCTTATTGCACTATCATATTATATATGAATAAAGCCTGGGTGGTCATAGTGTACATGGGCAGGCCCAGAGGCCTTTTACCCCAACAAAACTCAATAAATAGCACAAAAACCCTCCATTAATTAGTTCCTCAAGTGTGGGACATGTATGGGAATCTTTTACTTGCCTAGTATTGAACCTATCTCCCAATTTCACATCTACCCTTATCTACTATTTAGAAGAAATATATTGGGAAGCTAAATGTCATTGTAGGTCATGAAAAAAGAGAGATTAGCAAAATTGATGAAGTCCCATACAAAATCTTTGAATGAAAGTACCAAATCCCTTGGTTAAAACTTAAGGCCATCTTCCTCCCTATTGGATTTTGACATTCAAGATTAATGGGAAATTGTAGATTCCATGATCTTCTAGATGATAATCATGTTTATACCTTTGTGGGTGAGCTAAACAAGTCGGATCCTCTCCTTACTTGTTGTATGCTTCATAAAAGGAAAACCAAGTATCCTTATCAACATCTTGGATATTTTGTCTCCATGTCAATTGCACTCTATATACCCCTCTTGCTTTAAAGCATATCTACTCTTGTAAGATCTTGAGTCTCATGGATTGTTTAAAGTCTCTTGATGTGTTTGATTTATCCATCTACTCATTTTGGAGGATCCTATTTTGATCAATTTGTCTAGAACTTCAAGCTATGAACAAGATCAAAAATCTAGTTTGACTTGTGCTAATGAGTTGTCAACAAGAGCCTCCAAGTTCTTGCTCAAGTGGTCTTGGGATCTCAAAAAGGATATTTGGGACTTACTCAATGGTGTAATATGTCTTGTGGATTTTTCAACCTCCCATGTGTAATCATAGATGGTAGTGGGGGAGAATTCTCAAAGAGCTTCAAATGGAACTATGAATCCTAGCCTTCCAAGATCCTCTGAAGTGAAGCCTAAAGTCTTGAAGTGCTTTATGTAATTTTCAAATAGAAAACTTATAGTCCTTCCTTGGTAATGTAGTACCAAATTTATGATCAAGAGTTGCCTAAGATCTTTACAACTTAGGTCTAAGGCTCTCCACAACGTTATCCTCTATGACTATTTTCACTAAATTAAGGAGACTGTACTATTTTGAGGGATGTGGATTTGACCAAGACCAACACATATTCCTTGATAAGATCTATTTCATGGATCATAAGAGCCATGTTTATGCCAAGATTATAGAATATGTCTTTGATTTTTTGTTGAAGATTCTCTATCTCATCTTTTATTCTTGTACATCCTTGGGAATCATTAATGATTATGCTTAATTTGTTGCACATCAAGCTTAGTTGGTCCTCTTTCTTGGCTTGATGAGGTCTACAAGCACATCCTTAAGCCCTTTGCTAGATTTTGTGATAGGTCTTGAAGTGTTGGTCTTCAAACCCTTGTAGTCATAGGCTAGATCTCCCTTACCAAAAGTTGTGATGATTTTGACATTAGGCAAGCTTAGGTGAATCCCTTGGCCATAAAAGGTAATGTTGCATTTGATTTATCACTTGAAAGACCTACCAAGTAATGTCCCTTTTCCAACATCCTCTCTATTTGGTGCGATAAAAAACATGATTGAATACACTTTAGTTTCAATATTTATCAAAACCTTACATTTTCCTAGCAAGAAATATGCTTTACCCCCAAATGGGTTGATAGTAATTTTTGGGACACTAACTATGGATATTCACACATCATCATATGTCTATATATTGACATTGGAGCCTTTATCTATAAGTGAATCTAGAGCACACTCTCCTTTTGCAATTAGATGGACCATAAGATAGGAAGGTGGTAGTAATTCATTATTTTTGGGCCAATATTTGTGATGTTTTGTTTCTCTAACAAATATCTAAAAAAGAAGTGGAATTGGCACCTCTTTTGAGTTTAGCACCTCTAATTTCTCAATATGTTTATGCTCATTTAAGTCTTTATTTAAAGTCTTATCTTTTAACCATGCCAATCCTCAGTCTTTTGACTTGCTAACAGTGGCAATTGTAACATGCCTATCTAAAGAATCCTTAATAGCATGATTTTGGTAGTCCATCAAGGGATGTATCTAGGTGACTTCATCTAGAAACACCAAGGAATATTCAAACTTTGTGGCCAGGATCTCTTGAGTCTTACCCTCACAAGGGAAGCTCCATCTCATCTCCACAAGAATAGATTTGAAAAGGGATTCTAAAATACTTCTAAGGTCTTGTGAGTAGCAGTGCCTATGCAAGACATCCTAGACCAAAGTAGACTAGTATCATACTTGGTCCAAAGAGAGCAATGAACTAGGGGGAGCTAGGCACATTGAACCCTCTACTCGTAGGATAACGCATCACTCTCCTTCCTTTAAAAAACATTAAGATATGTTTTAGGAGGATGCTCTAAGACAATTAGATGTTCCACTCTTTGTAAAACTTCCTAGTCTAACATCCTCATCCAAAACCGCTTGATTAACTTAGGCCACCCTACCATAGCTTGTTTTACTAGAGGAAGCTTTTATCTTTAAGGATTTGTGTATAGGTGAGACATGTAGCATTTGTAGCACCTTTGTTCTGCCATGTTACCTTTGATTATTCTCATGCCATGAATTCAATGGAATGAAATTGAAATCCTTCTTAGAAGTTTGAACTTGAAAGTGACTTATCAATATTGAAGGCACACTTCCTTACTAGTGGAATCTTTCCTTCATTTAAGCAATCTATGTAAAAGTGAGATACATGACATTTGTGGCATCATTGTTCTAGCACATTGTCTTGGCTTTGCTCATGCTTTTCAAGACATTGAGATATTATGTGCCCAAGTTAACAGTGTGAGTTTTTCCATGAGACTCTAAATGGGACTAAGGATAGGAGACTAACACATGGATAAGGAACCACAAGTGATGAAGGATAGGTTTTGTACTTTTGACATTCTTTCGTTGGGGAAAATTTCCATGGTTCCTTCTTGGGGCTTCAATGTCTTAAGACCAAGTATGGGATAGCATGAAGGGCCATATAACTTACTTATAAGATCAATTTGGATTGAAATATTATGGATGACTAGATATGAGCCTTTCTTGGACACTGGATATGACCAAGATACATGGTTTTAAAGCTATTTCCAATGGTGTGTGGTGAATGGCATGAGAAGTGGCTTGATGTGGGCCCACCCATGTCCAAGATGATGCATTATCATATGTAGTATGTCCACTTTGATGAATGCATGATGAGGTGAATTTGACGCATTGACATGGACAACAACATCATAGGTCATGTCATTGTCACATCTTTCAATGGAAATAGAAGAAAAATCATGAAAACTATCAACGTTATGTGGAGGGTATGGAAAGCAACATAGCAATTAGCAACTTTATTGCCATAAAGGCCACCATGAAGGGTATTCTTCCATGAAGGCCACCATGAAGGGTGTCATGACTAAAAACAACCCACTAAGTTTTAAATATCGGAAAGACTTTGGAGAAGGAGGAGAAATAAAGTGAGGGAAGGAGCTAATCTTCTTCTTTCTTTCCCATACTCTATTGCATGTTCATTGGGAGGTGGAAGGTGATGAGTAGAGGGCTTCTCAGACTAACTATGTTGAAAAAGGTAATGCTTTGGTACTTCCTTATTCAAGGAGGGAGAGAGGAGATATAGATTGAAGAGGTGGAGCTTCAATAGAGTTGCTATTGCAAGAAGCTAAGAATACCTTTTGAGTTACGATTGGAGGCTTAGTGGCATGATGTTTCTGAGGCCATCTATGCTAACATGAAATGCTCATTGATTCCAAAAGTTTGTGTATTTGTGAGAGAAACCCATGGAGTATGAGTCCATGCAATTAAAAGTTTCTTTAAGTGAGACCTCCCCAAGCGTGATCAAAGAAATTTTACCAACCCACCTTTCTTGGAGTTGAAGAGGATTGTGATGTTGATACTCTTGGTTTTGAGCTTTTTGAAGATATACTAGGGTTTTCAAAAGAAAATGCAAAAATGAAGATAACTAAATAAGGAGTGAATAAATGAATGGAAAGAATTGGAATAATGAATGAATGTATATAGAATCCTCAAGGACATATCTATAAAAATTGATGACTCTCGTGGGAGTGGCTTGAAGGGGAATATCAATGTGTTTCATGCACTAAACTTGGATCCCAAATGTAGCAAACACCAAAGTAGAGGATAACAAAGAAAAGTGTTGAAAATTTAAAAAGGACCCAATGGAAATGCAAACGTAGATTCCATTGATATTGAAAACTACTATAGATGATGAACAAAAGCAAAGGAGTCCATATAGGGACAAAAATTTAGTAGTCCACTAGGTCATAATGATCAAGATAGCATTCACAAACACTTGAAAAGTAGTTGTAGTGGTCAAATAGAGGATAGGGTGATGGTGATAATAGTTGAAACCAAATGCAAGTCTCAAAAACCTTTTCATGATCACAATAGTAGCTAAAGGTGATGAAGAATGAATGGGCTGAAGCAAGAGGAGTTGTTGGTAGTCACACAATGATGAACTATGGATAGAATAGGATAACTGCCAAAACAAGGCATGCAAGAAACTAGCACATTCTGTATTTATAAAAAGAAACCCAAAAAAAAGGAGACTTTGCTTATGGGACACTAAAGCACAATGAGTGCATTTGAGTTTTGGTGACATTTAATAAGCTAATGAATATTTAATGTGTCATGTACATTTTAAACTTAATATCCTTCCATGCCCAAGACTATAACCAAAAGAGAAATGCAAGCATAGTTCACCCTATGTGTACATTGAGACATCCCACCCCAAAGTAGCTAGGGGATCAATCAATGTTGGTTGCTAGATAAGCTATTGAGACTATAGAGATGATGTTTATCTTATCTTGAGAGTTCAAAGGGCAACCCTAATGAGGCCAACGCATGCTAATCATCAACTAGCTAGTGGCCTATCAAAACTTACAAAGGTAATGTTTTCACAAATTTGAATTTTTTCTTGTTTGGATGTAACAATTCCCATGGGGGAAAAGGTGGATAGTTGGCTCACTAATCACAAAATAGAGGGCATGTACAAATTCACCCATGAGGGTGTTGATGTTGAAGGAATGCTGAAGAAGGATATAGAGGTATGGTGATGATAAAAAGATATGCTTGGATTTGGTGTGAACAAGGTGCTCAATGGTTTTGTATAGAATGTGATGCATAGATGAATGCCATGTGGTGAGAATACACATGCAACAAGTTGCAACTTTGATGGTGTCCTTCGTGGGGAAATTGCTCACTTTCCCAAGCATCCATTTACAAAGATGATAATCATGCAATGAAAAGGGTCAATACAAAAATGGAGGGAGGCCAATGTCAAAGACAATGACAAAACCTATAAATACTAATGAGGGGTAGAAACCCCCTCTTAACCATTTGCCAAGATGATAATCATGCAATGCAAAGGGTTAGTACAACAATGGAGGGAGGCCAATGTCAAACCTATAAATACTAATGAGGGGTAGAAACCCCCTCTTAACCATTTGCCAAGATGATAATCATGCACAAAGGGTTAGTAAAACAATGGAGGGAGGCCAATGTCAAAGACAATGACAAAACCTATAAATACAAATGAGGGGTAGAAACCCCCTCTTAACCATTTGCCAAGATGATAATCATGCAATGCAAAGGGAGGGAGGCCAATGTCAAAGACAATGAAAAAAATTCTAAATACTAATGAGGGGTAGAAACCCCCTCTTAACCATGGATATCAATGTTGAAGGTAGAGGAAGAGGATCTAATGTCGAACTTTGTGTGGTGTCAAGTGAAATTTTGAAGACGATAGTCCAATGGACTAACTCCATTTTGATTTGGCCTTCCTAAACTAATTGGATATTTTGGGAGAGGGCTACACATCATGGAAAGAGAGATTGGATTAGTCATCTTGATCTATCATTAGCAATCATAATTTTTCTTATTGATCTACTTGATTGAAAATAAAAATAGGAACAAAATGGCTAAGAGAATGTAGTACACATCCTTTCTCTTAACAATAAAATCAAATTTGTAGGGTCTTTAACCTCCAAAACTAGTATCAAATAAGAACAACCTTATTCATTCAAAGGTTTCATGTACTATCTCTCAGATGAAAATTCATAATTTAACTTCCTCTAACTATAGTATATGTCTCTTCCTCCTATGCCTATTGACATTTTCCACTTGATGTATGCATGATATTTGTGTTTATGTTCATAAATCGAGGCCTCGTCTAAAGATAAATAAAAACACACTACTACTAAAATTTCATCTTTATTCAAAAAATGGTAGATAGATATTAGCCTTGGACCTGGATGATGGAAGACATAATTATGCCTATTCTTGTAGAATCTAAAAAATATCAATTGTAGTACATTTGAAGTAGTATTAGAGTTTATGCTCGTGAGCACCTTTGAAATATTGCAAAAGAACATTTCATAAGTGCATACTTTCTAATAGATTTGCTTTGGAAGGTGACTTCTAGGTTTGAATATTTTGGTTATAGAAGAATTTTGGATTATAGGGCATCTAAAGGGATGTCCTTGAGTTATTAGTGCTCCAAGAGCTATTTAGCTTAGGTCTTATATGGTTGTGAGGGTAGGATCCCTTCCTTTGGGTAGTTACGAGCTCTAGATCTCTGTCAATTGCATGAAGGCTTATGTCACTACTAAAATGAGTTGTTGGTCACTTGACTTGTTGAAAGAGGGTTGAGGGATGCTTGTCTAAGACATTATAGGTTTTGAAATACCATAGTAGTGAATAGACCTTTGGTTAAGCATGCATATCAAAAGCTCAATAGACATTAGTTATAGGTCACATTAATTTTAAGTTGGTCTCAATATGAGAAAAACAAGTCCTCAAGAAAAAAACAACTATTCTAGGAGTGTTTTACTTCACTAAAAATTAAATTAGATTTTTTCAAGTCTAGAAAAACCATATCATTAGACAAAGATAATCCAATGGTGCGTATTCCATTTGTTTGTTATGAAGATATTTCATTCTTTTTAATCCATGTTAAGAATCAAGGAAGTCTTTAAGAAAATTAAAGGGTAAACCATGATTTTAGCTAGTGTCAATACCCTTTCGATAATCACATGGACATATGTGTAAAAGATGTTTCTTTTTGTGTGGTTTAATATGAAATCTAAGAAATCTAACAACAATTCAAGGTGCCTTTAGAGGACTCCCATTATTAAATAATTTTGTTGCATAAGTGAGGTCTAATGATCACTAAAGAAAAATCCCAATGATTAAGTATTTGTTAATAACACAAATTTATTTCTTTGATCAGCTATAGTTTTCGGTTTCATTATAGAATTTTCTATCATCCTTAGTTTTAAAGTTGGATATGTTTATCATAGTTTCGAGATTGGTTTTTGTATTTTTGATTTAGGATTCAAGAACAAAAGTTGATGGCGAGAAAGAGTGCTTTGTGATCAAAAGATCAAGTGAAGGAAAGGTTGTATATTTGGGCCTTAAGTCATCAATGAGACCATGTCTAACCACTTCATGGGACTTCTTATAGATAAATCTATGTGTGTCTCATACTAGAAAGACGAGTCAAAAACATCATGATGCTCTTTTCTTAATACTGCAATAGAACTTTCAAATTCAAGATTGTTAGATTTTCCTAAGCTTCTAAAAATCTCTTACACTATCAAAGGTCTAGCAGTCAAGAAAAGGAAATTTGCAATTAGATGCTCCCTTTTGGAACTTCTAAAGGGTTTCTTATTTGGCCAAGTGAACTAGTGTGTTACTCAATAAAGAGAAACTTCTTATATTAAATTGAGTTTTCAAGCTCCTACATTTCATATTCGGGGTCTAAGCATTAAATATTTCATTGTGTGCAACTTGAAGAATGACTCTAGTAAATGTGGGATGTGAGTTCAAATTTCATTTAGAAGATCATTCATTTGCAATTGGTTCATAGGCGGTGATACATGTTTGAAACTGACCATGCTTAAAGGCCAATCATATTGTTCATGTGAAACATATATTTCTTCATAGTGTCAGCTCTAATGGTGCGGACATTTGTGAGTGTACAATGTAACAAGTGTATGTCTATCACAATCAAATTGTTAACCTTAGTAGCTTATGTCTAATTATCTACAACTACCTTAAATAAAAAGGAAGGAATACTATGGAATTTTGGAATCCAAATGCTCTCAAGGTAGCTATTTGGTATCATGCATAGTATTTTGTGTGATTGACCTTCTCAAAAATCTTAAACTAGCCTTTGAATGGATGTTTCTTTAAAATTGGTCTACAAGCTATATAGTTAGGTGTGAGAGAATGAAATTAAGGTATGCATGAGTATGTACTTAGCTTTCATTGGGGGACTTGACTTAGCTATAAAATTGTCTATCCTTAATAGTCTCAGCATTCTAAAAAGCATTGATGAATTTCGAGCTAAGTTGGTGTACAAGACATGGAGTTCAACTTGAGAGGGACTATTGACATTTCAAGCTCAACATGAGCTAGCACTCATGTACTTAGATGATTGTATGCACATTCACATCATGGGATGCATGGTTGATAATTGCATTGGCATATTCCAGTGATACATTTCCATTGGACATCAATTACTCCACCTACCAAGTTATGACACATCAATCTAGCTAGCCCACTAGGTAGCATGCTCACATTATATATTTCTTGTATAATGTTATGTATCTAGTGTGTTTTTTCCCTTATCTTTAGTAGATATTTTTTGTAGAAGAAGAAGAAGGAGAAGAAAGATAGAAAGAATTATAGGCTATTAACTTCCTAACTTTTTGTGCATTATCTGTGTGTTCTATGTATCTCTCGTAGAATCTTAAGCTCTCTCTCTCTCTCTCTCTCTCTCTCTCTCTCTCTCTCTCTCTCTCTCTCTCTCTCTCTCTCTCTCTCTCTCTCTCTCTCTCTCTCCAAACCTTTTCATCTTAAGAAAATAACCAAGGTTGGTGTACTTGGGTTTATTATTTATCTCTTTATTACAATCCCTTTTGAAGGTCCTTATTAGTTACATTTTCACCTAGATGAGACTTGATGTGTTTTGTACATGCATGAAATATTGGGCTCACATTGGGCTCCTCACCTAAGGGGATCACTATATGTAAACCCTCTAATAACTTGCATTCAAAAGGTATTAGAAAATATATTTTCCTTGCATGCTATAAGGTAACAAAATGACACCTTTTCCTTTAAGAAACTTATGGATTTTTTTCAAATTGTAATGTGAAAACCCCTTTTGTAAATGTAATTATATAAATTTAAATAAATAAAATAACCCTTCTATTGATCGCATGTGATACAATTATTTTTTTAGGTGATTGCCCAACCTCATGTTATAATAAATAACAACTTTTTGGTCTACATTTATGCCCAAATCATTAGTAGCTTATTAAACCAAGATACCTCAAATATTATTGCCGTAGTGGTACCCTTGTACTCTAACTCTATACTTGATAACACAATGGTGGGATTTTTCTTATTGCTTCAAGTCATAGTCCCACTCTCAAAAGAAAACACATAACCATTAGTATACTTTCTATCAAATGCACTACCTACCCAGTCTGTATTAGTGTAACCAAATACTTGCACCAAAACTCACCCTCATAAAGGATTCCATAGTCCAATGTGTCTTTAAGGTATCAAATTATGTCTCACATATCCATATGAGGCTTATGATGCACTTGCATAAACTAACTCGTCAAACCAACTATATAGTTACAATTTGGCCTAGTAATAGTAGTGTTAAGGAGAGAGGTGAGAGAAAGAAGAGCAAAAGAGAGAGAAAATAGGAGAGAGAAAGACTAGAAAGATAGAAAGGAAGAGAGAGAAGCCATGAAAGCTGAGTACAAGCATGTGAGATGAGAGATAGTAATTGTATTATGATCCAAGATGGCAAAAATTACATGTCTCACACCTTTTATACCTATCTGAATGTGACAAGGTATTACTAGTAGCTCTCTCTCTCACTAACACATGTATTCCTAGTTTCTTACAATCCATCCTTGCCCAAAGGTTTTTGCCCATTAAAAAAAAGTTAGAATGGCAAATAAGGATGGATAAAAGAGAGCACTACTCTGATTTTAGTTATACAAAAGATGTTATGGGAATCAAATAGTGAAGAGCTAGTTATTCAAATGAAGGCATGAAGGAAAGCCTCTACCATATACATGATCCAAATGTCTTAAAAATAATTGGAGCCTTCAAATATTCAAGAAATAACATTTGTAAAGAGTAGACAAGTTGTTGTATAAAACAATATATGCTAAAGAAAACTACCACAACTTCCAATAGAAGTATCCAAATAGAGTGTGCCACATATCAAAATGTAGCTACTTAAGAGCACTTTGACCCTATGTATGTGGTTGAATTCTAGACATTTGGCAAAATATAATCTGTTCTAAAATAGGTTGTTGTCCAGACCCTATTTGGAGTGCAAGTAGATTCCATATGACTATGTCTCAGCCACCAATGCATCCCAAGAAATGCATCCAAGATGGAATCTGGCCTCTAAAAAGCTTCCTCAAGTGGTAAACCCTTCCACTTAATCAAATACTTGATGATGGAGTGAGAGTGAAGTTTCTTTTCATGCTGACCTATGACCTCCTTAGGAATGTATTGAATAAGTCATTTATCCATAAGAGGCAACTCATCAACATTTTCCACCTAGGTATCATAAAAGGGTTGGAGATGATTAATAAGGAATACATTATGAATCCTAGTGGAAGAGAGAAGTTCCAATTGATATGCCAAGTCTCCAATACACTTCAAGATCTTATAGGGCCCATTAAACCTGTGAGCAAGTTTGTTGCTAGAGCATGGGATGTGTCACAGGCATCCACATGATGGATGTAGCTGTCATCCAATTCCAGTTTGATGATGGCTTGTGCCTTGTCATCATTCTTTTTCCAAGTAGCTGCAAGGTCCGCATCTCGAGGTTTCTTCTCTTTGCCATTTGTGATGGCCCAAAGACCCTTCTTCATCAGAATGAGCTTGATGTGGGTTTGCCAAGTGTGAAACCCGACTCCTTTGAATCGAGCATTTGGAGAGTCTTTTCCCATGTTGAGGTTGCACGATCAGCAACAAATCAACTCCAAAATTCTGAGATTTTATTAGTAGAAGAGCAAATTACAATGTGTTAAGAGACACAAGTAATGACAATGTGAAAACACACTATGTCTGTGTTGATGTTGAGCTTGATTCTTCTTGTTCAGAATTGTTCGGTCGTTCTTCAATCTTCTCATGTCCTTCCCCTCCTTGATTTGGTGCTGGGACAGTGGATTAGAGTGGGCTTTAGCTTGGTAAAGTGTCAGGAGTGAGAAAATGAGAGAAAAAAAGAGCTTGGGAGATTTTGGCTATGGTGGAATTAGGGTTTCTGAGACAGAGGCCTGGTTTTTTTCAGATTGCAGGAGTTGTAGTTGATCATTTTCAAAACTTTTTACATGTCTAGGAAGCTTATGTCAAGGGCTATCAAAGCCCCATGGAAATCGTCCAGATCGTGGGCATCTTGGTGCACGAAGAGAGCTTGAACAAGGGCAGCGCAAATCAGGACAGCGATGGCGAATTTCCGCAATGCTGGAGCTGTAGGTCACTAATGTTGGTGTTTAAAGTGATAGGAGGCAGCGCCCTGAGCCAAGGAACATTTCTCCAGAAGAAGGCGTGTTGAAATATTGCCTGTGGAGGGAGATCAAGAAGCTCCACTGAGGCAGGGTGCAGGTTTGGCTATGGCTGCCACAGGTCAAGTGGAGATAGAATTCAGAAATGAGCTCATTAGCTGGGACTGAGCTGGACTTGAGCTGACTTGAGTGAAGAGAAGCTGAGAGAGGAGTGAAATGAGCTAGGCCATGCCCGATTGCGCTCTGATACCATGTTAAAGATATGGGATCTAGGACATGGCAGTGAGTTATGGTGGATGGAAAGAGAAGTGTGGACTCAAGATGGAGAAGACAAAGACACTGTTTGTTACACAAGTGAATTAGGTTCCAAGATTGAGACTTGGACTCATAAACACAATCTTGTGTATGTGGACAATGACACTGACACTTCACTAAAAAGAAAAGAGTACTATCATTGCATTAAGAAAAGGAAGCAAGTAAAATGCTTTATAGGAAAATAGGAAACTGTAGTAGGCACCACTGTGCATATGGGATAGGTAAGCCTGCATGTCCTTGGCCCTCAAGCTCCATACAAAGAGGCTATTTAGTGAGTGTGATTGCTGAATCTCAACAAGATTGGTGCTCTTTTACAAGAGTTTTTTGAGTTTTTTTTAGGTGCCCTTCATTTAAAATTGCGCTTTTTGCCCTGCCTTGGTTTTGGAGGTCGTCTGCATGTCTTTGCTCTTTTTCCATGTTTTTAATGCTTTTTTCTTCCTTTTTCCACCATCTCGACCTGAGGCCATCTCGATTTGGGGTTAACAGTGTGGGATACCCCTTTGAGGGGTTTTGGGAAAGGTGCCATTGGACTCTTATCTAGCTTCAAATGCAATATTAGAAGTATCTAGTGTGCATTTATTTATTACAAGCACTCATGGACCATGAGGCTGAGTGGTGGTGGAGGTCTCTGTTGTATGCATGAGGTCCGTCTAGTGCCATAGCCAGTGCCAGCCCATTTTTGGTCCCATTAACCACCATACATGTCTTCTGACTGCATGCACTTGAAGTGTCATATACGGGTGCCATTAGCATTGAAGAGGAGTCCAAAGGGGATCATTGCATCAAGGAAGATGGAGATCATGGGAAATTACCTATAGCTACATACAAGTATTGGGATCCAGATCACCGGGAGGTGGGAAAAGTTCCCCTTGGGCCAAGGGTTGTGCATCCCTTTAGGGTCTTAAGTAGTAAGGGAGGGTCACCTCTCTTTTGTCTTACCACCTCACCTAGCATCGGTCTTTTTCCTCAACTAGAGTATAGATGGTAGACATTTTTATTAAGAAATCAACATGAGATGCATTGGAAAGGAGACGTTGGGCCTTTTCATGAGATGCAAGGAATGAAAAAATTTTGGGATAGGGGTTACTTGGCAGTCGAGTGACTCACTAGCTACTACTTACACAGTTACAATAGTTATTAATCACTTTGAGGCTTATCCAAAGTCACAAGACAAGATGGGGGTTAATGTCAGCCAATACATGAATTTCAGGACTAGATATGATGCATACATACAAAGGGGATTGAGCTACTAAGCCTATGCAATCTTGAATCTCTCCAACAAGGGATTAAGCTTAGCAAATGGCTAACTTTGAGAAATTAAGATTAGATAGACATACCTCTTCAATGCTTGGGGAGACTGTTGAAGCATAGCTCATCATGATGCCCGTTTTCTCCATCAATCAAGCCCTATTGGTTGAGCATTCCCATGGAAGAAGACTTCAACATTTGAATGATTCCACTGACGAGGAGGATCTTGTGCTTATTCCTAGCTTGAACTTCAATGATGGGAAGCTTCAAGTGAAGCTTTCATGGCTACCCACAAAATTCCCATGCATGTTGAGCTCCATGTCTTCATTCCAGGTAGGGAGGGGCAAAAAGGGGTTGAAAGATCTCCTGAGAGCTGAGTTCCAGATGTTGACTGGGTGAAGAGCTTGATTTGGGATTTAACGGCTACCCATAGGCACTATACAATAGGCTGTTTGATCAAGAGGTGGGTCAGTAGGAATGGTGAGGCCAAGTTTGCCCAAAGAAGGGGGGTTTGCATGCCCCAAGGGTCCTAGACCAAGGCCCCAATTAGGGACATGGTTGAGGACTGGGGGAGCAAGCAGCTCAACACAAAATGCATTGCATTTTGCGGGCTACTGATTGCTGTCCCACGTGGGTTGTTGCTGGCCAACAGGGTATTTTCCTAGTGGAGAATCACCTTGGGGAGCTTGTGGGGTGAGTGAATGTTGAGGCTAAGGGATAGTTGCAGTAAGAAGAAGGGATTTGGGGGTAGTCCACCATGGAAGCTTGAGGAAAAAAATCTTGGTGGGGAAGAGAGAGAAGTCTTGAAGAAAAAGTAACTGTGGTTTTCCCCTCCTCTAAACTGCTGAACCTCCAACTTGCCTTGGAACCCCTAAAATTTGCATGAAAAGAAGTGATGACCTGCTATTTTAATCATTTTACCT
This sequence comes from Lygodium microphyllum, assembly GCF_053477565.2. Classification (NCBI taxonomy): domain Eukaryota; kingdom Viridiplantae; phylum Streptophyta; class Polypodiopsida; order Schizaeales; family Lygodiaceae; genus Lygodium; species Lygodium microphyllum. Next base: position 26,728,234 of record NC_141135.1, read on the forward strand.
CCAAATATGTCTGAGTCTCTAGCCATAGCTTCTGCTTGCTCCAAAAAGCTAAAGTTAACTATAGTCCTTCTTGTTGTACCTGTACATGTAAGCTGAGTAACTAGGGTTATTAGGATTTGAAAAGGAAGAAAGGGGAAAGAAGAAAAGGACAAAATCGTGAAGCTCTGATACCACTTGTAATGAATGAAGCTGAGAGGAGAGAGGAGAAGAACGCTGAAGAGAGAGAGAAGGAGAGCAAGAAGAAGAGAAAAGAAGACTAGAAGAGAGAGAAAAATAGAAAAGAGGAGAGAAGGAAGGAGGAAGCCATAGAAGTTGGAGATGAAAGTGAAGAGTATATTCTTGATAATAACTGGTTGCCCTAATTTGGGACTCTTACACCTTATATACCCTAGTTAGTGTGACTGGGTGTCCAACCCCTAGTCGATATGTATCCCAATTATTACAGAAACAATGATAATGTACATTGGATTCACAAATTCCTTCATCCCTCCAAACATTGATTACTAGCGCCCTGTTTTTCCAGCTAATGTCAAATGTCCAAGCTACAATGGAAAAAACATTGACTTCCTATCTATAGTCTATCTAGACAAGAGTTTCTACGTCTTTGCAAGACAAGGTGGATTCCTTGACTTGTGAATTGAGCAAGGCACTAGAAGATTTGGCTTTAGAAAAGTTTTCCCTCTCAGTGTGTAACATGCCTGCCCCTCAAATTGCAGGACACATCTTAGTAGTCCATCGAGAGATTAATCTAGAAGATGCCGCCCGGCACTCCCAAGGAACGACATGGGGTTTGTCAACTAGGGTCTCCCGAGTCTGCCTTGCAACGGAACTTATTCGATCGTTCCCACTAGGATCGACCTGAAGTCCGAGTTCCTAGTAGTCGGGTCTTCCTAACAGTCTTCTAGCATCGGTCTACAATTGCTCCACTTTGTGCAGATACAACTGGACCAAAGCAGACTCATGTCGCACTTGGATCAAAAAGAATGGGAAACAAGAGGGATGCATCGCTCAACCTCTCTCCCGTAGGGCATAGTCCCATTCTAGTCCCCTAAAATGGTATGAATCAGGATTGTAACCAACATTGTCTAAGGTCATCGTCTGACTTTTCCTAACATTTCTCATTAACATTTCCGTTGAGGAGCTCTTAGCTAATCGAGACCACCCTTCCGTAGGATAGACCCATTGGTAACATACACCATGCTTCCCTCGAGGGTTGTTTTAGTTATCTAATTACCTAACCATGTTATGTTTGACACATAAAAGCAGATCTTCAGATTAATGTTTGTCTCCTGCCCATACAGGAGAATTAAGTGTTCCTTTCTACCTCCGCAGAAAAATCCTTTCGTCTCCCGGCAATAAAACTCGAAGGTTTATCCTACCAAGATTCTGCCTTGTAACTAGTATTAAGGCCTCGAGATCCCATATCGAGTCACGTAGAACACTTGTGTAGGGTCTCAAGGCATTGGGATATATGGCCAAAGCCCCCGTGGCACCCAAGCATCCTCCTACGCCAAGTAATGTCCACGGAGAGACCTCTCACGGCGAGTTCTTTCCACATTCCTGGTGCGGATTCATAACCCCCTTGGTTAGGGTTTCGCGGTTCACGGGGGTTAGCTATTGCCATCCTTCCCTAATTATCCCTTTAGAAAATCAACCACACCTAAAGCAACCAGCTTAATAACATTTACTAGGGAAAACATCCCTTTTGTTTCCATGGCAATCAGTTATCTCAAACCTGGCCATGCAATCATCAATCACAAACAACTTGGATTAGCATCCAAAACCACATCAAGCTGAATCTAAATCTTGGTACAGCCTGGATATGAGCTATAGTTGTTGGAGGGTTGGTGGTATTCATGTCTTCGCTTGCATTGGATATGATCCTAGCCTCATTTGCAACTTCAGTACTCATCTCTTGGATGCCATCCTTTTGCGTTCGCGATCTTGCAACCCTTGAGGTAAATCGACCGCTCTTGCCTTGGTGGAAGGAAGTGGTACGCGGGATCACAAGGAATCTAAAGCCAAACAATGTGACTTCAACGTGCATGACTTTTATTCTTCTTTCACCCTCTCCCCAATTTTTTTTCCTTCTTTCTCTCCCTTCCTCTTCCTCTTCTCCTCCTTCTTCTCTTCTTCTCTCTCTCTCTTCTTTTCTCCTTCTTCTCTTCTCCACTCTCTCCCTCTTATTCTCCTTCTTCTTCTTCTCCACTCTCTCCCTCTTATTCTCCTTCTTCTCTTCTCCACTCTCTCCCTCTTATTCTCCTTCTTCTTCTTCTCCCCTCTCTCCCTCTTCTCCTTCTCCTTCTTCTCCTTCTCTCTCTCCCTTTTCTTCTCTTTCTTCTTCTTCTTCTCTATCTCCCTCTCTCTCTCTCTCTTCTTTTCTCCTTCTCTTCTTCTCCTCTCTCTCCCTCTTCTTCTCCTTCTTCTCCTTCTCCTCTCTCTCCCTCCCTCTTCTTCTCCTTCTTCTTCTCCTCTCTCTCCCTCTTCTCCTCCTTCTTCTTCTTCTCCTCTCTCTCTCCCTCTTCTCCCTCTTCTTCTTCACCTTCTTCTCTTCTTCTCTCTCTCTCTTCTTTTGTCCTTCTTCTTCTTCTCCTCTCTCTCCCTCTTCTTCTCCTCTCCCCCCCTCTTCTTCTCCTTCTTCTTCTTCTCCTCTCTCTCCCTCTTCTTCTCCTTCTTCTTCTCCTTCTCTCTCTCCCTCTTCTCCTTCTTCTTCTTTTTCTCCTCTTCTCACTGATCACAGGGGGGGCGTACTGCTAACGAAGGGGGCTGCTGGGCAGATTGACGAGGCTGGAGGGGATGCACTATGTGATGCAAGGAGGAGTATGCTAATGGAGGGGCCGCTGGGCAGATTGATGAGGCTACTAGAAGTGGGTGCACTGTGTGACGCAGGGAGGGAGATGCTATGCTGCTACTACCGACGGAGAGCTGGAGAGGGGGGTACCGATGCAGGTGATAGGGGGGAGAGGGGCTAGGATGGCCCTCTTAAGGAGGGAGGGAGGTATGGGGGGGGAAGACGACACTTCCCCGCCATCTAGGGGGCTGCATTCCCCCCTTTCTTCATTACTCTCACTCACTCTTCTCTCTCTCTCTCTCGCCCTGCCATGCAGTCGACAGGGGGAGAGAGAGAGAGTAAACAAAAATTTGAAAATCTTTTCTTAGGGGAGGGGAGGGGGTTTCTCATGGGAAGCACCGAGGGGGGGGATGTTACATCCTCTCCCCCTTAGAGGAATCGAGATGTCCTCGTCTCGAGAGAAACTGGGGAAGACAAGCACTAATGGGGCTTATGAACTATGGGTTAAGGCCCACCATGCATCTACTACGCTACTCTTAATGTTTCAAGTAGTGCACTCATATTATTTGAATTAACCATAGGTATAAGAGTAGGATTTATTCTCAATTGTGTACTGTCGATTAAGCGTCTAGGAATTTTAGTCCTCCCAATAAGGTTTAGTGGGCTCTAGATCTTCGTTTTCATCTGATCCGCCTATATTTCTATAGACTACACCTGTGTAGCTTCATTTTCTTAGAGGCTCAATGTATTCTGACTTAGATCAAGGCAGTCTGCTTGGATGTGTCCTAGCTCCTTACAGTGGAAGCATTGATGGTAGGGACATCTTCTACGGATGTGCCCTATCTCTCCGCACGTATGGCATCTCTTGTCCTGATCTCCATAATCATCTTTGCTACAATTGCCCAATTTAAGTTCTTGGACGATTGGATTCACTCGGAGTAGTGCATCTTGCAAGTATGTTGGACGCATTGATTCCAATCGAGTGTTTATGGGTGAATTGAACCCAACACAAAATTTTAACACTTGTTGTGTCACATCCATTGGGGGTGCACACTTTAGGAGTGAAACAAACTTTGAATAATATGCTTCAAGGGATAATCCTAGCTGCTTCAAGTCATAGAATTCATTCATCTTTTGTGTGCGGTAGGCAAGTGGCAGATACCTCCCTCGCACAACTTTCTTAAGCTTATCCCAAGTGACTGTCCCCCCTAAGATCACTTGGTCTCTGCACCACTATTTCCACCAAAGTATCGCTTCGCCTGTTAGCTTAAGTTTGGCGAGCATGGCTTGGTTAGCAGGTGTAGTTCCTGCTACCTCAAAATAGTCCTCCATGGACTCAATCTAGATCTCAGCGTCGGCTTGAACAGTAATTCCCTTTCCATCAAACTCGGGTGGCTTAATTTGTTTGAGAAGGAACTTCTTGTCTTGCATGTCAACATTCGTGGGTGTAGCAGGTGCCTGACAATCAAGCCATACCACTTAGGTTATTTCTGTTTAGGATATGTCTATGAACTGAACATTAATCAATCATGTATCATTATGAAATTTTGCTATGATACCAGTTGTAATGTGCCCGCCTCTCAAATTGAGGGATATGTTTTAGTAGTCCATCGAGAGATCAATCTAGAAGACGTTGCCCGGCACTCCCAATGACACGAGGTTTGCCAATTAGGGTCTCCCGAGTCAGCCTTGCAACGGAACTTATCCGGCCATTCCCAATAGGATCGACCTGAAGTCTAGGTTCCTAGTAGTTGGGTCTTCCTAATAGCCTTCTAGCGTCGGTCTACAACTACTCCACTTTGCACAGATACAACTGGACCAAAGCAGACTCATACCGCACTTGGTTCAAAGAGAATGGGAAACAAGAGGGATGCATCGCTCGACCACTTTGTCATAGGGCATAGTCCCATTCTGGTCCCCTAAAATGATATGAATCAGGGTTCTAACCAACATTGTCTAAGGTCATCGTCTGACTTTTCCCAACATTTCTCATTAACATTTCCTTTAAGGAAAGCTCTCGGCTAACCGAGACCACCCTTCCATAGGATAGACCCATTGGTCACATCCACCATGCTTCCCTCAGGGGTTGTTTTAGTTATCTAATTACCTAACCACATAATGTTTGACACTCCTTAATTAACTCGTTAATCACAGGTTCCTTTACGTAATTTAGGGCACTGACACAAAGACAAGATAAAACAAGGTCAAACACTTCCTTAACTTATCTTCAGATTAATGTTTGTCTCCTGTCCATATAGGAGAATTAAGTGTTCCTTTCTGCCTCCATAGAAAAATCCTTCTGTCTCTTGGCAATAAAACACGAAGGTTTATCCTACCAAGATTCTACCTTGCAACTAGTATGAAGGCCTCAAGATCCCATCTCGAGTCACGTAGAACACTTGTGTAGGGTCCGGAGGCATTGAGATATACGGCCAGAGCCCCCTGACACCCAAGCATCCTATGCCAAGTAATCTCCACGAAGAGACCTCTCGCGACGGGTTCGGTCCACATTCTCAGCACGGATTCATAACCCCCTTGTTTAGGGTTTGGCGGTTTGCGGGGGGTAGCTAGCGCCATCCTTCCTTAATTATCCCTTTAGGAAATCACCCATAGCTGAAGCAACCAACTTAATGACATTTACTAGGGAAAAAATCCCTTTTGTTTCCTTGGTAATCAGTCATCTTTGACTTGGCCATGCAATCATCAATCACAAACAACTTGGATTAGCATCCAAAACCACATCAAGCAATCACCTTGCTTATGATCTACCTATTCTTAGTAAGATTCTCTCCTCTTACCAACACAACCAGTCGAAATTCACTTGGAGTTACCCTTTTCTAACAACCAAGCATAACTTGGGTCAACAATCCATCTTTAACAAGATCAACCTTCGTTAAAAGCATTTCAACAGTTCCAAGAAACCTACTTAGCATAAATCAACTACCCTAAAGTTCGCTCTCCCCCTTGGGTTAGGGCTTCACAAGGTCGATTTAACAAATTCCTTCTAGATCCTTTAAATGAGCTAAGTGATTTCACCTTGACCTTTATTAATCATGGCTACCTATTTAGGATGGAAGATCAACCCATCCTAAGCCCTTTAATGGTGAATACATGCAATTCTACCTCTATTTAAGAATTCAAGATGCGTGAGAAGAATCTAAATCTTGGTACAACCTGGATATGAGCCATAGTTGCTAGAGGGTTGGTGGTATTCATGTCTCCGCTTGCATTGGATATGTTCCTAGCCCCGTTTGCAACTTCAGCACTTGTGCTCCTTGTAACTCGTCTCTTGGGTGCCATCCTTGTGCGTTCCCGGTCTTGCAACCCTTGAGGTAAATCGATCGCTCTTGCCCTGGTGGAAGGAAGTGGTACGCGGGATCACAAGGAATCTAAGGCCAAACAATGTGACTTCAACATGCATGACTTTTCTTCTTCTTTCACCCTCTTCCCAATTTGTTTTCCTTCTTTCTCTCCCTTCCTCTTCCTCTTCTCCTCCTTCTCTTCTTCTCTCTCTCTCCTTCTCTCTCCCTCTTCTTCTCCTTCTTCTTCTTCTCCTCTCTCTCCCTCTTCTTCTCTTGCATCTTCTTCTCCTCTCTCTCCCTCTTCTCCTTCTTCTTCTCCTTCTCTCTCTGCCTCTTCTTCTCCTTCTTCTTCTTCTCCTCTCTCTGCCTCTTCTCCTTCTTCTTCTTCTTCTTCTCCTCTCTCTCTCTCCCTCTTCTCCTTCTTCTTCTTCTCCTCTCTCTCCCTCTTCTCCTTCTTCTTCTTCTTCTTCTCTCTCTCCCTCTTCTTCTCCTTCTTCTTCTTCTCCCCTCTCTCCCCCTCTTCTCCTTCTCCTTCTTCTCCTCTCTCCCCCTCTTCTTCTTCTTCTTCTTCTTCTTCTTCTTCTTCTTCTTCTTCTTCTTCTTCTTCTTCTTCTTCTTCTTCTCTCTCTCTTCTTTTCTCCTTCTTCTTCTCCTCTCCCTCCCTCTTCTTCTCCTTCTTCTTCTTCTCTTCTCTCTCCCTCTTCTTCTCCTTCTTCTTCTTCTTCTCTCTCTCCTTCTTCTTCTCCTCTTCTCACTAATCACAGGGAGGGGGGGCGTACTGCTAATGGAGGGGGCTGCTGGGTAGATTGACGAGGCTGGAGGGGGGCGCACTGTGTGACACAGGGAGGAGTACACTAATGGTGGGGGCCACTGGGCAGATTGACGAGGCTGGAAGGGGGTGCACTGTGTGACGTAGGGAGGGAGACGCTATGCTGCTACTGCCAACGAAGAGCTGGAGGGGGGCGCATATGCAGGTGACAAGGGGGGAGAGGGGCTATGATGGCCCTCTTAAGGAGGGTGGGAGGTATGGGGGGGAAACGATAGCGCTTCCCTGCCATCTGGGGGGTTGCATGCCCCTCTTTTTTCATTACTCTCACTCTCTCTCTCTCTCCCTACCATGCAATCGGCAGGGGGAGATAGAGGGAGTAAAAAAAAATTTGAAAATTTTTTCTTAGGGGAGGGGGATTCTCATGGGAAGCACAGGGAGGTGGGGGATGTTACATCCTCTCCCCCTTAGAGGAATCGAGACGTCATCATCTCGAGAGAAACTAGAGAAGACAAGCACTAATGGGCCTTATGACCTGTGGGTTAAGACTCGCCATGCATCCGCTGCGTACTCTTAATGTTTAAAGTAGTACACTCATATTATTTGAATTGACCATAGGTACAAGAGTAGGATTTATTCTCAATTGTGTTACATGTCGATTAAGCTTCTAGGAATTTTAGACCTCCCAATAAGGTTTAGTGGGCTCTAGATCTTCGTCTTCATCTGATCCGCATATATATCCATAGACTGCACCTGTGTAGCTTTGTTTTCTTGGAGGCTTAATGTCTTTGAAGGGACCTCAAATGGGCTGGCACTGGCTATGGCACTAGCGTACCTCATGCTCATAACAGACAACCACACCCACACGGCCTCGCAGACCAGGAGCATCTATCTACTGCTAAAGGATGAATTGTGCTAAAGCCTAATCTATGCGTTTTTAGTTTTGTAGTCCAACATTTCCCTTTCTATAAACTCCACAGAGGGAAAACCCATACACATTGGCAATAAATGCCACGATAATCACATACATGGGAGGCAACCTCTGGGTGGAATCACCGCGGCGCCACTACAACTCTCCTACATTGCAGGGATTGGCCCCTTGATGCACTGCTCAACATATAGAACAAACGAACAAACTCCACTCTTTCATTTTGAGAGTATTCCATGAGATACCATGTGTCCTTACCAAATAATTCCCCCAAGAAACGAACATCTATCCTACGGCTTAGGTTGCCTTTCTACACTCAAGCGTGGGTCATCATAATCGAAAACAGGTGCTATGCATCCAGTCCTTTGTATTCTGATACCATGGTTGGCATGCACATGCAAAAGTGGATGTTCCTAAAGTGTTCAAACATAATTTTCAATCAGAAACGTGTTGTATACAACTAGGCTTTCCAATGCTCATTCACTAACTCATTGTGGCGATGTAAGGATAGCATCGAGACAAGACTCGTGCTACTATCCTCTTAATTAAAATACAACAAACTCTATATCACGATATGCATTAGAAAATAAGCAACAATCAGCACACAAATCACACCATTCAAACATCCCACCCCCTACGTTTAGGTATTGCTTTTGTTGCATAGGTGTAGAGGTTCATTTGGTCATGTTTTGATGTATGAAAAGTGACAAATCACAAACTTTGACCAGGAGATAGGAAAAACTGGGGCTAAACCTCATGCTTTGCCACTACCATACATCCACAAACACTCATTATATTTTTCCTTATTTTTGTGAGGCGTATTTCTATTTTTCTCCTTATTTTTTTCATTTTCTGGATTTATTTGTCAATAAATATGCTATTTTCTAAATTTTCTTGTTCCAATCACTTCAATGTACTAACATTCAATTTATTTTCCATTTCCCCACCATAGGAACACATTTTACCCACTCGAAACGACAAAACTATCATTTTACCGCTTAAAAAACTACATTTCGGGTTTTACGAGAATCAAATAGCGCATATAAATCATTGAAAAATTTAAAAAAAATTATAACCAATAATTATTCATGATGCAACCAGCACTCAAACAAATTTTCATCAAATAAGAACATCATTACCATCATGAAATACCAAAAACCCTTCATTTTCTTCATAAAAATGGTCATACCGTGTTTTTATTAAACCCGAGACGCCTTAAATGACTGCGTGACCAGTGGACAGAGTCTCCACTACTCTCAATCCAATGCTACACATCAATCTTCAGCATCTCCATCAATCTCCATCACCGTTTCCTTCAATCTCCTTCCTGATTCCTCCTTCAAGATAGTGCACATGAACAACCCATAGAGAGGAGAGAGAGAGAGGAGAGAGAAAGACTAGATAATGATCTCTCCATTCAGTCACCCATATCTCGCACGAAGGGCAGCGATAGGATCAAGGAAGAAGGACACTTTTCTGGCCATGATCTGTTAGATAGGTTGCTTTGATGCTCCATTTCAATTTGTGGGGGGGTGTTTTTTGTGCCGTTCATGGAGATGGCGTGCTGCCGCCTACGTGAAAAAAATATGGAGGGGGATGCCCCGTCCCAAAGGGCACCCCCTTTTGGTCTTAATTTTTGTCCACCTTTTAAAAATTGGCCCATTTCTGGCAACTTTCGCGTCCGGGCTCTGATTCGACCTCTGAAAAATCCTGTGCATCCGTCTCGGCATCCCGCACTGACTGGCAGCTCCCAGCATCCCGCATGGCAGTCGAGAAAATTATCAAAAATTCACAATTGTTGCTCGGGTACCTTTTAAAAGTCGTCTTTCACTTACTGCTTAAAATCGTCCTAGCTGCAGTCGCCGCCTTCGATGTCGAAGATTTTTCCACTAAATTCTGGATTTTTTGGCAAATTTTAGGCACATTCCGGGCTCAAAAATCCACTCTCATTGGCGACCATGGGATAGGGCGACTTAGCCCATCGAATCCCACAATAGATCTGCACAAAAGCAAGCTAATACAAAATAGATACATACTAAAACACAGCACAATGCTCACCCTACCCCCTGACAAAACCAAGGCATAAAATCCACAAGGAGTAGGCCTAGTATAATCTGATAGAAGGTCCCAAGCTAGTCACTAACCGACTGCTCCAACACAGCCAAACTAAAAAGAACCATCAAAGAGGTTGCCCTAAGTGGTGGTCTGAACTACCTACCTAACTAAGGACAACACACCCCAAAAGCTCCTACTAGGTGAGGACTCCTATAGCCTGATCAAGAAGTATTTTCTTTTAGTACATTTCTTCTTTTAGGTTTTTATTCCCCCATACTCGGGCAGGTAAAAAGGAGGGAGTTGAGCGTAGTGACCCAAGGAGAACAGGGCATCAGCCTCGAGTCCTATCTCGGTACCCAGGAACCTACCAAGTCCTTGCGAGGCGACACTTAATCCTTTTCTAATGCTCACTTTTATTTTCACTCCAACCTTCCTTACTTTCTTCTTTTCTAGCGAGACGCCACCCCTAGGAAGACAAGGCATAGGCCCCAGGTCTGACTCGTCCCCAGGAACCCACCAGGCCTTCACAAGGCCATGAGCAATTGCTTATAAATTTTCCTTTCTTTTCTTTTCTATTTTTATAGGGGTTAGAACCCCTTTTTACACACCTTTGTATATATTTATTTTCGTTGAGATATTCAAGGGTTTTTTTTCCCCCTCTCTATCATCATCATTTTTTCCTTCGGCAGGCTTCTTCAACTGCCTCACAACTAACAAGAACTCTAAGAACGGTTGCCTAGCAAGCTAGTAGAACAAGGTCACTAGAACTGCCTTCTAAAACAAGTATTCTGATGCCTGGCAATGTCTTTACAAGAGGCAACGACTACTCAGACCTCCTTCAGACATACCTAGCCTAAACCTGGGACTTCATTGCCTTGGACGCCAGTCCCCAACAAGAAAAGAAAATCCCCTACAAGTATATTGACACATATAAAATAAAAACACAGTACTCGTAAAGGAGAGATATCACCTGGATAGGGCCACGAGAAGTCTTTGCATGACATAGGCTCCTTCCAAGCTCTTCTTTAGACCTGTCTAGCACATGACTAAAACAAGAAACCATTAACCACACCCGTACTAAACAGACAACTCGCCCTCTTGGCCTAATGAAATAAAGCATTTCACTACACAAACTAATCGGCCCTCTTGGCCTAATGAAATAAAACATTTAAAAGCTCGCAAAACTGACCCTCCTGGCCTAACGAGATCAAAGAGAATAGCACCTACACATCCCTCCCCAAAATAGTACAGATATACAATAATATGCTCCTTTCCAAGAAGGAAAAATAGGGCTCGTAGCCCTAAGCTAAATGCATAAGATTATGACCCATCCCTCCTACATATATAGCAAGAGGTGTACACATAGCATGTTGTGTAATCAACCTATGGGTCTAGGATAACAATGATAGATGGGTCTCGCCTACTCTTTGCATCACCCATATCAACCATCGCCTACTATATATTGCATGCTCTGATAACATTCCCCACAAGCGACCAGGTCCTGTCTCATTATTGATAGAAATATCCAAACTAGGACCACAGTTGAAGAAAAGGTCTTCTTCATAAGCAAGGTTTGCCAATGAATCCGCAAACTGATTCCAATAACATGGAATCAGCTGAAGAGACACTCTCTCAAACTCCTCAAGTAGGGTCATGGTAGATTGATGATACATACAAGGGATGGGATTCCACACTGTGTATGTCCCATCTAGTTGATTCAAGATCAACTGGGAATCCCCTTTTACTAACAACCACCGAATACCACCTTGCTTGGCAATATGTAGTCCCTGTTGAGATATCGAGGTCCACTCGTGATATGCCAGGGTGACCGTTGTGCATTTATGTCACCGACTTGCAAGTTGCAGATGCGGTTGGTACACCGCCCATGAATAATAGCCAGATGACAGCTATCCTTGTCTACTCTAGTTCATGGCTCAGTTAGTATGCCACCTTAGTTAGTTGAGTTTGGTTTGAAACCCATATATAGGGTTCTTCTATTTCTATGTACTTGAGTTCTTTTGGCTTACATAACTAAGAAGAGAAAAACTGTTTTCAGCCTCCACCTTTGTGTGAATTCCCCCATTGTGCAAGCGAGAAAGCTACAAGTGAGACTCCTTCCTTCTCTCCCACAATCTTGACATGGTATCACAGCCTTGTTCGTGGTAAGGAGCTCAAGAAAGCAAGGCAAGTTTGCGGTGTTTTGGTAAGAGGACCAGTGTTGCTTTCATTTTTCTATTTTGGAAGCAAGTCTCTGTAAGTAGCACAGCCGGAAAGTGCAAGAGTGCATTATCTCAGATTGAGACGCCCTCCGCGGTGTAGCAAGAGGGCAGTATATGCTGCGGGACCGGGCTTTAGCCCTTGGTTGCTCTGTTTTTTTAATTTGACGCAATTTCGGGGCCTGTTTTGGAGGCGGAAGTTTTCTGCACGCACTCAAGAAAAGGCCCTATTTTATGATATGCGACCACTATTCTACAGGTCGGTGAAAAGTTATTGTAGAAATTGCATCGTATGCCTGTGCGCAGAGACATTGGGAGTTACAAAATCATCCTTGTTGCCTGTTGATGCAAAATCGTCACTAGGAAGTGACTGCGTGGTCAAATACCACTTTTGTCAGTTTTCTAGATTTGCCCTTGTGAGGCTAAAGTTGTGTTCTTTGCAGTGACAGAATTTTTTGCAATGTTCTGTAATGGCATCTGATTCTCTTGCACAGATTGTCACTGAAAAGATTGACAAGAACAACTTCCAAGCATGGAAGTTTAGAATGACGAATTTCCTTATGGGAAAAGGTTATTGGGAATTCGTTGCAAGAAATGAAGAAGAACCAGTTCTTCTTGATGTTCCCAATCAACAGCAAATGCACGCATTTAAAGCATGGTATGAGAGAGCCAGGAAAGTTATGTATTGGCTGTCTATCAACATTTCAGACTCTATTATTGTGCATATTCAAGATGCAAGTACGCCAAAGGAGGCATGGGATACTTTGTCAAAAATGTATAGCATAAATATGCAAGCCAGGAAAATGCAGCTCAAGCAAGAGTTACACAATGTGCAAAGAGAAAGTATGAGCATCAATGACTACCACATGAAAGTGAAGAAGATTGCAAATGCACTTGCTTCCATTGGGTCACAAGTGGAAGATGATGATTTAGTTTCTGTGACCTTGAATGGTTTAGGAAAGGATTATGCACAGTTCCGACCATCCATTTCTGTCCTTGAAAGATTTCCTGATTTTGAGGAGTTGATTGCTCTTCTAATTTCTGAGGAGCAGAGGAATGGTGGTGCATCTTCTTCAGGAGGAACTTCAAAAGAAGTGGTCTTCTACTCAAATGCTGGAAGAGGTAGAGGCAAAGGTAGAGGAGGCCAATCTAGAGGCCGTGGTAGAAATCAAAATATGCAGCAAACTCAAGAAAACCAGTCCTATGGAGGAGGACGTGGTAAGATCAGGAGAATCTTCTCAAAGCAATCCAGATAGTGGTATGCAGGTATCACGAAAAGGAAAAGAGAAGGTAGATCAGCCCATGTTTGATGTGAATGCAGGTCACTCTTATGTGGATGGTGAATCCAATGGCTTAGAACAGAGCATTGATGATGAGTTGGGTATTCCTTCTATTGTTACACCTGGAGTAAGGAAGACCAGGGATGTTTTGAGAGCCCCTGGCAGTGAACCTAATTTGTGTAGGTCTACCAGAGCTAGGTATCCTGTGGATAGGCTAAAATATGATGGATTTACAGCCATTCACTATGCATATATGGTCAAAATGATACAGGAACCAGAACCCACTTCTTTTGAGCAAGCCATGGGAAAAGAAAAATGGGAGAAAGCCATGGATGAAGAAATGGATGCCTTGGAAGCAAATGCTACATGGGAATTGGTACCTTTGCCTAAAGATAAGAAGGCAATTGGTTGTAAGTGGGTTTATAAGGTGAAACACAATGCAGATGGTTCTATGAATAGATACAAGGCAAGATTAGTAGTCAAGGGGTATGCACAAACATATGGCATTGATTATGAAGAAACATTCAGTCCGGTTGCAAGGATGGCAACCGTAAGAGCAATCATTGCTATGGCTGCATCAAAGGGATGGTCCTTACATCAGATGGATGTAAAGAATGCCTTCTTGCATGGTGATTTGCAAGAAGAGGTCTATATGGAGCAGCCACCAAGTTATGTGCATGCTGTTCATCCTGAGTTTGTTTGTAGGTTAAAGAAAGCCTTGTATGGCTTGAAGCAAGCACCTAGAGCATGGTCTGACAAGATAGGATAGTATCTTGTCACTATTGGCTTTCAGATTTCCAAGGCAGATTTTTCACTTTATGTGAGAAAAATAGAGAAAGATATTATGCTACTTGTCATTTATGTTGATGATTTGATTATGACAGGTGATAGTGATGAAGATATCCTTCATGTGAAAATGCTATTGAAGCAGAATTTTGCGATGAAGGATTTGGGAGAGCTACGTTATTTCTTGGGCATTGAGGTGATTAGATCACCAAGTGGGATACGACTCTTGCAGAGGCAATATGGATTGGACATGCTATCCAAATATGGCATGATAGGCTGTAAGCCTATTTCAGTTCCTTTGGAGCAGAATGTGAAGCTAAGCGCAGATACAGGTGAGCTTCTGGAAGACCCTACTATGTACACACGCATAGTAGGAAGTTTGTTTTATATGACTATTACCAGGCCAGATTTGAGCTATGGTGTTGGATTGGTAAGTCAGTTTATGCAGGCTCTAAGGAAATCGCATTTGGATGCGGCTAGACGCATACTCAGGTATGTGAAGTCCACATTGCAGTATGGACTACTTTATGAGACTGGGGTTCAGATATAGTTGCATGGATACACTGATGTTGATTGGGCTGGTAGTATTTCTGATAGACGATCTACTAGTGGATACGTGTTCTCTTTTGGGAGTGCTGCAGTCACTTGGAGCAGCAAAAAACAGCCTACAGTTTCCTTGTCAAGCACAGAGGCTGAGTATAGGGGCGCAGCAATGGCTGCATGTTGGGTAGCTTGGTTGCATAAGCTACTTTATGATATGCATCAGCCTACAGATGGGCCAGTTGTCATTTATTGTGAAAACATGAGTAGTATACACTTGGAAAATAACCTAGTTTATCATGCTAGAACAAAGCACATTGAGGTGCATTATCACTATGTGCGGGAGAGGGTTTTGCTAGGTCTTATTGATCTAGTTTATGTCAGCACAGATGATCAGGTAGCTAACATATTTACGAAGGCATTGGGCGTAGAGAAGCTGCGCAAGTTCAGAGGCGTGCTTGGTGTGCAGGAATTGGAATTGAGCTCGAGGGGGAGTGTTGAGATATCGAGCTCCACTTGTGATATGCCAGGGTGACCATTGTGCAATTCTGTCACCGACTTGTCAGTTGTTGCAGATGCGGTTGGTACACCGCCCATGAATAATAGCTAGATGACAGCTATCCTTATCTACTCTAGTTCGTGGCTCAGTTAGTATGCCACCTTAGTTAGTTGAGTTTGGTTTGAGACCCATATATAGGGTTCTTCTATTTCTATGTACTTGAGTTCTTTTGGCTTACACAACTAAGAAGAGAAAAACTATTTTTAGCCTCCCTCGTTATGTATATTCCCCCATTGTGCAAGCAAGAAAGCTACAAGTGAGACTCCTTCCTTCTCTCCCACAATCTTGACAGTCCCATAATCAAGGCTTTATACTCCGCCATGTTGTTAGTGAATCCTACCCCGAGATAAGCATCTAACTTCATTGTGACTCTAGGTCGGGGATCTCGGATTACTACTCCAACACTCCCTTTTTTCTTAGGGCCCCTGGATGCTCCATCAAAATATAATGTGTACGTCCACAATGGGTTTACATAGTCTGTCATCGCGAACTCCCCTATTCGTAATTATGATAGTCAAAATTTAGCATGTTTAGAGGATGAACTGATGGCTCCATCCCACCTTCTTCATTAAACTCAATAGGCATACTTGTCAACATTCGTAAGCAGTGATGGCAGAAGACTTTGATCTCCCACACAAAGGTTCCATCTTCTTGCTCAATCACTTTGTATCCTTTGCTCCACCAGATAAGTTTCCCCTGATGGTATCTCTGCTCCAGATATGGGTGCTCCAAATAAGGAATTAATTGCCCCATCAACAAGCTTTAAGCTCTTTTGCAGGTCTCAAATCAGCCCCATCATGGACTTGCAATGCATTTCTCCATGTTAGCATACTTAGAAATAATAAGGTTTAATCTTATTAAGATTAACATTATTTTTAAATTCTACTCCCTGCGATCAGCTAGTAGAGCCGTAGACCTATTTTTTCCTATCCTGACAATCTTATAAGGGCCGTTCCATCTAGGTTCTAGCTTCCCTGGAAACAACTCCCTACGCGCATCGTACTACAGAATTAATTGCCCTTTTTTAAAGGTATACTTCTTTGCTTTAAGGTCGTGCAACTGCTTCATCTGACATTTAACTACCTCCTGGTGTAATAAGCTCTGCAATTTTAGCTCATCCAGGTGGGCTATGGTCGTGAAACATTCAAAGAGTGCATCCTCATCTCTCAAAGAGTGGTTAATAAGCTCTGCAATTTCAGCTCATCTAGGTGGGCTATGGCCGTGAAACGTTCAAAGACTGCATCCTCGTCTCCCAAAGAGTGGTTAATTGCAAACCGTATGGTTGGCAACTCAATTTCGAGGGGTAACACACATTCTTCCCCATAAACTAATTTAAATGGAGTATGGCCAGTAGCTCGCTTGAACGTTGTATTGTACGCCCATACTGTGACATACAACTTCCTATCCCAGTTTTGTTTCTTCTCCGAGACTATTTTAGACAAGATACCCACAAGCTGCTTATTAGTACTTTCGACTTGCCCATTGGCTTGAGAATTATAGGGGGTCATTTTGTTGTGCTTGATTTGCCAAGCTTCAATCAAGCTTTTGATCACTTTATTCAAAAAGTGGGTTCCACGTTTCGACACTAGTTCCTTCGATGGTCCGAAACGACAGATAATCCGCTCTAAGAGGAAACTTGCAGTCTCTTTTGCATTGTCCTGCCTCGTCACCTATGCTTCTGACCATTTTGTAAAATAATCAGTTGCTACTATAATGTACCTATTTTGAGTAGTAGACGACGGGGTGATAGGACCCACAAAGTCAATGCCCCACTTCTCAAATGCAAGGATAGCCATGATAGGCGTAAGTGGGCATTTCCTATTCTCTCTGCTGTCATGTCTTTGATAGGTATCACTTCTCTTAACGTACTCAAAGGAATCTTGGAAGATGTGCAGTTACCAGTATCCAGCTCTTAAAGCTTTCTCTGCCGTCAACCATCCAGCGAAGTGCCCTCCACAGGCAGAGTCATGGCATTCTTCCAAGCTGAAAGGAACCTCATCAAGCATCACACATCGGCGATAGATATCATCAACACCGTGCTGATATAGTCTTCCTGCGATCAAGGAAAACTTCAAAGCCTGTTGTCTGATTTTCATCTTTTTAGATTTTGATAAACCAGTTCTAGTCTCTCCCGTTGATAGATAATGCGTGATAGCAGCATACCAAGATGGGATAGAAGCTGCATCAATTTTAAACATTTCTTCAATATCACTCCCTTCAGCCAAAGTCTCTTTCGGCTCCCCGAAATCCACAAGGCATTCCACAATACCCTGGAACCTCGAGGGCTTACTCTTAATCTCATAATCAAACTCCTGGAAAGTGATTAACCACTTTGCCAGACGATCAGGCGGTTGCAGCTTGTTCATAAGCAATCTAAGACCTTCTGCCTTCATATAGAAAACTACCTTCTCATAGAGGATGTAGTGCCTGAATTTTTTAGTCGCATAGACCATCGCAAGGCACAACTTCTCCATTTAGGTGTAGTTAATTTCTTATATGCCCAATTTTCAACTAGCAAAAGCTATCGGATGATACCACTTTTCCTCCCAGATTTGGGCTAAACAGCAGCAGCTGATACTATGCATGGTGGCTGCTGAAAATATGTAAAATACCTCGCCTCTATTAAGTGCTTTTAAAACTAGTGCTTTTACTAGCTCCTATTTCACATTCTCAAAAGATACACAAGGGTCGCTCCATACAAATAGACAACTAAAGGATAATAAGTTCATTAATGGCAACATCCTTTCTACCAAGGCATTTATAAACCTCTAATAGTACCCTATCAATGATAGAAAGCTATGTACTTCTTTTGGAGTGCGTGGTGGAGTCATAGCGACTATAACCTTGATCTTTTTAGGGTTAGATTGTGATACCTACTGAGCTAACCACATGGCCTAGCAATAGCCCATAAGACACTCCAAAGTCACACTTCCATGGGTTAAGAGCGATACAAAATCGTCTACAGTGCTCAAAGCACTTTCTTAAGATAATCAACATCCTTTTCCTTACAGTGGCTGCCCCCAAGTCATCGATAGATACTTTCAACTCATCGAGGGAGATGCCATCAAAGGTCTTGTCTACTATTCGTTGCCATGATCCAGGTGCATTGCACAATCCAAAGGCCATCACATGGTATGCAAAAGTACCAAAGACAGTAATGAAAGTTGTTTTCAACTTGTCCTCTTCTGCAATTGCCAT
Organism: Lygodium microphyllum; assembly: GCF_053477565.2. Lineage (NCBI taxonomy): Eukaryota > Viridiplantae > Streptophyta > Polypodiopsida > Schizaeales > Lygodiaceae > Lygodium > Lygodium microphyllum. The sequence goes on from NC_141135.1 coordinate 26,746,655, forward strand.
CTAGTTGTATCCTACAAAGCAATCCATACACGAATATATTTTCCTACCCACTAATTGATCCAAAATCTAGTCAATAAATGGCAACGGGTAGTAATCCTTAACCATCTGCTTATTCAGCTCTCTAAAATCTACACATAGTCGGATCTGGTTGTTTTTCTTCTTCCTGATGGCAACTGGTGAACACCATTCTGTGTGCTGTACATGGAAGATTAAACCAACTTTTCGTAACTTCTGTAACTCCTCAAACAACCCGTCCCTCAACTCAAAAGGCATACGCCTTACTTTCTGATGCACAGGACGACTGCCTTCTTTTACAGAAATAGTATGAACAGCCAGGCTAGGAGGAAAGCCTCTCAACTCGTCATAACTCCAAGCAAAGATTTGTAGAATTCTTGAATCAAGGACACATAGTCCTCTCTTTTTGTTGAAATGAGCATGGAATCTAATTTAATTGGCCGTGAATCATTCGGCGTGCCAAAGTCCAACTCAATCACATCCGCGTCTCTTATCTTGTCTTGTGGCTCTATCGGCTCATTTAGAGTTATTTGATAAATATCCTCTACAGTGGACCCCTCTTTAGATTCATCACTGGATGATGTCTCACTACCAGATGCATCATCTATTGTTTCTAATTTAGTAGAGGATAAAGGAGCTCTCTCACTCTGAGGAGACTCAAGCTAAGCATCGACTATTACTCGATTAGCACCTCTACCTAGAACCACTCGATTGGTGGGTATATCGACTTGACAGTCTATTCGTAAGATCCAAGGCCTGCCTAGCAAGACTCGATAGCTAGGACAGCCTGTAAATCTTATCACCCTAAAGTCCAAGAAGCATTCTACACTTGCAACTGTAACATGGACTTTAGTAACACAACCTTCTGGTTGTCTTAGACTATCATCAACCATTCTAAGAAGGGTGGAGCTATCTTTTTGGATGCCTAGACCCAACCTCTCCATCAATTCTGAACTCATGATATTGATGGAGGACCCAGTGTCTATGATAGCATGCTCCACTAATATTCCATCCACGTATTCTAGAATCCTAGGGCAATTCTTTTCAGCATGATCAAACCAATCTTCCCCTACTTGTGCTATGCCCAAGGGTTCTACAATATACCCAATACACAGGATCTTCCTGAATTCCTTGCGTACTCCTGGAGATAATTTAATCAACTGTAAGAGGTTTACATCAGGTTTGACTTCACAAAGAGAACTTGCTAAATCAAAATCATGATAGGTAGCCAAAGCTCTCTTTTCTCGCCAAACCATCCTTTCTTTTGGTCTTGGGACCGCGGCTTTGGTACTTCTTTTTTAGCTCTTGCCTTCTTTCTTACCACTTCCTCATCCTTCTTAGGATCGAATTTTTTGTTATAACAACGATACCCTTTCTACTCTAAAGAGTATCCAATAAAAATACATTTTTTTGCCTTTGGATCAAGCTTCTTTCGTAGCTCATCTAGCACTTGAACGTATGCAACACAGTCAAATACCTTCAAGTGTGATACATTAGGCTTCTTGCCAGTAAAGCATCCTTCAGGAGCCATCCCATGAACTGCAGCTGTGGGAGTTCTATTCATAATATAAACAGCAATATGAACAGCCTCAGACCAAAAATGCTTAGGTATATTCTTTTCAGCCATCAAGGCATGTGCAACTTCTGCAATATGCATGTTTTTCCTTTCTGCAACCCCATTTTGCTGTGGGGTATATCTGCATGTGAACTATCTCTTTATCCTATGAGACCTCAAAAAATCACTGAAGTCATTCGAGAGGTACTCTTCTCATTGATCACAGGGAGGGGGGACGTACTGCTAATGGAGGGTGCCACTGGGTAGATTGACGAGGCTGGAGGGGGGTGCACTGTGTGACACAGGGAGGAGTACACTAATGGAGGGGGCCACTGGGCAGATTGACGAGGCTAGAAGGGGGTGCAGTGTGTGACGCAGGGAGGGAGACGCTATGATGCTACTGCCGACGAAGAGCTGGAGGGGGGCACAGATGCAGGTGACAAGGGGGGAGAGGGGCTATGATGGCCCTCTTAAGGAGGGTGGGAAGTATGGGGGGTAAAAGACAGCGCTTCCCTGCCATCTAGGGACTGCATGCCCCCCTTTTTTCATTACTCTCACTCACTCTCTCTCTCTCCCTACCATGCAATCGGCAGGGGAAGAAAGAGGGAGTAAAAAAAAAATTGAAAATTTTTTCTTAGGGGAGGGGGATTCTCATGGGAAGCACGGGGAGGGGGGGGGGATGTTATATCCTCTCCCCCTTAGAGGAATCGAGATATCCTCATCTCGAGAGAAACTAGAGAAGACAAGCACTAATGGGGCTTATGACCTGTGGGTTAAGACCCACCATGCATCCGCTGCGTACTCTTAATGTTTGAAGTAGTACACTCATATTATTTGAATTGACCATAGGTACAAGAGTAGGATTTATTCTCAATTGTGTTACATGTTGATTAAGCTTCTAGGAATTTTAGACCTCCCAATAAGGTTTAGTGGACTCTAGATCTTCATCTTCATCTGATCCGCATATATATCCATAGACTGCACCTGTGTAGCTTTGTTTTCTTGGAGGCTCAATGTCTTTGAAGGGACCTCAAATGGGCTGGCACTGGCTATGGCACTAGCCGGACCTGATGCTCATAACAGACAACCACACCCACACAACCTCGCAGACTAGGAGCATCTATCTGCTGCTAAAGGACGAATTGTCCTAAAGCCTAATCTATGCATTTTTAGTTTTGTAGTCCAACGTTTCCCTTTCTATAAACTCCACAGAGGGAAAACCCATACACATTGGCAATAAATGCCACGATAATCACATACATGGGAGGCAACCTCTGGGTGGAATCACCGTGGCTCCATTGCAGCTCTCTTACATTGCAGGGATTGGCCCCTTGATGCACTGCTCAACATATAGAACAAACGAACAAACTCCACTCTTTCATTTTGAGAGTATTCCAGGAGATACCATGTGTCCTTACCAAATAATTCCCCCAAGAAACGAACATCTATCCTACGGCTTAGGTTGCCTTTCTACACTCAAGCGTGGGTAATCATAATCGAAAACAGGTGCTATGCATCTAGTCCTTTGTATTCTGATACCATGGTTGACATGCACATGCAAAAGTGGATGTTCCTAAAGTTCTCAAACATAATTTTCAATCAGAAACGTGTTGTATACAACTAGGCTTTCCAATGCTCATTCACTAACTCGTTGTGGCGATGTAAGGACAGCATCGAGACAAGACTCGTGCTACTATCCTCTTAATTAAAATACAACAAACTCTATATCATGATATGCATTAGAAAATAAGCAACAATTAGCACACAAATTGCACCATTCAAACATCCCACCCCCTACGTTTAGGTATTGCTTTTGTTGCATAGGTGTAGCGGTTTATTTTGTCATGTTTTGATGTATGAAAAGTGATAAATCACAAACTTTGACAAGGAGATAGGGCAAGCTGGGGCTAAACCTCATGCTTTGCCACTACCATACATCCACAAACACTCATTATATTTTTCCTTATTTTTGTGAGGCATATTTCTATTTTTTCTCCTTATTTTTTTCATTTTCTTGATTTATTTGTTAAAAATATGTTATTTTCTAATTTTTCTTGTTCCAATCACTTCAATGTACTAACATTCAATTTATTTTCCATTTTCTCCCCATAGGAACACATTTCACCCACCCAAAACGACAAAACTATCATTTTACCGCTTAAAAACTGCATTTTGGGTTTTACGGGAATCAAATAGCGCATATAAATCATTGAAAAATTTAAAAAAATTTATAACCAAAAAATTTTCATGATGCAACCAGCACTCAAACAAATTTTCATCAAATAAGAACATCATTACCATCATGAAATACAAAAAACCCTTCATTTTTTTCATAAAAATTGTCATATCGTGTTTTTATGAAACCCGGGACACCTTAATTCACTGCATGACCAGTGGACAGAGCCTCCACTACTCTCAATCCAATGCTACACATCAATCTTCAGCATTTCCATCAATCTCCATCACCGTTTCCTTCAATCTCCTTCCCGATTCCTCCTTAAAGATAGTGCACATGAACAGCCCATAAAGAGGAGAGAGAGGGAGGAGAGAGAAAGACTAGATTATGATCTCTCCATTCAGTCAGCCATATCTCGCGCAAAGGGCAGCGATAGGATCAAGGAAGAAGGAGAATTTTCCGGCCATGATCTATTAGATAGATTGCTTTGATGCTCCATTTCGATTTGTGGGGGGGGGGGGGGGGGGGCGTTTTTTGTGCCGTTCATGGAGATGGCGTGCTGCCACCTGCGTGAAAAGAATATAGAGGGGGATGCCCTGTCCCAAAGGGCACCCCCTTTTGGTCTTAATTTTTGTCCACCTTTTCAAATTTGGCCCATTTTTGGCAACTTTCGCGTCTGAGCTCTGATTCGGCCTCTGAAAAATCCTGCGCATCCGTCTCGTCATCCCGCACTGACTGGCAACTCCCAGCATCCCGCACGGCAGTCGAGAAAATTATCAAAAATTCACAAGTGTCGCTCGAGCGCCTTTTAAAAGTCGTCTTTCACTTGGTGTTTAAAATCGTCCTAGCTGCAGTCGCCGCCTTTGATGTCGAAGATTTTTCCCCTAAATTCTGAATTTTTTGGCAAATTTTAGGCACAATCCGGGCTCAAAAATATGCTCTCTTTTGCGACCATGGGATAGGGAGACTCAGCCCGTCGAATCCCACAACAGATCTGCATAAAACAACCAAAGGAAGCATCAAGCTGATACAAAATAGATACATACTAAAACACAGCACAATGCTCACCCTACCCCCTGACAAAACCAAGGCATGAAATCCACAAGGAGTAGGCCTAGTATAATCTGATAGAAGGTCCCAAGCTAGTCACTAACCGATTGCTCCAACACAGCCAAACTAAAAAGAACTATCAAAGAGGTCGCCCTAAGTGGTGGTCTGAACTACCTACCTAACTAAGGACAACACACCCCAAAAGCTCCTACTAGGTGAGGACTCCTATAGCCTGATCAAGAAGTATTTTCTTTTAGTACATTTCTTCTTTTAGGTTTTTATTCCCCCATACTCGGGCATGTAAAAAGGAGGGAGCTGAGCGCAGTGACACAAGGAGAACAGGGCATCAGCCTCAGGTCCTGTCTCGGTACCCAGGAACCTACCAAGTCCTCACGAGGCGACACTTAATCCTTTTGTGATGCTCACTTTTATTTTCACTCCAACATTCCTTACTTTTTTCTTTTCTAGCGAGACTCCACCCCTAGCGAGACTCCACCCCTAGGAAGACAAGGCATCGGCCCCGGGTCTGACTCGTCCCTAGGAACCTACCAGGCCTTCGCAAGGCGATGATCAATTGCTTATAAATTTTCCTTTCTTTTCTTTTCTATTTTTATAGGGGTTAGAACCCCTTTTTACACACCTTTGTATATATTTATTTTCTTTGAGATATTCAGGGGTTTTTTTCCCCCTCTCTATCATCATCATTTTTTCCTTCGGTAGGCTTCTTCAACTGCCTCATAACTAACAATAACTCTAAGAACGGCTGCCTAGCAGGCTAGCAGAACAAGGTCACTAGAACTGCCTTTGAAAACAAGTATTCTGATGCCTGACAATGTCTTTACAAGAGGTAATGACTACTCAGACCTCCCTCAGACATACCTAGCCTAAACCTGGGACTTCATTGCCTTGGACGCCAGTCCCCAACAAGAGAAGAAAATCCCCTACAAGTACACTGACACATATAGAATAAAAACACAGTACTCGTAAAGGAGAGATATCACCTAGATAGGGCCACGAGAAGTCTTCGCATGACATAGGCTCCTTCCAAGCTCTTCTTTGGACCTGTCTAGCACATGACTAAAACAAGAAACCATTAACCGCACCCGTACTAAACAGACAATTGGCCCTCTTGGCCTAATGAAATAAAGCATTTCACTACAAAAACTGATCGGCCCTCTTGGACTAATGAAATAAAACATTTAAAACCTCGCAAAACTGACCCTCCTGGCCTAACGAGATCAAAGAGAATAGCACCTACACATCCCTCCCCGAAATAGTACAGATATACAATAATATGCTCCTTTCCAAGAAGGAAAAATAGGGCTTGTAGCCCTAAGCTAAATGCATAAGATTATGACCCATCCCTCCTGCATATATAGCAAGAGGTGTACGCATAACATGTTGTGTAATCAACCTATGGGTCTAGGATAACAACGATAGATGGGTCTCAGCTACTTTTTGCATCACCCATATCAACCATTGCCTACTATATATTGCATGCTCTGATAACATTCCCCACAAGCGACCAGGTCCTGTCTCATTATTGATAGAAATATCCAAACTAGGACCACAGTTGAAGAAAAGGTCTTCTTCATAAGCAAGGTTTGCCAATGAATCCGCAAACTGATTCCAGTAACATGGAATCAGCTGAAGAGACACTCTCTCAAACTCCTCAAGTAGGGTCATGGTAGATTGATGATACATACAAGGGATGGGATTCCGCACTGTGTAAGTCCCATCTAGCTGATTCAAGATCAACTGGGAATCCCCTTTTACTAACAACCACCGAATACCACCTTGATTGGCAATATGTAGTCCGTGTTGAGATATCGAGGTCCACTCGTGATATGCCAGGGTGACCATTGTGCATTTATGTCACCGACTTGTCAGTTGCAGATGCGGTTGGTACACCACCCATGAATAATAGCCAGATGATAGCTATCCTTGTCTACTCTAGTTTGTGGCTCAGTTAGTATGCCACCTGAGTTAGTTGAGTTTGGTTTGAGACCCATATATAGGGTTCTTCTATTTATATGTACTTGAGTTCTTTTGGCTTACATAACTAAGAAGAGAAAAACTGTTTTCAGCCTCCACCTTTGTGTGAATTCCCCCATTGTGCAAGCAAGAAAGCTACAAGTGAGACTCCTTCCTTCTCTCCCACAATCTTAACATGGTATCAGAGCCTTGTTCGTGGTAAGGAGCTCAAGAAAGCAAGCCAAGTTCGCGGTGTTCTGGTAAGAGGACCAGCGTTGCTTTCATTTTTCTTTTTTGGGAGCAAGTCTCTACAGGTAGCACAGCCGGAAAGTGCAAGAGTGCATTATCTCAGATTGAGACGCCCTCCGCGGTGTAGCAAGAGGGCAGTATATGCTGCGAGACCAGGCTTTAGCCCTTGGTTGCTCTGTTTCTTTGATTTGAGGCCATTTCGGGGCCTGTTTTGGAGGCGGAAGTTTTCTGCATGCACTCAGGAAAACGCCCTATTTTATGATATGTGACCACTATTATACAGGTTGGTGAAAAGTTACTGTAGAAATTGCATCGTATGCCTGTGCGCAGAGACATTGGGAGTTATAGAATCATCCTTGTTTCCTATTGATGCAAAATCATCACTAGGAAGTGACTGCGTGGTCAAATACCACTTTCATCAATTTTGCAGATTTGCCCTTGTGAGGCTAAAGTTGTGTTCTTTGCAGTGACAGAATTTTTTGCAGTGTTTTGTAATGGCGTCTGATTCTCTTTCACAGATTGTCACTGAAAAGCTTGACAAGAACAACTTCCAAGCATGGAAGTTTAGAATGACGAATTTCCTTATGGGAAAACGATATTGGGAATTCGTTGCAGGAAATGAAGAAGAACCAGTTCTTCCTGATGTTCCCAATCAACAGCAAATGCAGGTATTTAAAGCATGGCATGAGAGAGCCAGGAAAGTTATGTACTGGTTGTCTATCAACATTTCAGACTCTATGATTGTGCATATTCAAGATGCAAGTACGCCAAAGGAGGCATAAGATACTTTGTCAAAAATGTATAGCACAAATATGCAAAACAAGAAAATGCAGCTCAAGCAAGAGTTGCACAATGTGCAAAGAGAAAGTATGAGTATCAATGACTACCACATGAAAGTGAAGAAGATTGCAGATGCACTTGCTTCCATTGGGTCGCCAGTGGAAGATGATGATTTAGTTTCTGTGACCTTGAATGGTCTAGGAAAGGATTATGCACAGTTCCGAACATCCATTTCCGTCCCTGAAAGATTTTTTGATTTTGAGGAGTTGATTGCTCTTCTAATTTCTGAGGAGCAGAGGAATGGTGGTGCATCTTCTTCAGGAGGAACTTCAAAAAAAGTCGTCTTCTACTCAAATGCTGGAACAGGTAGAGGGAGAGGTAGAGGAGGCCAATCTGGAGGCCGTGGTAGAAATCAGAATATGCAGCAAACTCAAGAAAACCAGTCCTTGGGAGGAGGACGTGGTAACTCTAGAGGGAGGGGGAGCCAAATAGATCGTGGTGGATGGCAAAGAGGCTAAAATGCAAACAATAATGTTAAATGCTACTACTGTGGTAAAATGGGCCATATGGCTAAAGACTGCTATAAAAAGTAGAATGACATCATGAATGGAAAATTACAACAAGGGAATTATGCATCTTCTAGTAGACAGGGTGATGACAGAAATGAGCATTTGTTTATGGTGCAGCACATGAACAATTCTGTGACAAGTGCAGAAGAAAGAAACGATGTGTGGTATGCTGACTCAGGTGCATCAGACCACATGAGAGGTCATGCAGAATGGATGCAGGATGCAAGGAAAATGGAAAAACCAGGATTTGTGGAGACTGGTGATGATACTACACATCCTATTGTGCAGATTGGAAAATTTCCTTTGTCTATGCAGGATGGGAAAAAGAAATACATGTCACATGTATTTCATGTCCCGAATATCACCAAGAACCTGGTTTCTGTTGGTCAAATGGTTGAGTAGGGCTTGCAGGTCAGATTTAATTCTCATGGATGCTTTGTTGAGGATATGAAAAATAAAGGTCGCTTGATAGCGAAAGGAAAGAAGAAGGGAAGAATGTTTACGTTGGATGCAGACATGCCTGAATTGAGTGCAGCAATGTTTGCACATGGGACCGGTGTAGTTGTAGATATTGATATCTGGCATAAACGCATTGGTCATGTTAATGTACAGTGACTTAAATCAATGCAAGCCCAAAATATTGTTGTAGGATTGCCTAAATTCAAGGTTGCAGAAATGCATAAGGTATGTGAAGCCTGTCAATTTGGAAAACAGGCAAGGAAACCATTTCCTAGACATGTTCAAGAGAGTAAGAAGCCATTGGAATTAATCCACTCTGATGTGTGGACTACTAAAACTGCATCTCTTAGAGGCTGTCATTATTTTGTCACTTTTATTGATGACTATAGCAAAAAATTTTGGGTGTATTTTATGAAAAAGAAAAGTGAAGTTTTTGGGCATTTCAAAACTCTTAAAGCTATGGTTGAAAAAGAAACAGGCCTGCAAATAAAATGCCTAAGGTCTGATGGAGGGGGAGAGTACCTCTCAAATGAGTTTGCAAGGTTCATGCAGGAGCATGTTATAAACTAGCAATATTCATGCAATCATACCCCACAACAAAATGGAATTGTAGAAAGAAAAAGTAGGCATATTGGAGAGGTATCTCGTGCCATGGTCAACAAAAAAGACTTGCCAGATTTTTACTAGGCTGAGGCAGTTGCTACAGCAGTCTACATAATGAACAGGACTCCCACTGCAGCAATACATGGCATGACTCCAGAGGAGAGGTATACTGGTAGGAAACCAGATATTTCTCATTTGAAAATTTTTGGTTGCATTGCCTATGTTCATGTGCCAGATGAGTTGAGATCCAAGTTGGATCCAAAAGCTGAGAAGTGCATCTTTATTGGTTACTCTCTCTGCAGCAAAAAGGATATAGATGCTATAACCCTTCTACTCATAAGTTTACAGTGAGCAGAGATGTTGATTTTGATGAGATGAGTAGCTAGTATAAACCAATAAATGTGATTGATAATGTAGATGCACAAAATGGTAATGCTGCACAGAATTCACAGCAGCAGTCACAAGATATTAGTGGACCTGGAGCGTCCTCTAGCAGTGATTCACATTCTTCGCCATGGACAGTCAGATTGAGATCAGGAGAATCTTCTCAAAGCAATGCAGATAGTGGTATGTAGGTATCACAAAAAGGAAAAGAGAAGGTAGATCAGCCCATGTTTGATGTGAATGTAGGTCACTCTTATGTGGATGGTGAATCCAGTGGCTCAGAACAGAGCATTGATGATGAGTTGGGTATTCCTTCTATTGTTACACCTGGAGTAAGGAAGACCAGGGATGTTTTGAGAGCACTTGGGAGTGAACTTATTTTGCGCAGGTCTACCAGAGCTAGGTATCCTGTGGATAGGCTGAAATATGATGGATTTATAGCCATTCACTATGCATATATGGTCAAAGTGATACAGGAACCAGAACCCACTTCTTTTGAGCAAGCCATGGGAAAAGAAAAATGGGAGAAAGCCATGGATGAAAAAATGGATGCCTTGGAAGAAATGCTACATGGAAAATTGTACCTTTGCCTAAAGATAAGAAGGCAATTGGTTGTAAGTGGGTTTATAAGGTGAAACACAATGCAGATGGTTCTATGAATAGATACAAGGCAAGATTAGTAGTCAAGGGGTATGCACAAACATATGGCATTGATTATGAAGAAACATTCAGTCCGGTTGCAAGGATGGCAACCGTAAGAGCAGTCATTGCTATGGCTACATCAAAGGGATGGTCCTTACATCAGATGGATGTAAAGAATGCCTTCTTGCATGGTGATTTGCAAGAAGAGGTCTATATGGAGCAGCCACCAGGTTGTGTGCATGTTGTTCATCCTGAGTTTGTTTGTAGGTTAAAGAAAGCCTTGTATGGCTTGAAGCAAGCACCTAGAGCATGGTCTGACAAGATAGGACAGTATCTTGTTACTAATGGCTTTCAGATTTCCAAGGCAGATTTTTCACTTTATGTGAGAAAAATAGAGAAAGGTATTATGCTACTTGTCATTTATGTTGATGATTTGATTATGACAGGTGATAGTGATGAAGATATCCTTCATGTGAAAATGCTATTGAAGCAGAATTTTGCGATGAAGGATTTGGGAGAGCTACGTTATTTCTTGGGCATTGAGGTGATTAGATCACCAAGTGGGATACGGATCTTGCAGAGGCACTATGGATTCGACATGCTGTCCAAATATGGGATGACAGGCTGTAAGCCTATTTCAGTTCCTTTGGAGCAAAATGTGAAGCTGAGCGCAGATACAGGTGAGCTTCTGGAAGACCCTACTATGTACAGACGCATAGTAGGAGGTTTGATTTATATGACTATTACCAGGCCAGATTTTAGCTATGGTGTTGGATTGGTAAGTCAGTTTATGCATGCTCTAAGGAAACCGCATTTGGATGCGGCTAGACGCATACTCAGGTATGTGAAGTCCACATTGCAGTATGGACTACTTTATGAGACTGGGGTTCAGATACAGTTGCATGGATACATTGATGTTGATTGGGCTAGTAGTATTTCTAATAGACGATCTACCAGTGGATATGTGTTCTCTTTTGGGAGTGCTGCAGTCACTTGGAGCAGCAAGAAATAGCCTACAGTTGCCTTGTCAAGCACAGAGGCTGAGTATAGGGGCGCAGCAATGGCTGCATGTGAGGTAGCTTGGTTGCATAAGCTACTTTATGATATGCATCAGCCTACAGATGGGCCAGTTGTCATTTATTGTGACAACACGAGTAGTATACACTTGTAAAATAACCCAGTCTATCATGCTAGAACAAAGCACATTGAGGTGCATTATCACTATGTGTGGGAGAGGGTTTTACTAGGTCTTATTGATCTAGTTTATGTCAGCATAAAGGATCAGGTAGCTGACATATTTACGAAGGCATTGGGCGCAGAGAAGCTGCGCAAGTTCAGAGGCCTGCTTGGTGTGCGGAAATTGGGATTGAGCTCGAGGGGGAGTGTTGAGATATCGAGCTCCACTTGTGATATGCTAGGGTGACCATTGTGCATTTTCTGTCACCGACTTGTCAGTTGTTGCAGATGCGGTTGGTACACCGCCCATGAATAATAGCTAGATGACAGCTATCCTTATCTACTCTAGTTCATGGTTCAGTTAGTATGCCACCTTAGTTAGTTGAGTTTGGTTTGAGACCCATATATAGGATTCTTCTATTTCTATGTACTTGAGTTCTTTTGGCTTACACAACTAAGAAGAGGAAAACTGTTTTCAGCCTCCATCATTGTGTATGTTCCCCCATTGTGCAAGCAAGAAAGCTACAAGTGAGACTCCTTCCTTCTCTCCCACAATCTTGACAGTCCCATAATCAAGGCTTTATACTCCGCCATGTTGTTAGTGAATCCTACCCCGAGATAAGCAGCTAACTTCATTGTGACTCTACGTCGGGGATCTCGGATTACTACTCCAACACTCCCTTTTTTCTTAGGGCCCCTGGATGCTCCGTCAAAATATAATGTGTACGCCCACAATGGGTTTACACAGTCTGCCATCACGAACTCCCCTATTTGTAGTTATGATAGTCAAAATTTAGCATGTTTAGAGGATGAACTGATGGCTCCATCCCACCTTCTTCATTAAACTCAATAGGCATACTTGTCAACATTCGTAAGCAGTGATGGCAGAAGACTTTGATCTCCCACACAAAGGTTTCGTCTTCTTGCTCAATCACTTTGTATCCTTTGCTCCACTAGATAAGCTTCCCCTGATGGTATCTCTGCTCCAGATATGGGTGCTCCAAATAAGGAATTAACTGCCCCATCAACCAGCTTTAAGCTCTTTTGCAGGTCTCAAATCAGCCCCATCATGGACTTGCAATGCATTTCTCCATGCTAGCATACTTAGAAATAATAAGGTTTAATCTTATTAAGATTAACATTATTTTTAAATTCTACTCCCTGCGATCAGCTAGTAGAGCCGTAGACATTTTTTCCTATCCTGACAATCTTGTAGGGGCCGTCCCATCTAGGTTCTAGCTTCCCTGGAAACAACTCCCTACACACATCGTACTACAGAATTAATTGCCCTTTTTTAAAGGTATACTTCTTTGCTTTAAGGTCGTGTAACTGCTTCATCTTATGTTTAGCTACCTCCTAGTGTAATAAGCTCTGCAATTTCAGCTCATCCAGGTGGGCTATTGTCGTGAAACGTTCAAAGAGTGCATCCTCATCTCTCAAAAAGTGGTTAGTAAGCTCTGCAATTTCAGCTCATCTAGGTGGGCTATGGTCGTGAAACGTTCAAAGATTGCATCCTCGTCTCCCAAAGAGTGGTTAATTGCAAACCGTATGGTTGGCAACTCAATTTCGAGGGGTAACACACATTCTTCCCCATAAACTAATTTAAATGGGGTATGGCCGGTAGCTCGCTTGAACATTGTATTGTACGCCCATACTGTGACATACAACTTCCTATCCCAGTATCGTTTCTTCTCCGAGACTATTTTAGACAAGATACCCACAAGCTGCTTATTAGTACTTTCGACTTGCCCATTGGCTTGAGGATTATAGGGGGTCATTTTGTTGTGCTTGATTTGCCAAGCTTCAGTCAGGCTTTTGATCACTTTATTCAAAAAGTGGGTTCCACAATTCGACACTAGTTCCTTCGATGGACCGAAATGGCAGATAATCCGCTCTAAGAGGAAACTTGCAATCTCTTTTGCATTGTCCTGCCTCGTCACATGCGCTTCTGACCATTTTGTAAAATAATCGGTTGCTACTATAATGTACCTATTCTGAGTAGTAGACGACGGGGTGATAGGACCCACAAAATCAATGCCCCACTTCTCAAATGCAAGGATAGCCATGATAGGCGTAAGTGGGCATTTCCTATTCTCTCTGCTATCATGTCTTTGATAGGTATCACTTCTCTTAATGTACTCAAAGGAATCTTGGAAGATGTACAGCTACTAGTATCTAGCTCTTAAAGCTTTCTCTGTCGTTAACCGTCCAGCGAAGTGCCCTCCATAGGCAGATTCATGGCACTCTTCCAAGCTGAAAGGAACCTCATCAGGCATCACACATCAGCGATAGATATCATCAACACCCTGCTGATATAGTGTTCTTGCGATCAAGAAAAACTTCAAAGCCTGTTGTCTAATTTTCCTCTTTTTAGATTTTGATAAACCAGCTCTAGTATCTCCCGTTGATAGATAATGCGTGATAGCAGCATACCAAGATGGGATATAAGCTGTATCAATTTTAAACATTTCTTCAATATCACTCCCTTCAGCCAAAGTCTCTTTCGGCTCCCCGAAATCCACAAGGCATTCCACAATACCCTGCAACGTTGGTGACTTACTCTTAATCTCATAATCAAACTCCTGCAAAGTGATTAACCACTTTGCTAGATGATCAGGCGGTTGCAGCTTGTTCATAAACAATCTAAGCCCTTCTGCCTTCATATAGAAAACTATCTTCTCATTGAGGATGTAGTGCCTAAATTTTTTAGTCGCATAGACCATCGCAAGGCACAACTTCTCCATTTAGGTGTAGTTAATTTCTTATATGCCCAATTTTCAACTAGCAAAAGCTATCGGATGATACCACTTTTCCTCCAAGATTTGGGCTAAACAACAGCTGATACTATGCATGGTGGCTGCTGAAAATATGTAAAATACCTCGCCTCTATTAGGTGCTTTTAAAACTGGTGCTTTTACTAGCTCCTATTTCACATCCTCAAAAGCTACACAAGGGTTGCTCCATACAAATAGGCAGCTAAAGGATAATAAGTTCATTAATGGCAAGATCCTTTCTGCCAAGGCATTTATAAACCTCTGATAGTACCCTATCAATGACAGAAAGCTATGTACTTCTTTTGGAGTGCGTGGTGGACTCATAGCGACTATAACCTTGATCTTTTTAGGGTCGGATTGCGATCCCTACTGAGCTGACCACATGGCCTAGCAATAGCCCATAAGACACTCCAAAGTCACACTTCCGTGGGTTAAGAGCGATACAAAATCATCTGCAGTGTTCAAAGCACTTTCTTAAGATAATCAACATCCTTTTCCTTACAGTGGCTACCCCCAAGTCATCAGTAAATACTTTCAACTCATCGAGGGAGATGCCATCAAAGGTCTTTTCTACTATTTGTTTCCATGATCCAGGTGCATTGCACAATCCAAAGGCCATCACATGGTATGCAAAAGTACCAAAGACAGTAATGACAGTTGTTTTCAACTTGTCCTCTTCTGCAATTGCCATCTAGTTGTATCCTACAAAGCAATCCATACACGAATATATTTTCCTACCCACTAATTGATCCAAAATCTGGTCAATAAATGGCAATGGATAGTAATCCTTAACCATCTGCTTATTCAGCTCTCTAAAATCTACACATAGTCAGATCTGGTTGTTTTTCTTCTTCCTGATGACAACTGGTGAACACCATTCTGTGTGTTGTACAGGGAAGATTAAACCAACTTTTTGTAACTTTTGTAACTCCTCAAACAACCCGTCCCTCAACTTAAAAGGCATACGCCTTACTTTTTGATGCACAGGACGACTGTCTTCTTTTATAGAAATAGTATGAACAGCCAGGTTGGGAGGAATGCCTCTCAACTCGTCATAACTCCAAGCAAAGATGTCGCGGAATTCTTGAATCAAGGACACATAGTCCTCCTTTTTTGCTGAAATGAGCATGGAATCTAATTTAATTGGCCGCGAATCATTCGGCGTGCCAAAGTCCAACTCAATCACATCCGTGTCTCTTATCCTGTCTTGTGGCTCTATCAGCTCATTTAGAGTTATCTGATAAATATCCTCTGTAGTGGATCCCTCTTTAGATTCATCACTGGATGATGTCTCACTACCAGATGGATCATCTACTGTTTCTAATTCAATAGAGGATAAAGGAGCTCTCTCACTCTGAGGAGACTCAAGGTAAGCATCTGTTCAAAGAGTAGAGAGAGAGAAAGGGAAAGACTCCATATCCATGAGTCTTCAAGCTCTCAAGCTCATTCGTTCATTTCCACACACTATTCTGAAAAGCACACACACTACAAGATAAAGTGACCTAGTGTAAATGTAGACTAGACTGACTAACTCTAGTCAGGTCACTGACTGATTACTAACCCAACTTATTTAATGTAATCACATGTAGACAGTTGTACACACTAGCTGTCATAGATGTGGATCATAGATGAAGACACACTGACGGTGAGCTTGATTTCTAACACTCCCCCTCAAGCTCAAAAACAAAACTCAAATCATCTGCATCACGCCAAGTAGCTGTCTAAAGTGAATGAACTTATCTTTACCAAGTGATTTGGTAAAGATGTCTACTACCTGGTCTTCAGTCTTCACATGCTCCAAGTCAATCTGATATGCTAAAACCATTTCCCTGATGAAATGGTAGTGAAACTCAATGTGTTTTGATCTTGCATGATAGCCAGGATTGCTTGCTAACATAACACTGCTCAAATTGTCACAGTATAACTTGACTTTGCTGTCCAAGTGTACTCCCAAGTCATTCAGTAACTTCTGTAACCACTTAGCTTCACAGGCCGCTAAGGCCACACCACGATACTTTGCTTCCGTACTGGACAATGCAACTGTAGGCTGTTTCTTACTCTACCAACTGATCATGCTACTACCCAATCCAAATGCATAGCCACTGGTTGACCTCCTGTCATATGTGCAACCAGCCCAGTCAGCATCAGTGTACCCCATCAAGTCAAGGGTTTTCCCATATGCATAAAACAGCCCATGATCTGTGGTACCCTTTACATATCTCAGAATTCTTCTAACTGCACCCAAGTGTGGTTTGCGAGGCTTCTGCATGAACTGACTGATTAGCCCCATAGCATAACTCAAGTTAGGTCTAGTGATCGTGAGATAGATCAAGCTGCCTACCATCTGTCTGTACATAGTAACATTCTCAATCTCTGTCCCAACATCAATCTGTAGCTTGACATTCTGCTCCAAAGGCGTATCCATAGGCTTGCAATCAGCCATACCATATTTCTATAACATGTCATGAGCATACTGCTTCTGTAGCAGCCATATGCCTTGAGGTGTAGAAACAACCTCAATCCCCAAAAAGTATTTCAGCTCTCCAAGGTCTTTGACCTTAAATTCAGCCTGTAAACATGTCTTTATTTCTGCAATCCCATTTTCATCATCTTCTGTAATGATTAAGTCATCAACATAGACAACTAGGAAAACATAGCCACTATCTGTCTTCTTCGCAAACAAACTATGATCAGCATCTCCCAATCGGAAACCATATTGCTGTAAATAACTTCTGATTCGAGCATTCCATGATCTGGGTGTCTCTTTCAACCCATATAATGCATTTTTTAGCCGACATACATGTGCTGGAAATTCTGGATGTACATAGCCTTCAGGTTGTTCCATGTAAACCTCTTCCTGTAATTCTCCATTGAGAAATGCATTCTTCACATCCATCTGCCATAGTTTCCAGCCTCTAGCTACTGCCAAAGCAATCACAGTTCTAACTGTAGCCATCTTTGCTACAGGACCGAAAGTCTCCTCATAACCAAGACCATACTGCTGTGCATACCCTTTTGCAACCAGCCTGGCCTTATATCTTTCCAATGATCCATCTGATTTACATTTTACCTTATACACCCACTTGCATCCAATAGGTGTTTTGCCCTTAGGCAACTGTACCAAATCCCATGTACAATTTTCAGCCAAAGCTGAATATTCCTCATCCATAGCAGCATGCCAATTCTCATCTGAAACTGCCTCATCAAACTTACTTGGTTCTCTAAAACCTGTTACTTTCATCATATACGCATAATGATGGGTTGAATATCCAGTGTAAGTATACCTGTCATCTGACCCTCTCTGATCTCCTGAGCTGTGGCTCACTGTGAGCTTGCCTCTCATGAGGCGGCACATAACGGCTCTGTCTAGCACCTGGCGTCATAGCACATGGAATCCCCAATTCACTATCTAAGCTGTCACTGCTAGATGAATCATAACCTGCAGTGAGTGGACCTGTTACATCTTCAAAAACCTTTTCTTTTCCCTTATGTGTTCTCCCCCTCACTGACATATCCGTGTCAGTGGATGCAGTAGTGCGACTCCGTAATCGTCCTGTCCAAGGACTCACTGTAGATGATACATCACCTGTCTAACCAGTCATGGAAGTACTCTCTGCAGGAGTATTTTCAGCATGACTCATACTGGGTGAGCCATCAGTAGGCACTGTAACAGGATTCCCATACCAAGATGCTAACTCATCAAATACCACATCTCTGCTTATGAGTGTCTCATGTGTAGAAGGTACATAACACTTATAAGCTTTCCGTTCCTGTGCATATCCAATAAACACACTTTTCACTGCCTTAGGATCCAATTTCTTCCTCTTCTCATTCGGTATATGCACATATGCAATGCTGCCAAATACGTTCAAGTGTGAAATATCAGGTTTATGACCATATAGCCATTCATACGGAGTGACCTCATGAATCCCTGCTGTAGGGGTTCGATTCAGCACATATACAGCAGTCACCACTGCTTCAGCCCAATAACCATTTGGCAGACATTTTTCATTCAGCATAGCTCTAGCTGACTCCATCAAAACCCTGTTTTTCCTCTTTGCAACACCGTTTTGCTGTGGTATATAACTGCATGTGAGCTGTCTTCTGATCCCATGTTTAGCAAGATACCTATCAAAGTAGTTTGAGACATATTCACCTCCTCCGTCTGATCTCAAACATGATATATAACAGCCCAATTCATTTTCAGCATGTTTCTTGAAGTCTTTGAATGTATCAAACACATCATCCTTATGTTTCAAGATATAAAGCCAAGTGCACCTGTTGAAATCATCAATAAATGAGACATAATATCGTGCACCGCCAAAGGAAGCATTATGTGAAGGACCCTAGACATCAGAGTGTACCAACTGTAAAGGCCTAGTGCTGTTTCTTACATGTCTCATGAAAGGAAACCGTGCCTGCTTCCCAAACTAACATGCAGGGCATACATGACCAAAATCATTATACTTGAATTTAGGTAATCCAAGTACTACTTCTTTCTACTGCATAGATTTCAGCTTTTGTACATTGACATGTCCAATCCACTTGTGCCAAATCTCTACATCCCGAATGGCACTCTCATCATGTGCAAACATGGCTACTTTAAGTTCAGGAATGGTCGCTTCCAAAGTAAACATCCTGCCATCCCTTCTGCCCTTGGCAATTAGCTTGCAGCCATTTCCATACTCCTCAATGAAACATCCATCCTTGTTAAACCTCACTTGCAGATTCTGTTCTGCCATTTGACCCACAGACAACAAATTCTTTGTTATGGTCGGTACATGTAAGACATCATGCAGGCCTTTCTTCTTGCCATCAGGGCATCATCAATGGAACAATCCCTTTATGCTTTATGTCATGTTGGATATCATCCCTAGTACATACATGACCATGTATACCTGCAACCATCTCATCAAACCACTCTCCATGCGGGGTCATGTGGTTTGACACTCCAGAGTCAATGTACCACCTGTCATCTCTGTTCTGCCTTGACGCAGTCTTGGACACATGCTGCATGGCAAAGAGTCTATCAACCTAATCATCTTGACCACCACTAGAGGATGCATAATGCCCATGCGGTCTGCCCTTTGTCTTCATATCTCCTTGCTTCTTGTAACAATCCTTTGCAATATGCCCATACCGGCCACAATAATGGCAGTCCTTGTCCCTGTTGGACTGATCAGACGACTACCATGAACCAGAACCACCACCTCTACCTCGGGGTGATCTCCCCCTGCCTCTAAACCCACCAGATCTACGCTGGCTTTGTATATTTGCACCATGCCAATTACTCTGCTGCTGCTGTCCATAAATACTACGAGTGTCACCACGACCTCGAAAATGAACTACGACATCTAGATCCTCTGCCACGCTGGCTAGAGTACAACACAGTGTCTCTACTCTGAGATGCACTAGAACCTGTATTCAAACCAAGTTTGACTTCCTCATGCAGCAACAAAGCAACTAGCTCTTCCCAGCTAGGGGGCTCTTCTATGATGACAGAAATGGAAGTGTCAAAAGCTTTGTAGTCTTTGCCTAAACCATTCAAAGCAACAGCAATCATATCATCTTCTAATACACTTGAGCCAATAGTAGCAAGTTGATCAGCTATGGTCTTAATCTCTGTGGTATACGTCTGGATGCTCTTGCCATTCCTTGACATGTTGTTGAACCGCTGTTTCAACTGAATCTTTCTTGCATGTGTCATGGTTCCATAATTTTTCATCAGTATGTCCCAAGCATCCTTCAAAGTCTCACATCTAGTGATTTGAATTACCATAGCATCAGATATACATAAGGAAAACCAATGCAGCACCTTGCATGCTCTTTCATTCCATAGCCTGTAGGCTCTTTTCTCTTCATTTGTTGGATTGTGTGCAGGCAACTCAGGAGCAACTTCATCTCCTGTACATAAATCCCAATAACCTCTGCCAACCAGAAAGTTTTTCATTCTGAATTTCCATAATGTAAAGTTCCTATTATCCAACTTCTCTTCAACTATCTGAGTGATATTGTCAGTCCCATGTGCATTAGCCATGATGCAATAGACTGTCTATCAAGTGCTTGACTCCCTGCACTCCAATAAGTATGACTGACTAAGTTCAGTCCGTAATAGTTTATGACAGTTTTCTGCACTAAATTGCAAAAAAAAACCAGGGTATTTCAGCCCACTGACACCCCAAAACAACCCACAAACAAGTGGCCTCAACTGTAGATATAACTGTCAATACATAAGCAATGTGTTTGCTTCAGCTTAAGCTTCTGTAACCTCAGTGCTAGGGTACATACATGCAGTCTGAAAACTGTAAACTGTGAGTAACCAGCAGCAATTTCAATTCCAAAACTGAGTGTGTCAACAAATTCAGTTTCAGGTTGCAATCAACCAGAATTCAATATACCAAGCTCCAAGCAGCTCCAAAATTGTAATTAGCCAGGATAGTGTAACTGCATTAACTTCAGCTTCAAAATTCAGTTTTCAATGATGCTCATTGCTTGCTTCAATTCTCCATGCATTCAACATGTATAGGCCAATTCATATAGATGATGGAACCCCCAAGATGACCTGTATTGCTTCAGTAATGCACAATACTTGTCATTGACTGTATATGACAGTTTTTAGCTTGTCATTGATTTTCAGATCTGAGTATTGTGTCATTGACTGTGTATGACAGTTTTTAGCCTGTCATTGATTTTTAGATCTGAGTATTCTGACATTGATTGTGTATGACAGTTTTCAGCCTGTCATTGATTTTCAGATCTGAGTATTCTGAGCAAGAGATCTCAGCTTCAAGACATTTGATCCAATGTATACATGCTTTGACACATTCTTGTGCTCCAAAGATGCTTTCTGAGTGTAGTACAAGGCTCCTGTGTGTCAGTAATGTGACTGAATGCATGCTGTCCATTCATGTTTGCAGTAGTTCATAAATGATTACATGTCTATGTCTGTCACTCCAGCTCATAACAGAGCTCCCACACAAGCATTTACTCCTTGCACACTTCAAATACCTTCAATAGTGAGCATACATGCTCTATGAACCTTGTCAAGGTGCCCCACTGAAGATTGACAGGTTGTTGTCCACTCAGATCAGCAGGCGCAGATTTTCAGATACAGGTTGTTGTTTTTCAGGAGACAATCCACGATTTTCAGACACAGGTTGCTGATTTGCAAGAGGTAGTCCACGATTTTCAGAAGGCAGTCCACGCTAATTCCTTCCTTTGACTATGGCTTCATTTGCAAGTTGTCATGCCCATTCTCCCATAGCCTCATGGATGAAGCTCTGATACCATGTTCAAAGAGTAGAGAGAGAGAAAGGGAAAGACTCCATATCCATGAGCCTTTAGGCTCTCAAGCTCATTCCTTCATTTCCACACACTATTCTGAAAAGCACACACACACTACAAGATAAAGTGACCTAGTGTAAATGTAGACTAGACTGACTAACTCTAGCTCGACTTATTTAATGTAGTCACATGTAGACAACTGTACACACTAGCTGTCATAGATGTCGGTCATAGATGAAGACACACTGACGGTGAGCTTGATTTCTAACAGCATCGACTATTACTTGATTAGCACCTCTACCTAGAACCACTCGACCGGTGGGTATATCGACTTGACAGTCTATTCGTAAGATCCAAGGCCTGCCTAGCAAGACTCGATAGCTAGGACAGCCTGTAAATCTTATCACCCTAAAGTCCAAGAAGCATTCTACCCTTGCAATTGTAACATGGACTTTAGTAACGCAACCTTCTGGTTGCCTTAGACTATCATCAACCATTCTAAGAAGGGTGGAGCTATCTTTTTGGATGCCTAGACCCAACCTCTCCATCAATTCTGAACTCATGATATTGATGGAGGACCCAGTGTCTACGATAGCATGCTCCACTAATATTCCATCCATGTATGCTAGAATCCTAGGGCAATTTTTTTCAGCATGATCAAACCAATCTTCCCCTACTTGTGCTATGCCCAAAGGTTCTACAATACACCCAATACACAGGATCTTCTTGAATTCCTTGCGTACTCCTGGAGATAATTTAATCAACTGTAAGAGGTTTACATCTGGTTTGACTTCGCAAAGAGAACTTGCTAAATCAAAATCATGATAGGTAGCCAAAGCTCTCTTTTCTCACCAAACCATCCTTTCTTTTGGTCTTGGGACCGGCTTTGATACTTCTTTTTTAGCTCTTGCCTTCTTTCTTACCACTTCCTCATCCTTCTTAGGATTGACTTTTTTGTCAATATGCCTTAGAGGTCCACCTTCCATGCCAAGATTCAGGACTTGCGTCCCCTTATTGTCAAGAATCACGTGGTGGGGAGACTTGCTCAAGATGCTGCGCCGAACATACACAGAATGCACAAGAAGAAGCTCACTCAAGAGACAAGAAGAGAGATGGAGGCCAAAAACGTTTTCTTTGTGGTTTCTTCTTCTTCTTTCACACACTTTTCAATGTACACAAAGTATAGATAAGATACAACAGAAAGGAAAGTGGCCTACTAAGTCAAACAATGCATAACTGACTACACTAGTTGACTGGCGCTATAACTATGCCAGCTATAAATAGGTGTCACAACCTGAATATAATAAGTAATGAGTCAGTGGCCATGTGAGAGGCATAATGAACACCGACGTACTAAGGTAGACGTGTGGACCCATCTAACCAGGCGGTCCATCATCAATGTGTGCATGTATTGAGCTTGTCATCTTAACACTCCCCCTCAAGCTCAACTGCATCTCTACAACTCCAAGTAAGCTTTGAAACTTTTGAAGCTTCTCTATACCCAATGCCTTCGTGAAGATGTCAGCTATCTGATCTTGTGTGCTGCCATACACCAAGTCAATCTCACCTGCTAGTATCTTCTCTCTCACAAAGTGGTAGTGTACCTCAATATGTTTTGTCTTGGCATGAAACACAGGGTTCCTAGCCAACTATATACTACTCATGTTGTCACAATAAATGACAATTGGACCTTCCACCTGCACATTCAAATCATCCATTAACTTTTGTAGCCATACTACCTCACAATACTGTAGATTGCTTTTTGCTGCTCCAAGCAACTGCTGCACTACCAAGAGAGAACATGTATCTACTGGTAGATCTTCTATCAGACATACTACCAGCCCAATCTGCATTTGTGTATCCAAATACTTGTACATCTGTACCTACCTCATAGAAAATTTCATAATGTAATGTGGACTTCACATATCTCAATATCTGTTTGACTGCATCCAAATGTGGCTTTCTAGGTACTTACATAAACTGACTCACAAGACCAACAGCGTAGCTCAAGTGTGGCCTTGTAATGGTCATGTAGATCAAACTCCCCACTATCCTCCTGAACATAGTAGGGTCTTCTATCTCATCCCCAACATCAGCACTCAACTTTACATTCTGCTCCAACGGAACTGAAAGTGGTTTGCATGCTGTCATACCATACTTCGACAACATATCCAAGCCATACTGTCTTTGGGACAGCCATATACCATCATCACATCTGATCACCTCAATACCAAGGAAGTACCTTAGTGTTGAGATATTGAGATCCACTCGTGATATGCCAGGATGATCGTTGTGCGTTTATGTCACCGACGTATTAGTTGTAGATGCGGTTGGTACACTGCTCATGAATAATAGCTAGATGACAGCTATCCTTATCTACTCTAGTTCGTGGCTTAGTTAGTATGCCACCGTAGCTAGTTGAGTTTGGTTTGAGACCCATATATAGGGTTCTTCTATTTCTTTGTACTAGAGTTCTTTTGGGTTACACAACTAAGAAGAGGAAAACTGTTTTCAGCCTCCACCTCTATGTTTATTCCCCCATTGTGCAAGCAAGAAAGCTACAAGTGAGACTCCTTCCTTCTCTCCCACAATCTTGACATGGTATCAGAGCCTTGTTCATGGCAAGGAGATCAAGAAAGCAAGCCAAGCTCGCAATGTTCTGGTAAGAGGAGCAGTGTTTCTTTCATTTTCTGTTTTGGGAGCAGGTCTCTGCAGGCAGCACAGCCGGAAAGTGCAGGAGTGCATTGTCTCTGGTTGAGACACCCTTCGCGGTGAAGCAAGAGACCCTGTTTTTTTGATTTGAGGCCATTTCGGGGCCTGTTTTGGAAGCGAAAGTTTTTTGCACGCACTCAGGAAAAAGCCCTGTTTTATGCTGTGTGACCACTATTCTACAGGTCGGTGAAAAGTTACCACAGATATTGCATCGTATGCTCATGTGTAGAGACATTAGGAGTTACAGAATCATCCTTGGTTCCTGTATATGCAAAATCATCACTAGGAAGTGACTGTGTGGTCAAATACCACTTTCGCCAGTTTTGCAGATTTGCCCTTGTGAGGCTGAAGCTGTGTTCTTTGCAGTGACAGAACTTTTTGCAATGTTCTGTAATGGCGTCTGATTCTCTTTCACAGATTGTCAATGAAAAGCTTGACAAGAACAACTTCCAAGCATGGAAGTTTAGAATGACGAATTTCCTTATAGGAAAAGGATATTGGGAATTTGTTGTAGGAAATGAAGAAGAACCAGTTCTTCCTGATGTTCCCAATCAACAGCAAATACAGGCATTTAAAGCATGGCATGAGAGAGCCAGAAAAGTTATGTACTGGCTGTCTATCAGTATTTCGGACTCTATGATTGTGCATATTCAAGATGCAAGTACGCCAAAGGAGGCATGGGATACTTTGTCAAAAATGTATAGCACAAATACACAAACCAGGAAAATGCAGCTCAAGCAAGAGTTGCATAATGTGCAAAGAGAAAGTATGAGCATCAATGAGTACCACATGAAAGTGAAGAAGATTGCAGATGCACTTGCTTCCATTGGGTCGCCAGTGGAAGATGATGATTTAGTTTCTATGACCTTGAATGGTCTAGGAAAGGATTATGCATAGTTCCGAACATCCATGTCTGTCCGTGAAAGATTTCCTGATTTTGAGGAGTTGATTACTCTTCTAATTTCTGAGGAGCAGAGAAATGGTGGTGCATCTTCTTCAGAAGGAACTTCAAAAGAAGCTGTCTTCTACTCAAATGCTGGAAGAGGTAGAGGCAAAGGTAGAGGAGACCGATTTGGAGGCCGTGATAGAAATTAGAATATGCAGCAAACTCAAGAAAACCAGTCCTATGGAGGAGGACCTGGTAACTCTAGAGGTAGGGGGAGCCAAAGAGGTCGTGGTGGATGGCAAAGAGGCCAAAATGCAAACAGTAATATTGAATGCTACTACAGTGGTAAAATGGGTCATATGGCTAAAGACTGCTATAAAAAGCAGAATGACATCATGAATGGGAAATTGCAACAAGGGAATTATGCATCTTCTAGTAGACAGGGTGATGATAGAAATGAGCATCTGTTTATGGTGCAGCACATGAACAATTCTATGACAAGTGCAGAAGAAAGAAACGATGTATGGTATGTTGACTCAGGTGCATCAAACCACATGACAGGTCATGCAGAATGGATGGAGGATGCAAGGAAAATGGAAAAACCAGGATTTGTGGAGACTGGTGATGATACAACACATCCTATTGTGCAGATTGGAAAAATTCCTTTGTCTATGTAGGATGGGAAAAAGAAATACCTGTCCGATGTATTTCATGTTCCCAATATCACCAAGAATCTGGTTTCTGTTGGTCAAATGGTTGAGCAGGGCTTGCAGGTCAGATTTAATCCTCATGGATGCTTTGTTGAGGATATGAAAAATAAAGGTCGCTTGATAGCAAAAGGGAAGAAGAAGGGCAGAATGTTTACATTGGATGCAGACATGCCTGAATTGAGTGCAGCAATGTTTGCACATGGGACTGGTGTAGTTGTTGCAGATATTGATATCTGGCATAAACGCATTGGTCATGTTAATGTATAGCGACTTAAATCAATGCAGGCCCAAAATATTGTTGCAGGATTGCCCAAATTCAAGGTTGCAGAAATGCATAAGGTATGTGAAGCCTGTTAGTTTGAAAACAGGCAAGGAAACCATTTCCTAGACATGTTCAAGAGAGTAAGAAGCCATTGGAATTAATCCACTCTGATGTGTGGACTACTAAAGCTGCATCTCTTGGAGGCTCTCATTATTTTGTCACTTTTATTGATGACTATAGCAGAAAGGTTTGGGTGTATTTTATGAAAAAGAAAAGTGAAGTTTTTGGGCACTTCAAAACTCTTAAAGCTATGGTTGAAAAAGAAACAGGCCTGCAGATAAAATGCCTACGGTCAGATGGAGGGGGAGAGTACCTCTCAAATGAGTTTGCAAGGTTCCTGCAGGAGCATGGCATAAAGCACCAATATTCATGCAGTCATAACCCACAACAAAATGGAATTGCAAAAAGGAAAAATAGGCATATTGGAGAGGTATCTCGTGCTATGCTCAATGAAAAAGACTTGCCAGATTTTTATTGGGCTGAAGCAGTTGCTACAGCAGTCTACATAATGAACAGGACTCCCACTGCAGCAATACATGGGATGACTCCAGAGGAGAGGTATACTGGTAGGAAACCAAATATTTCTCATTTGAAAATTTTTGGTTGCATTGCCTATGTACATGTGCCAGATGAGTTGAGATCCAAGTTGGATTCAAAAGCTGAGAAGTGCATCTTTATTGGTTACTCTCTGCAGCAAAAAGGGTATAGATGCTATAACCCTTCTACTCGTAAGTTTACAGTGAGCAGAGATGTTGTTTTTGATGAGATGAGTAGCTGGTATAAACCAGTAAATGTGATTGATGATGTAGATGCACAAAATGGTAATGCTGCACAAAATTCACAGCAGCAGTCACAAAATATTAGTGGACATGGAGCGTCCTCTAGCAGTGGTTCACATTCTTCGCCATGGACAGGCAAATTGAGATCAGGAGAATCTTCTCAAAGCAATGCAGATAGTGGTATGCAGGTATCACGAAAAGGAAAAGAGAAGGTTGATCAGCCCATGTTTGATGTGAATGCAGGTCACTCTTATGTGGATGGTGAATCCAGTGGCTCAGAACAGAGCATTGATGATGAGTTGGGTATTCCTTCTATTGTTACACCTAGAGTAAGGAAGACTACGGATATTTTGAGAGCACCTCAGAGTGAACCTATTTTGCGTAGATCTACGAGAGCTAGGTATCCTGTGGATAGGCTGAAATATGATGGATTTACAGCCATTCACTATGCATATATGGTCAAAGTGATACAGGAACCAGAACCCACTTCTTTTGAGCAAGCCATGGGAAAAGAAAAATGGGAGAAATCCATGGATGAAGAAATGGATGCCTTGGAAGCAAATTCTACATGGGAGTTGGTATCTTTGCCTAAAGGTAAGAATGCAATTGGCTATAAGTGGGTTTATAAGGTAAAGCACAATGCAGATGGTTCTGTGAACAGATACAATGCAAGATTAGTAGTCAAGGGGTATACACAAACATATGGCATTGACTATGAACAAACATTCAGTCCGGTTGCAAGGATGGAAACCGTAAGAGCAGTCATTGCTATAGCTGCATCAAAGGGATGGTCTTTACATCAAATGGATGTAAAGAATGCCTTCTTGCATGGTGATTTGCAAGAAGAGGTCTATATGGAGAAGCCACCAGGTTATGTGCATGATGTTCATCCTGAGTTTGTTTGCAGGTTGAAGAAAGCCTTGTATGGCTTGAAGCAAGCACCTAGAGCATGGTCTAACAAGATAGGACAATATCTTGTCACTATTGGCTTTCAGATTTCCAAGGCAGATTTCTCACTTTATGTGAGAAAAACATAGAAAGGTATTATGCTACTTGTCATTTATGTTGATGATTTGATTATGACAGGTGACAGTGATGAAGATATCCTTCATGTGAAAATGCTATTGAAGCAGACGTTTGAGATGAAGGATTTGGGAGAGCTGCGTTATTTCTTGGGCATTGAGGTGATTAGATCACCAAGTGGGATATCGCTCTTGGAGAGGCAGTATGGATTGGACATGCTGTCCAAATATGGGATGACTGGCTGTAAGCCTATTTCAGTTCCTTTGGAGCAGAATGTGAAGCTGAGCGTAGATGCAGGTGAGCTTCTGGAAGACCCTACTATGTACAGACGCATAGTAGGAGGTTTGATTTATATGACTATTACCAGACCAGATTTGAGCTATGGTGTTGGATTGGTAAGTCAGTTTATGCAGGCTCTAAGGAAACCGCATTTGGATGCGGCTAGACGCATACTCTGGTATGTGAAGTCCACATTGCAGTATGGACTACTTTATGAGACTGGGGTTCAGATACAGTTGCATGGATACACTGATGCTGATTGGGCTGGTAGTATTTCTGATAGACGATCTACCAGTGGATATGTGTTCTCTTTTGGGAGTGCTGCAGTCACTTGGAGCAGCAAGAAACAGCCTACAGTTGCCTTGTCGAGCACAGAGGCTGAGTATAGGGGCGCAGCAATGGCTGCATGTGAGGTAGCTTGGTTGCATAAGCTACTTTATGATATGCATCAGCCTACAGATGGGCCAGTTGTCATTTATTGTGACAACATGAGTAGGATACACTTGTAAAATAACCCAGTCTATCATTCTAGAACAAAGCACATTGAGGTGCATTATCATTATGTGTGGGAGAGGGTTTTACTAGGTCTTATTGATCTAGTTTATGTCAGCACAAAGGATCAGATAGCTGACATATTCATGAAGGCATTGGGCGCAGAGAGGCTGCGCAAGTTCAGAGACCTGCTTGGTGTGTAGGAATTGGGATTGAGCTCGAGGGGAAGTGTTGAGATATCGAGATCCACTCGTGATATGCCAGGGTGACCTTGTGCATTTATGTCACCGACGTATTAGTTGTAGATGCGGTTGGTACACTGCTCATGAATAATAGCTAGATGACAGCTATCCTTATCTACTCTAGTTCGTGGCTCAGTTAGTATGCCACAGTAGCTAGTTGAGTTTGGTTTGAGACCCATATATAGGGTTCTTCTATTTCTTTGTACTAGAGTTCTTTTGGCTTACACAACTAAGAAGAGGAAAACTGTTTTCAGCCTCCACCTCTGTGTGTATTCCCCCATTGTGCAAGCAAGAAAGCTACAAGTGAGACTCCTTCCTTCTCTCCCACAATCTTGACACTTAGCTCACCTAAATCCTTCATCTCAAACTTCTTCTTCAAAAAATCCTTGACTTCAGCAATCCCACTATCACTATCACCTGTAATAATCAAGTCATCCACATAGATGACTATGATGACCAAACCTGCATCTCCCTTTCTCACATAAAGTGAGTGATCAGCATCAGAAACATAAAAGCCAATATTGACAAGATACTCTCTGATCTTGTCAAACCATGCTCTAGGTGCTTACTTGAGCCCATAGAGCGCCTTCTTCAACCTACACACATACGTGGGATGCTCTAAATCTTCATAACCTGCTGGTTGATCCATATACACTTCTTCTTGCAAATCATCATACAAGAAGTCATTCTTCACATCCATTTGCTGCAACCTCCAACCTTTGGTTGCTGCAAAAGTAATCACATATCTGATAGTTTCCATCCTAGCAACTGGACTAAAGGTTTCTTCATAATCTATGCCATATGTCTGGGCATAGCCTTTTGCAACCAGTCTAGCTTTGTACCTACTAATATGCATTGTGCTTAATCTTATAAACCCACTTACATCCAATAGCTTTCTTGCCCTTTAGCAATGATACTAGATCCCAAGTCTTATTGGCCTCTAATGCAGCCATCTCCTCATCCATTGCTACATCCCAATGAGCATGACCAACAGCCTCCTCAAAACATGTGGGCTCAACATCCTCAACTAGTTTCACCATATAAGCATAATGGTGAGCTACATAATCTTCAAAACCAAATCTTTTAATAGGGTATCTGACCTTGCTAGATCTGCATACCACCGGATCACTCAATGGAGCCTTTATATTACTATGAGCTCTTTGTACACGTGGTGTCCTGACAGTAGGAATACCAAGCTCATAATCCAAGCTCTCTGAGCCACTAGAGTCTCCATCAAGAACTGCATCAATGCCATTTGACACTTTATTATTTCCTTTGTCTTTACATGTAGTGCTACTAGATGCACCTGAAGATGTAGAGGTACTCCTTAGTCTCCTAGACCAAGGACTACCAAATGATGTCTCTCGTCCACTAAGAGTCCATGATTCTTGTTTTTCAGCCTGCACATGAGTATCATGATCATCATCATCATCGATTGCATCACCACTAGATGCATACCAACTGCTCATTTCATCAAAGATGACATCCATGCTCACTCTAAACTTACATGTGACAGGGTTATAACAACGATACCCTTTCTGCTCTAAAGAGTATCCAATAAAAATACATTTTTTTGCCTTTGGATCAAGCTTCTTCCGTAGCTCATCTAGCACATAAACGTATGCAACACAGCCAAATACCTTCAAGTGCGATACATCAGGCTTCTTGCCAGTAAAGCATCCTTCAGGAGTCATCCCATGAACTGCAGCTGTGGGAGTTCTGTTCATAATATAAACAGCAATATGAATAGCCTCAGACCAAAAATGCTTAGGTATATTCTTTTTAGCATCAAGGCATGTGCAACTTTCGCAATATGCCTGTTTTTCCTTTCTGCAACCCCATTTTGCTGTGGGGTATATCTGTATGTGAACTATCTCTTTATCCCATGAGACCTCAAAAAATCACTAAACTCATTCGAGAGGTACTCTCCCCCTCCATCTGACCTCAAGCACTTTTCTTTCAAGCCTGTTTCTCTTTCAATTGCAGCCTTGAAAGTTCTAAAGTGCTCAAATGCTTCACTCTTTTCCTTCATAAAATATACCCACAGCTTTCTAGAAGAATCATCAATGAATGTGACAAAGTATGAATTGCCTCCAAGAGATACATTTTGTGTAGGCCCCCAAATGTTTGTATTCAAAACATCAATGATATTTCTGCTTACATCTCTGTCATGTGGAAAGAGTTGTCTTGCCTGCTTACCAAACTGACATGCTTTGCATACCTTATGAAATTCTGCAACTCTAAATGTAGGCAAACCTGTAAACCAACCCTTTGGACTGCATTAATTTTAGCCTTTGTACATTTGCATGTCCAATGCGTTTGTGCCAAATTTCAATATCTACAATAACACCTTTTCCTTTAGCATAATAGCAACATTCATAGTAGGAATTCTAGCATCCAGAGTAAACATACGTCCAACTCTACTTCCCTTTGCTACCAACCTACACTTGTCATTGAAGTCTTCTACAAAGCAACCCTTTGCATTAAATCTGACTTGCAGCCCTTGCTCTACCATTTGACTGACTGACAACAAGTTCTTTGTAATAGATGACACATGTAATACATCTGAAAGACTCTTTGTCTTACCATCATGCAAGGACAAGGAAACTTTTCCAATGTGTGAAATTGGGTGGCATGAATCATCACCCGTCTGCACATAACCTGCATTTTACAAATCCTGCATCTCTTCAAACCATTCTACATGGCTGGTCATATGATTGGATGCACCTGAATCAACATATTAAACATCATCATGTGTTCTCTTTCCTGTAACAGCATTCAACATATGCTACATAACAAATAGACGTTCATTTTTGTCTTCATTCTGTCGTGAAGACGATGCATAGTTTCCTTGCTGCAACTTACCATTGCGAATATCATCTTTCTTAGCATAACATTGGGCTGCAATATGACCTGTTTTGCCAGAGTAGTGACACACAATAGCAGAGTTGTTAGAACCTCTGTTCTGCCATCCACTTCTTCCTCTAAAGCTACCCCCTACCTCTAAAGTTACAAGGACCTCCTGAAACCTGCATATCGCCAAATTGCTGATTCAATCTGTTTTGCTGGTTGTCACTACCACGTCATGTACCACGGCCTCTTGAAGAGAACCTGCCATGTCTCCTTCCTGAAGTGGAGTAGAAAGCTTGGACCTGTTCACCACTTCTTTCAAATGTCTCACTTTGCATGTTGATCTCTTCAGTGATCATAAGGGAGACCAACTCATCGAAATCTGGAAATGGCTTTTTGACATATACGAAAGTTACAAAAGGCTTCCAAGCCTTTTCATTGTTAAGTCCACCCAAGGTAGACGACACCAAATCATCATCATCAGGCATTGCATCAATTGCTGCCAATGCATCTGCAATGCTCCTTACCTTCAGTGCATACTCATTGATAGACATCTTTCCTTTTTTCAATGTATTCAACTCTTGCTTGAGTTGAATCTTTCGTGCCTTTGTATTTACGAAAAACATACTTTCAAGTATGGTCCAAGCTGCATATGAATTCTCTGCATTTCTAATATGTCCCAGCATATTATTGTCAATTACTACAGATAGCCAATACATGACCTTCTTGTCTTTTGCATTCCATTCCTTTCGTGCCTTTGTCTCTTCTACAGTTGGAGGATCACTCACCTCCGGCTCCTTTTCGTCACTTGAAACAAATTCGTAGAGGCCTTTTTCAATAAGTTCATGACACGGAACTTCCATGAAGAGTAGTTGTTCTTGTCGATCTTCTCAATGATGGGGCTTCCACTATTCTTTGCCATTATCACAAAACTAATACCAAACAGCAAGCAAATCTTCTGCAACCCTTGACCTGTAGTGCACATCAATACACCAGACAGCCTTTTTCAATGTGTGCTCAACAATACATGCAATTTGCAACCTGTTTGTAGATAAACCTTATGTTTTCTTCTTGCAAACACCTCAAGAATTATAGATTCGCAATCTGTAACCTGTGCACCTACTTTCGGTCAAAACAACCGAAATCACAGTGTACCCTGAAACTGTTGTCCGCAACCTTGCGGCTCTAAAACAGGGCCTGAAACGACCTCAGATGCCCAAAATAACTGCAGGAAGCCCAAAATACATAGCGCTCTTTGGGCACACCAAATCTCATTGCAATCTGAGATTTTTGCTCTGCCCTGCTTCCGGTGCCTCCACAAGCACTATCCAAGAGAAAGAGTGGAAGGATGGGAGAGCTTCTAACCCGTGGCTTGCTTGGTCGAACCTTGCTTCTTCTCCTTCACTTCAGCCTTCAAAATTAGCCTCTCTCAGTGGCGTGGATCTGATACCATGTCAAGAACCGTGTGGTGGGGAGACTTGCTCAAGATGCTGCGCCGGAACACACACATAATGCATAAGGAGAAGCTCACTCAAGAGATAAGAAGAGAGATGGAGGCCAAAAATGTTTTCTTGCTGGTTTCTTCTTCTTCTTTCACACAATTTTCAATGTACACAAAGTATAGATAAGATACAACATAAAGGAAAGTGGCCTACTAAGTCAAACAATGCATAACCCACTACACTAGTCGACTGGCGCTATAACTATGCCAGCTGTAAATAGGTGTAACAACCTAAATATAATAAGTAATGAGTCAGTGGCCATGTGAGAGTCATAATGACCATCAACGTGCTAACTGTAGACGTGTGGACCCATCTAACCAGACGATCCATCATCAATGTCTGCATGTGTTGAGCTTGTCATCTCAACACTTATCCCCTTGCTTAGGGTTTTTCTCCACCGGTTTTGCATTATCTTTATCACCCTCTTTAGCCTTTTGGCCTCTTGTCACGACTCATAGGTTAGAGGTTTCAGTGCCATTGACGCGTACAGCTTCGATAAGGCTGACTCCATTGCCTTGTGGCAACTCCTCTATAGTGGTTTTTCCCCTTTGCAATATTTGTCTTGGTCCATCATTTTGCTGGAGGTTACTACCTTGTGCTCTATGATTAACTGGACTTGGCTACTTACTCCCTTGTTGGAGGGAACTAATCTTACTCCAACAAGTAGCAGCTAAGTGGCCCGACCTCCCACAAATATCACATTTAACATTTAGATAGTTTCTAGGAAAATGTTGTCCGCCACACCACTTACAACTGAATCTTGAGGGACCACCCTCTTCAGGGCGTCGACTCCCTATTAGATTCTGCTACTTCTTTAGGATATTGATGTCAACAGTTATTTGTCGATATTGTTCAAAAATCATGTCGGTGTAGTGCTTCATCATATCCTTAACTTCACCAAGGATATTAGAGGCACTTGACTCATAGCCTTGATCGTCTTTCCATCGTTCCATTGGCCTAACAATTTGATTGGGCATTGGTTGTTGACTCACAGGAACAACATTAGGGTTCGAAGCTTGGCCTCCAACATTTGGTGGAGCCAACTGACTAGCCATAGGCATAGTCACACTGGGAGAAGCTAGTAGTAAAGGTACATTTTGAACCATGCTTCCTCTCCCATTAGGGTTATTCATAGGCATCCCTTGACTTCCATTTATCAATGGTGAATTGCCTCCAGATACTAGACCCGCATTAAGATTTATTTGAGAGGAGTAGGCCATTTGTAATCATGACTCTACTCCTTCTATCCGCATGATGGTGGAGTCTATATCAGCCAAAGCCACACTGCTCAATTGTACCTGAATATTGAAATCCAATCCATGCAAGAAGTATTGCAATTGGGCAGCCGACAGAATAGGAATGTAAGTTTGTAACTTACGAAACACTTCCTTAAGCTTCTTGGCATAGGCTTTCACATTCTCATAGGGTTCTTGGCGTATTACATTCAAAACTCACAACCATTATTGGCCACCTCTTTCAGGGGTATATTCTCCTTGGAAAGCTGCATAAAATTGGTTGATTGTAGTGATGGTTCCAGTCTCTATTCTATGATACCATACTGCAGCCCTTCCTTTTAATGTCATGTTAAAGAACATCATAAGATGTCCCTCATCTTGGATGCGGTAATTAAACATTAATCTTTGGAATTCGCAAATGTGAAACTCCGCATCTTCTTCGGCTAAAAATGGGCAAAGGCACTCCTAAAGCTGGCAGATCCGGCGTCCCTACAGGAATTGCAATGGGTTGTGCCATGATGACAATCAGATTAACAATCATTAGGGCCAAAAACACTTCAAAAAATGCACTTTTGTTAATCACGGGATTAAGGAAAGGGCCAAAGAGATTTCGCCACATGTGCAAGAATATGGTATTCTTGTCTCCTCTTTTTTAGAGATAGTGGAGTCCATTTCGTGATTCTCTCTTCTTTTTTAGCCAAAACCCCTAAAGTCTGACATGTTTTGGAGTCCAAAGACGTTATTTACTTACAAATCTGACAAAATACGTGACAGAGATGTAATGAAATTAATAATGAGTTTTTTGAAAGTCGAGAGATCTTTCAATATTGTTTTTGGCACCCAATACATACTCATTTGTGTTCTTGGCGCTACTTTTTAGCTCATTCACCCCTCTTTGAGCTTATTTCTCTGCGCTTCCATTCTTTTCATGGCTTCATCCAGGCGCCCTTCTTGTTTAATACACTCTTGCACAGTCTATAGCCAGGGAGCAGATGGAAATTTTGAGCCCAAAACCTTTGCTGTAAACGATTGGGTTACCATGTTGCCATCTTGCAAGGGCTCTCATCAGGTGAAAAGAAGAAAACGAGATGATATAAAACATCACTAGAAGGGGCGTATCATTGCCTTCAAAATTATGCCTGAAGGCTGGTTTGTCAAGGTGCAACATGTTTACATGGCCAAGGATATGCACTTGCCTCCAAACGAACATGTTCCCCAACAAACACATTGTAAGTTATTAGTTTAATAACATATATAATTATTTTCCATTCATGCAAGTTCTAACAAACGGTTCGTCATTGTAGATATCTTTCCGTCAACAAGTATTGAATGGCAACCTGTGGAAAGCCTAAGTGGGACTTTCCATGCCATTCATAAGGTATTGGCAGACATTATTTATGCCGATCAAACTGTGTCTTTTTTTTGTGAATGCAAGTTTTTTATATATTATGCACAGTATGTGGTTCCCTGTAAAGCGGATAGGTATGGGAATATCGAAGATTTGCCATTACCAAGTCTTTCATCTCTAAACTAGGAGATTCCTGACAAGGTAACCGTGCAGAGTTTCAAATTCAAAATATCTCAGGATATTAAAAAGTCCATGACAGCTGGAAGGATCTCAAGAAGAATATGTTTATCATGGTTTGTACCCCTCCATATCTTTGTGGCTTGCTTCAAAATAGCAAATTTACAAAGAACGAAGGTATCCTGGCTAAGTAGAAACTTTTCGGAAGAGGATTTGGACAACACTATAGGGACACATTGGAAATATAGAGAGTGCGACCATAAGGGTGATATCTTGAGGTGCAATGCATGCCCTCAATCCTTGGCTTTGGCTTACAATATCCCTCACCAAACTCTTGCTTTGGGCTTTGATTACAGGAGATACAAACTAAGATTGGGTATTTGGGTTCCCTTGGATTCCGATATAGATTACACACCATATAAACTTGTGGTGCACGTTTTGCCGCATGAAGAAGTAAAGAAGGTGAATGTTACTTCCAATTGGAGTCTGAAAGATGTGAGGGATACCTTGGAATTGCTAGACAATACATCCCCTAGATATAAGTTCAAAGTGAATGGCGTAATAATTGGTAAAAGAGCCGAGCGCTCTTTCTCTTGTATGAGTTGTTTGTCTCCCACAATTGTGAGTTTTGAGCCTTGAGAATGAAAACTTTGTGGGAATTTATCTTAATAGACTGTCCTTAAGATATTTTTTAGTGGGAACTCATAAGCTATCATGAAGCAAGTTGCGTTTCGAATGTATATAAATAAAATGTACATTACATTCGATTTTAAGTGAAAATTTTCATTACACCATGAGGTACAAAAATTTCATATAAATATACAAAGCCAAAATAATAAGGCTCGTATATGCTTATGTTTGCTATTTTGATTCTTTATCGATTTCTTCAAATATATTTTTTCTCACAGGGCCTTTCTTTGATTGTTGAAAAAATTTCACCTTTACAAGTAGTCTCTTTTCTTGGGGCTTAAGAGGGGATGGATCAAATTTCAGAGGAGAGAGCATTGGCATTCCTTTTTTTTAAGACTCTGCAACAGTGGTCCCATTTCCTTTGCCCTTGCCCTTGCCTTTACCATTGCCATTTTCATTACCCTTTCCCTTGCCCTTTCCCTTGCTTGTGCCCTTGGCCATTGAAGTTTTGGGAGGAAGAGGGGAGTCAAGATCATATGGTGTGATTGCCTTGTCCAGAATCAGCTCAATGCATCTCTCCCTTATCCACCAAACATATGAATCAGGATAGTCTCTACACTGTAAGAATAAATGTTATAAGTTAGTGAAAAGAAATCATGATAAGGGTTACACAAACATCAAATGAAATTAACTTACATTCACTCCTTCTATTTGTAACAACTTTGAATCCACTGTTCTGCAAATATTTGAGATAACTCTCCATCCACAAGAATGTGCATTGCTTTGCAATGGAACTTCTTGTAGAAGAAAAGTATAAGGCCTTTGAGGATCAGCAAGATCCTCGTATGTTGTATCCAAAAATGTAGAAACGAGTCTACCAGCATTGCAAAAGGAAGCTTTGTAAGTTCAAAATATTTTTTATAAATAAAATCAAAGTAACATACATTCGTGCTTGACCATGAACACCGCTGAGAGAATTCATAAAGATAATTTCTCTTGAAAGACAATTAATGTAGATGAGACTCCAATGCCCTCTGCAAATTCATAAAAGAGGTGAGTAGAAGGGTAAAAGCAAATGAATATAAATTTTCCTCTACAGAAAATGAAAAATACCTTTCTACATAAGGGAAAAAGATGTGGTAATTTGTCACACTATCGAAGCTACGAAAAAACGGTGAAATATTAGAACCAAATTTTGCAAATAGTTCCACAGAGAGAAGTGGATCAACAATATATATGGTTCTACGGATATCGAGAGTGAGAGAGGAGACCAATACCCTGCAGTCAATAGCAAAAGCTATTCAATACAAATTTCATCCAAAATATACTTGAACCTATAAGACTTTACTTACGCAAAAAAAAACAAAAAATATAAGCCTTACCTTATGCAACAAAAAACAACGGAGTCAGATAGTTGGACATCCCTTTTTTCCAACATGGGCTTGTCCTCGGGAGATATACTACGATATTCCTCCTCAGGTTCTGCAGAAACATTTACAAGAATCTGCCCATACACTTTGCCCATCCTCTCGCTGTTGACGGGAGCAAGTGATGTGGCTTTCCTCTTGTAAACTTCGTCTTCAGTTTCAAACACCTCCTGATTTTTTTCACTCAAGAAAGACTCCTGCTGGGTGGCACCCCTTGTAGAGTAAAGGTGAGTTACATCCTCAACCTTTAGCTTTTTCTCTTTCCTAGACAATTTTGGGGGAATGTTAAGGATTTCAAGGGCTTTTTGATCGTTGGAAGGCAAGGGCCTCAGCACTTTGTCAAACCTATACCTGATTCTGCTAATGATGCTGAAATCTTTATTCATAAGGGTGATTCTATGAGCATGGGCGGCAGCAATGTAAGAATCGTTCATGAAATCAATAACAAAATCTTCTACGGCCTCTTGTAGGGCAAGAATGGCTAAGAGTTTCCACTTCTTATTTAGACCAGAGACACTTGCCACTTGAGACAATCTATCAGAGATCTCTTTAACGACTCTTATAAAAGCAGCCTTTGAAATGACATGCTATGTAGCTCTCTGGGCTTTCCTGATCTCACTGAAACATCTCTGCATATAGAAGAACCTGGACTTCCTCTTTCTCTTTTGTGGCTTGGGAGGTTCAGTGGCTTCAGCAGATGTAGGCTCAAGTGCAATTGTAGGGGATGAATCTTTCACAGGGCAAGCCTCACCCTTTGCATCCTCAACTTCAGGAGAAGAAACATTCACTGTACTCAAATTCTTTAACTCCATGGAAGATGTTAGGCCAACCCCTGGTGTAGGGGGGATTTCTGTGGTAAATTGCTCTGGGGCCTGTGATGGCCCAGCTTCAGGAAACTTTGAAGAGGGCTCCTCCTCAGATTCATCAAATTGTAACTTTCTTCTACCCCCACTGTCCTTCCCATCCAGATACACTCTTCTTGCAGTTTGCTTTGTCCTTGCCATCCAGAAAAGCAAATACAACAACCAGAAGGACAATAACTGAAATAGGCAAAATCTGTAAACCCAATAGGCTAATCGACGCGAGAAGGGACGAAATGAGAAATTCCAATACGGCGCGATATGAACAAAATGATGAGAATGGAACCGCGCCCTCACTCCATATTGGAGATAACAAGAGGAGAAATTCCGAAATGGCGCGATAGGAAGAATGCGTAGACGGCGGAATCACTCCCTCGCTCCGTATTGGAGACGACAATGCTGATACGGTGCGATATGGAGGAAATGAAGGCAGCGTAGAGACGCCCTCGCTCCGTTTTGGCAATGACACAAGGCCGATATGACGTTAGGGGGAGGTTACGAAAGCCTCAAACGAATGTACTCGTTCCGTATCGGCACACCTCGTTTTGACCAGCGAAGCAAAGGACTCAGCAAAAAGACCACCGATACAATGCGAGAGATTAGAAACGCAGAAGACGCAAGACTTGGATTGCACCGTATCGGCAAGCAAGGCGGGAGAGCTCGAGAAATGTAAAGTGTACA
This sequence comes from Lygodium microphyllum, assembly GCF_053477565.2. NCBI lineage: Eukaryota > Viridiplantae > Streptophyta > Polypodiopsida > Schizaeales > Lygodiaceae > Lygodium > Lygodium microphyllum. The sequence goes on from NC_141135.1 coordinate 26,786,500, forward strand.
TGTAGGAAAAATAATCCCTTATATACCCATGTCAATCATGACACGTGTCCGACGCTGATTGTGCCACGTGTCTGCACATATCGTGCATATGCTACGTGTGAACTAACGATTGGTCCACGTGTTTGCCATGTGGTTATCGGCCACGTGTTGGCCAACGGCTACTGCCACGTGTTGAAGACCAACGGATAGTGCCAGGTGGCGTAATTCCGCGCCTACATAAGGGTGTGTCCCTAATCCGTACGGTTCTTTTCGGTTTTTTCTAGACCTCTGTCTCTTATCCTAATACGGCACGAGAGCGACTATTTGTCTTCTTTGCTTTCGTCTGTTCGCATCGTTTTGGAGGTTCTGCAGAGTCTTCCTTCAGCTTTCCTCCCAAGCTCATAGTGCCCAAGCTTGTGTAACCACCATTGTGGCTCTTTCGTTAAGGTTCTTGCTGGAATCACCGATACGGCACGAGGGGGCACATTTGTCTGAATCGTTTTACTCTTATCGCGCCGTATCGGTAGAAGCTATAAACATGTCTGAATCCACAGAATTCCTAGGCTCCAAGGTTTCTCCAGGAACTGGTAAAAGAAGAAGGCTTTCAAAAGGCTCAAGGGCATCAACATGTGATGAGCCTGTGCATTCTTTTTCTTCTCCATGCTCTGCCACCAGTGTGAGAATGCCAAGTACATCTCCAGGGAAGCGAACATCGGTAATGAGAGGTCAAGGAGTATCAGAGCTTACTGATATCACTCCATCAGAGAGGCTACTTGATTTTATCCTTTAGAATGGAATGGATCTCTCATTCTATGGAGTTGTGAAAAATGTCTTTAATCCTGATTGGGACCTTGACAATGTTCTGAAATCTTGTGAAAAATATATTTTGGAGGACTTTTCGGAGTTTGAAAATCTTGTAGGTCCTACTGAAGTTGGCACAATTGAATATGACCATGTTCCCATTGGGTCAACAGGAAATGAAAAGTTAGTATTTACTAAGAAGTGTGGTGCCCACTCTCTGGAGAGGTTTTATTCAAGAGACATATTTTGCTCCACTCATTCCAAAAACTGCAAGATGACGAGAAAATCTGCTGCTTTTATTGTTTCCACCCTTGTCAAATACCCTGTGAAAGCTGAGGAGGAACAGTTGGAAGGAGCAAAGTCTGCCAGGTTTTGCATGTTAGATGATCTGGTAGATGAAAAGGAAACATAGGAGATTGTAGATGCTGATTTTGAGGCTTCTATTGCTGAGAATTTGGATGTTGCTCACTTCAAAGCTAAGACTATCATTGAGGAGAGCCAAGGAGATACAAACCCTCCAAGTGATGAGAGTTCTCACCATATTGTTCCTTCTCTACCATCTATACCTTTCAAGGAAAAGGAGTACATTTTGCTGTCAGATATTCAAAAACTTTTTAATCTCAGGGAAGATTATTGTCTAGCAATTATTGCATAGGCTTCTGATGCTGCAAATGGGATAATTGACACAGAGAATGAATCAAAGGAAGAGATTCTCAAACTTGATAAAGAAACTCTAGACGATAAGTTTATTGATGCTAGTGAGGACCTCTCTCTTTGTTTTGAAAAGGCCAAAGAAGCTGAGAAAGAGTTGAGTATTACTGATGAGGACTTCGATTGCATTCAAAGTGAACTTGGGATTTCCAATTTTGGAAGAGAGGAGTCTGAATATGTTAAAGAATTGATTAACACCAATGAGACAGCATCATCAATTAATATATAAATTTAAATTGGAGTACGATGAAAATCAAGTGGTAAGATAATTTTGAATTTGCTTTTACACATTGGTAGGTTTACATTTCATGCTCATTCAGTATGGGTTTTATTTGCAGTTGGAGATTGCTGATATAGATAACTTCTTGGGGCATGGCAAAGGATCGAGAGCTGCTAGTAACACATTCAAAGACATTGCACTCAGCCACTACTTGGCTAGGATTAACCCTGATTCCTTTTTAGTACTTCATAGTAGTTTCTCAGAGGATGCAACATGGCCCATACTTTGTATTAAAGCTCTTACAAGGCTTCTAGGTTTCTCAGGATTACAATATAATGCCCACAAAGTAATGTTTTTGGAAAAGACTGCAGCAATTAGGATTTTTGGCTACGGTCCAGGTTACTCTGCTTCTAGAGTAGGATACTTTTTGGCGATGCAAATCGAACTGATGTAAAATCTATAGCTGGCTACAAGAGAAAAAATTTTCTACATTATAGAGAAAAGATTCCTGAGAAAGAAGAGAATGTGAGAGTTTTGGAAAACTAGCTTTGTATATATTCTTTCTTATATATAAAAGTGCGATTACTCATGTGTCATTGCCGTCTTTTATCTGCATTCTTTGAAGTTGTTGTCGAAAAAACCAATTGAATAGCTCCTCCAAAGCAATGCTTTTTGTAACTCCTCCCCCATGCCTTGTGCTTTGAAAATAACTTGTGCGTGCTTGATAGTGGGATTTTTCCATGCCTTGGTTACTATAAGTTGCTAAGGGGCAATGTTCCTTCACAAAGTAAGGTCCATGAATATGAAGAATATGCTGCAATACAAAGTAACACTAATTTTATACCAATTGAAAAACCTATCAAAATAAGCCCATATTAAATAATTATTACTTTACCAGATAAAAAGTGATATCTTTTTCTCCCCATGCCTCTTTTATCGCCTAAACAAGCTTTGTGATTGATCTTTTGAACTCTTCCGCATATGTATATGTTGTCTTATGTTGCCTGAGGAGTTTCAGAAAAACATCAAGGTGTATCCAGACCTCCATTCTAAGAAACGCAAGCCTCAGCGTGCTTGCAACATTTTTTGTGATCTCACATAGCTCTCTCCAACACTCCCAAGCCGCCTTCCTGAATGGTTTCCTAAGAATCGTCTAGCTTTTGAGCCTCCCATAGAGACATCGGCCAAGATATCTCTTGTTTTTCCTGAAAGTATTGGATCCTTTCTCAAGTGAACTTGGCCCCCATGAAATCCCATTTTCGATAGCAATGCCTCGCATTTATCAATACACTCATCTGATAAAGATAATGGCTTAATGGAATATGCGTAGTCAAGATGCAACCTGAGAAGCTTATCGATTATTCTAATCTCTGCATGCAAAGTACAAATATGAACATTCTTAAGAGAGATGGAAAGAATGGGATCCCAGATGTCTTCTATGTTTTTAAATTTACTCAAATCTATAGAGTCTCTATTTGGGGCTCTTCTTACTGGTCGTAAACTACTCCAATCTTTGGATCCAATACTTTCCATGCAATAAATGCAAGGATATTTTGCATTTGCACCATTACATATTCCAAGCATACATTTGATAGTTTTCAAATCAGCACTCATATGCCATTCCACATTAAATTTACCAACCCCATCAACTACCAACATTTCGCCTTCACTTTGAGACTTAATGATATTTGGAATACCTGCATGGTTGAACAACCATTTCAACGTTTGATGATTTTCAATTGGTACCTGGGCTGCACCAATCCACCAAATCTCCATCTCGGATTGGATCTTATGCAATGGAGCTTGGCCCTCACCATTGCCATGGTCCAATGCCATGTTCATGAGGCAAATGCTAGTTCTTTCCATCTTCTGTCCCTTTTGAATCTGTGCTTCATCCAACTTCAAGGCAAACTTTAGAACACCATAACTTTCTTCTATTGTGATTTTATACATGTGAACCATTGCAATTTGCACCTTTTTTAGATCAACCCATATATTGTTAAACTCATTGTAATAAAAAACTGCATGTTTTTTTTTGTTTTTCATAGGACATAGACCTTTCGATGTGAATGTAATCTCCAAAAACATGTGGAACTTGCGATTCATGGCAATTTTTCCAGTCGAAACTGCAAGGGCTCGAGGCAATCCAAATATAGTTACCCTATTGTGTTTAAGATTTTTAAACCATAATCCAGAGGTAGCATGATAACCTTTTTGACTTATACCCACAGTATCACATGTCTCTACGATTTCATTTGCTTTCACTGTGCCTTTTAAATCCTTCACTAACTCTTTGAGAGTTGGACCTCTCAAATCCACATTTTCGGGTGACTTAAGAATCCTCAAAATATCTTTCTTATTCATGGTTTCCTTCAAAAGTTTGATTCTTTCCTCATTCTCTCGGATATTTATGCCTAGTATGTTAGAGACATATTTCTTTGTAAGATTTAGTCTCCTTTTCTTTGCTCTCTCACACAAGCTGGTTATATTTTTTTAATTGTCTCTTCCTCTCTCTAAATCCTACTGGAGTTTCTCTCAAGCATGATAGCTTATCCTGCAATGACTTGTTAACATTTTTCAAAATATCAATCTGACTTGTCAACTCTAAAATATTTGTTTGTGTAGTTTCTAGTGCTTTTTTCATTTCGTGCATTTGAGCTATATATGTGTAAGATGCAGAGTATAACCTCATACAGTAGCCAAGCATTCCATTGTAACCTTCTCCAGCATATCTTATATAGTCATGGACATTCAAAAAAGGAGGTGGTTTACCTGTAGAAGGATCCCTGGGATAAATATTTCCATCCACCCACAAATCTATATGCTTCATTCCTTGTGTTCGCAACCTGTTGGCTTCAATCTCATCTATCAATACTCGATGATGTATACTTCTCCAAGATGTGTAAATCGGATCTAGCTGAATAGATAGCTTGTATTTATGTGTGCTTGCGCCTGTGTTATTTGAAGTAGTATTGCTAGCCATTCTAGCAAATGAACCGAGCAAGAATCTCACAGTGATAGGAAGCAAGTGCAACAAAAGGAATGGTAAAAAAGAATAGTGTGTAGAAAGAAAATGCGGGAGCAAAAAAATGCGAAGTTCGTACGAAAATCTTGAAAATACAAAATCTCTCAAGTTCCAAGACAATAAACGGCCGAAAAGGTGACCCCTGACCTGGATTAAAAGATGAGGGCAATTAATGGCCGACCTCTTCAATGAACCAAATATTCTCTCATTAATCACATCTGGACAACCAAATTTAGAGGTTTTATTCTTCCTAAACCTCAACTAATTAGCAACTTAATCACTTTCTTACAAGTGCCATTTTTGAAGTGTTTTTGGCCCTAATGAGGAGTTTGGACTGATGGGATCACACCCCCACTTGAAGTGGGTTGACTTGGTGGAAGAGAGGAAGAACTTGCGCTTTCTCCTGCACCTAAAGGACTATGTGCAGCAATTGGGTTACTGAGACTACTGCCTTTTATGCGTATCGGGCTGCTCCTTTGAGGAGAATAGCATCTTACAATCTCCAACCGCTGTCTAGCCCTCTCAGCACGTTCTACTTTTTGTATTTCGGCTTGATGATCCTTATCAGAGGACATAAATCAACATTTTGGTCCCTAAAAACCATAGATTCGAGAACCACCACTCGTTGACAGCTCCCGACAGATGCACAACTGATGGGACCTCAAATGGGCTGGCACTGGCTATGGCACTAGCCGGACCTCATGCTCATAATAGACAGCCATACCCACACCGCCTCGCGGACCAGGAGGATCTATCTGCTGCTAAAGGACGAACTGTCCTAAAGCCTAATCTATGCATTTTTAGTTTTGTAGTCCAACGTTTCCCTTTCTATAAACTCCACAGAGGGAGAACCCATACACATTGGCAATAAATGCCACGATAATCACATATATGGGAGGCAACCTCTCGGTGGAATCACTACGGCCCCACTGCAGCTCTCCTACATAGCAGGTATTGGCCCCTTAATGCGCTGCTCAACATATAGAACAAATGAATAAACTCCACTCTTTCATTTTGAGAGTATTCCAAGAGATACTATGTGTCCTTACCAAATAATTCCCCCAAGAAATGAACATCTATCCTACGGCTTAGGTTGCCTTTCTACACTTAAGCGTGAGTCATAGTAATCGAAAATAGATGCTATGCATCCAGTCCTTTGTATTCTGATACCATGGTTGACATGCACATGCAAAAGTGGATGATCCTAAAGTGCTCAAACATAATTTTCAATCAGAAATGTGTTGTGTACAACCAGGCTTTCCAATGCTCAGTTACTAACTTGTTGCGGCGATGTAAGGATAGCACCGAGACAAGACTCGTGCTACTATCCTCTTAATTAAAATACAACAAACACTATATCATGATATGCATCAACAAATCAGCAACAATCAGCACACAAATCACACCATTCAAACATCCCACCCCCCTACGTTTAGGTATTGCTTTCATTGCATAGGTCTGGAGGTTCATTTTGTCATGTTTTAATGTATTAAAATAGATAAATCACAAAATTTGACAAGGAGATAGGGAAAACTAGGGCTAAACCTCATGTTTTGCCACTACCATACATCCACAAACACTCATTATATTTTTTCTTATTTTTGTGAGACATATTTCTATTTTTCCCCTTATTTTTTTCATTTTCTTGATTTATTTGTCAATAAAATGTCTATTTTCTGATTTTGCTTGTTCCAATCACTTCAACGTACTAACATTTAATTTATTTCCATTTTCTCCCCACAGGAACACATTTCACCCACCCGAAACGACAAAACTATCATTTTACCGCTTAAAAACCTCATTTCGGGTTTTACGAGAATCAAATAGCGCATGTAAATCATTGAAAAATCAAATTTTTTTGATAACCAACAATTAATCATGATGCAACTAGCACTCAAACAAATTTTCATCAAATAAGAACATCATTACAATCATGAAATACCAAAAACCCTTCATTTTCTTCATAAAAATGGCCATACCGTGTTTTTATGAAACCCGAGATGCATTAAATGACTGCGTGACCAGCGGACGGAGCCTCCATTTCTCTCAATCCAATGCTGCACATCAATCTTCAGCATCTCCATCAATCTCCATCACCATTTCCTTCAATCTCCTTCCCAATTCCTCCTTCAAGATAGGGCGCATGAATAGCCCATAGAGAGGAGAGAGAGGGAGGAGAGAGAAATACTAGATTCTGATCTCTCCATTCAATCAGCCATATCTAGCGCAAAGGGTGGCGATAGGATTAGGGAAGAAGGAGAATTTGCCGGCCATGATCTGTTAGATAGGTTGCTTTGATGCTCCATTTCCATTTGTGGGGGGGGGGGGGGGGGCACCGTTCATGGAGATGGCGTGCTACCGCCTACGTGAAAAAAATATGGAGGGGGGGTACCCCCTCCCAAAGGACACCCCCTTTTGGCCTTAATTTTTGTACACCTTTTCAAATTTGGCCAATTTCTGGCAACTTTCGCGTCCGGGCTCCGATTCGGCCTCTGAAAAATCCTGTGCATCCATCTCGACATCTAGCAGTTCGTGGCGGGCCACACGGCAGTCGAAAAAATTATCAAAAATCCACAAGTGTTGCTAGGGTGCCTTTTAAAAGCCATCTTTCACTTGGTGCTTAAAATCGTCCTAGCTGCAGCCGCCGCCTTCGATGTCGAAGATTTTTCCCTAAATTTCAGATTTTTTGGCAAATTTTAGGCACATTCCGGGCTCAAAAATCTGCTCTCAGTCTTCTGGACTTAGAATAGGACAATCTACTTGGATGTGTCCTAGCTCCTTACAATGGAAGCATTGACGATAGGGACATCTTCTACAAATGTGCCCTATCTCTCCGCATGTATGGCATCTCTTGTCCTGATCTTCATAATCATCTTTGCTATAATTGCCCGATTTAAGTTCTTGGATGATTGGATTCGCTTGGAGTAATGCGTCTTGAAAGTCCATTGGGCACATTGATTCCAATCGAGTCTTTATGGGTGGATTCAACCCAACACAGAATTTTGACACCTGTTGTGCCACATCCATTGGGGGTGCATACTTTAGGAGTGAAACGAACTTTGAATAATATGCTTCAAGGGATAATCCTAGCTGCTTCAAGTCATAGAATTCATTCATCTTTTGTGTGCGGTAGGTAGGTGGCAGATACCTCCCTCGCACAACTTCCTTAAGCTTATCCCAAGTGACTATCCCCCCCGAGATCGCTTGGTCTCTGCACCACTATTTCCACCAAAGTATCTCTTCACCTGTAAGCTTAAGTTTGGCGAGCATGGCTTGGTTAGCAGGTGCAGTTTCTACTACCTCAAAATAGACCTCCATGGACTCAATCTAGATCTCGGCGTCAGCTTGAATAGTCCTTCCCTTGCCATCAAACTCGGGTGGCTTAATTTATTTGAGAAGGAACTTCTTGTCTTGCATGTCAGCATTCGTGGGTGCAGAAGGTGCCTGACAATCAATCCATACCACTTAGGTTAGTTCTATTTAGGATATGTCTATGAACCGAACATTAATCGATCATGTATCATTATGAAATTTTGCTCTGATACCAACTATAACGTGCCCATCCCTCAAATTGCAGGACACGTTTTAGCAGTCCATCGATCTAGAAGACGCCGCCTGGCACTCCCAAGGAATGACACGAGGTTTGCCAACTAGGGTCTCCCGAGTCTACCTCACAACGGATAGAAGCCACAGCTGAAGCAGCCAGCTTACTAACATTTACTAGGGAAAACATCCCTTTTGTTTCCATGGCAATCAGTCATCTCAGACCCGGCCATGTAATCATCAATCACAAACAACTTGGATTAGCATCCAAAACCACATCAAGCAATCACCTTACTTATGATCCACCTATCCTTAGTAAGATTCTCTCCTCTTACCAACACAACTAGTCGACATTCACTCGGAGTTATCCTTTTCAAACAACCAAGCATAACTTGGGTCAACAATCCATCTTTAACAAGATCAACCTTTGTTAAAACCATTTCAATAGTTCCAAGCAACCTGCTTAGCATAAATCAACTACCCTAAAGTTCTCTCTCCCCCTTGGATTAGGGCTTCGCAAGGTCGATTTAACAAATTCCTTCTAGATCCTTTAAATGAGCTAAGTGCTGAAGTTGCAACCCTTGAGGTAAATTTACCGCTCTTGCCTTGGCGGAAGGAAGTGGTACGTGGGATCACAAGGAATCTAAGGTCAAACAATGTGACTTCAAAGTGCATGACTTTTCTTCTTCTTTTACCCTCTCCTCAATTTGTTCTCCTTCTTTCTCTCCCTTATTCCTCTTCTCCTCCTTCTTCTCTTCTTCTCTCTTTCTCTTCTTTTCTCCTTCTTCTCTTCTCCTCTCTCTCCCTCTTCTTTTCCTGCTTCTTCTTCTCCTCTCTCTCCCTCTTCTTCTCCTTCTTCTTCTTGTCCTCTCTCTCTCCCTCTTCTCCTTCTTCTTTTTCTCCTCTCTCTCCCTCTTCTCCTTCTTCTTTTTCTCCTCTCTCTCCCTCTTCTCCTTCTCTCTTTCCCTCTTCTTCTCCTTCTTCTTCTTCTCCTCTCTCTCCCTCTTCTCCTTCTTCTTCTTCTTCTCCTTCTTCTCCTTCTTCTCTTCTTCTTCTCTCTCTCTCTTCTTTTCTCCTTCTTCTTCTCCTCTCTCTCTCTCTTCTATTCTCCTTCTTCTTCTTCTCCTTCTCTCTCTCCCTCTTCTTCTCCTTCTTCTTCCCCTCCTCTCTCCCTCTCCCTCTTCTCCTTCTTCTTCTTCTCCTCTCTCTCCCTCTTCTCCTCCTTCTTCTTCTCCTCTCTCTCCCTCTTCTCCTTCTTCTTCTTCTTCTTCTCTTCTTCTCTCTCTCTCTCTTCTTTTCTCCTTATTCTTCTTCTCCTTCTTCTTCTCCTTCTCTCTCTCCCTCTTCTCCTTCTTCTTCTTCTCCTCTTCTCACTAATCAAAGGGGGGGGGGGGGGGGGGGCGTACTGCTAATGGAGGGGGCCGCTGGGCAGATTGACGAGGCTGGAGGGGGGCGCACTATGTAACACAGGAAGGGGGATGCTATGCTGCTGCTGTCGACGGAGAGTTGGAGGGGGGTG